>NC_089232.1:77296376-77644585 GCF_963924675.1 Phocoena phocoena | reverse complement strand
GGTATTGCAACAACATCTAAGAATGGTGACATCCCACCTAGACTCTGAGGCCCTTGAGAACAGAGACACTTTCTGATTTAGTCTTTATCCTGAGTTTTTAAGAGTAAAGGCATACCTCAGAGTTATGGCAGTTCAGTTCTAGACCGCTACAATAAAGCATATACTATAATGAAGCAAGTCACACAAAATTTTGGTTTCCCAGTGCCTGTAAAAGGTATATTTACATGTTACTGTACTCTACCATGTGCAATAGCATTATGTCTTGAAAGTCAGTGTACATATACCTTAATTTTAAACAGACTCTATTACTAAAAAATGCTAACCATCATCTGAGCCTTCAGCAAGTCGTAATCTTTTTGCTGGTGGAGGGTCTTGCCTGGACGTTGACGGCTGCTGACTGATCAGGGTGGTGGTTGCTGACGGGTGGGATGGCTGCAGCAATTTCTTAAAGTAAGACGACGCTGAAGTTTGCCACACTGATTGACCCTTCCTTTCGTGAACGATTTCTCTGCAGCACGTAATGCTGTTTGATAGCATTTTACCTACAGCAGAACTTCTTTCAAAAATGGAGTCAATCCATTTAAACCCTTAAAACCTGTTCCTCTGTTGTCATTTCAACAACCTTCACAGCATCTTCACCAGGAGTAGATTCCATCTCAAGAACCACTTTCTTTGCTCATCCATAAGAAGCAACTCCTCATTTGTTCAAGTTTTATCATGAGATTGCGGCAATTCAGTCACATCTTCAGGCTCCATTTCTTTTTTTTTTTTTTTTCTTCCCTCTTGCGTCTCCCTCCCTCCTAGCCTCCCTATCCCACCCCTCCAGGCCAGGCTCCATTTCTAATTCTAGTTCTACTGCTATTCCTGTTACATCTGCGGTTGGTGACTTCCTCTACTGAAGTCTTAAATCCCTCAAAGTCATCCTTGAAGGTTGGAATCAACTTCTTCCAAACTCCAGTTCATTTTGGTATTTGACCTCTTCCCATGAATCATGAATGAGCTTAATGGTATCTAGAATAATGAATCCTTTTTCGAGGTTTTCAATTTACTTTGCCCAGATCCATCAGAGGAATCACTATCATAGCATTACAGAATGTTTTTCTTAAATAATAAGACCTGAAAGTTGAAATGACTCCTCGATCCATGGACTGCAGAATGGATGTTGTGTTAGCAGGCATGAAAACAACATCAATCTCCTTGTACATCTCCATCAGAGCTCTTGGATGACCAAGTGAATTGTCAATGAGCAGTAATATCTTGAAAGAAATCCTTTTTTTTTTTTTTCTAAATAGTAGGTCTCAACAATGGACCTAAAATATTCAGTAAACCATGTTGTAAACAATGGGCTATCATCCAGGCTTTGCTGTTTCATATGGAGTAGGCAGAGTAGATTTAGCATAATTCTTAAGGCCCTAAGATTTTTGGAATGGCAAATGAGCACTGGCTTCAACCTAACATCACCAGCTACATTGCATTAGCCTCTAACAAGAGAGTCAGCCTGTTCTTTGAAGCCAGGCACTGACTTCTCCTCTCTAGCTATAAAAGTCCTAGATGGCATCTTCTTCCAGTACAAGGCTGTTTGGTCTACACTGAAAATCTGTTGTTTAGTGTAGTCACCTTCAATTATTTGATCTAGATCTTATGGATAACTTACTGCAACTTCTTTAGCATTACTTGCTGCTTTACCTTGCACTTTTTTGTTATAGAGATGGCTTCTTTTCTTAAACTTCATGAACCAAACTCTGCTAGCTTCAAACTTTTCTTCTGCAGGTTCCTCATCTCTCTCAGCCTTCAAAGAACTGAAGAGAGTGAGGGCCTTCTCTTATTAGGCTTTGGCTTAAGGGAATATTGTGGCTGGTTTGATCTTCTATCTCAACCATTAAAACTTTCTCCATGTCAGCAAGAGAGAGCTGTTTCTTATTGTTTTCATGTTCACTGGAGGAGCACTTGTAATTTCCTTCAAGAATTTTCCTTTGCGTTTACAACTTGGCTAACTGTTTGGCACAGGAGGCCTAGCTTTTTAGCCTAACTTGGCTTTTGAAATGCCTTTCTCACTAAGCCTAATCATTTCTTGCTTTTGATTTAAACTGAGAGACGTGTGACTCTTCCTTTCACTTGAACACTTAGAAGCCATTGCAGGGTTATTAATTGTCCTAATTTCAATATTGTTGTGTCTCAGGAGATAAGGAGGTCCAAGAAGAGCGAGCGAGAGAGGGGGATGGCTAGAGGTTGGAGCAGTCGGAACACACACATATTTGTCTCACTGTCTCATACGGGTGTCGTTCATGGTGTCCCAAAACAATTACAAATAGTGTCAAAGATCACTCACTGACCACAGATCACCAAAACAAATATAATAATAATGAAAAAGTCTGAAATACTGTGAGAATTACTAAATGTGACTCAGAGACACAAAATGAGCAAATGTTGTTGGAAAAATAATGCCAATAGATTTGCTTGATGCAGGGTTGCTATAAAACTTCGATTTGTAAAAAAATGCAATATCTGCAAAGAGCAGTAAAGTGAAATGCAATAAAACGGAGTCTGACTACTAATTTTCTGTGCTCTGTCATCGGTTTATTCAAAGACTACTTCCCAGAATTCCATCCTCATCTTTTAGGAATATATTTTGTATGTGTATTATGATCATTGTATCTTTAAGCCACCGTATTACCCAAGTGTGACTTCAACTGACCTGTAAAGCCAGGCACTCTGGGGTTGTTCTATAATAGTCCCCAGAATGCCCTTAGTTTATTCATAGCCTACACCAGTTTGGTTTTGGCCTTATCTCAGTTCCAGAGCATAGGATTTCACTCCCTTTCCCACCTCCACGTGAACACAGTATCTGAGGTGTTTGCCGTCCAGTACCATGATCTATGTTCAGTGCCTAATCCCACTCCTGTGCTCTGTGCCATCCTCCCCCGGCTCTCTGCACTGGTTTCCCACAGGAGATTGGAACATTCTACACTGCAGCATCAATTCAGTTCAATGGAGGAGGAGGGGTTCAACAGGAAGTCAGCGAATCATAGGCGCAGAATTGCAGCCCCTAGGAAAGGACATCATATCGAACTATCTAATACGTCAGGTCTTTTCCACCTCTGGACCAGTTATGGAGAATCAAAGGATCCCCAGGTAACAGACCAGTGACAATTTTAGAAGTTCAGGGTGGAGGAGGTGTCAGAGAGAGAGCCAGGATGTCCTAGAAATTTTGTCTAAAATAGCGCATGGAGAAGTAAGAAGAGAATTCAGTTCTGAAATGGTGCATGGCAGCATCAAGCATGCTGGCAAGTTTCTGATGGGCTCTGACTCTGGCCCCTGCACAGTGACATCTACTGATACTTCCCTGAGTCCCATGCAGAACTCCCAGCAGGCTGCAGTGTCCTGTAGAATAAAATATTCCAGGTATAAGGAGCTTGGGATTTGTTTCACAGGTGGATTCAAGGGGTTATTGCTCCCTGGTAACAATGAAGAATCACTGGGACCTTCTGCCATCAGACATGAACAATCATTACATTTCAAAACCCTTTGGTTTGAATGATAAGGGTTATTCATATGTTGACCATTCAGCTTCTCCCTAGTTTCACGCAGCTGGCAGGTAACCGTCTGTACTGCATCTGTACAGTACCCATTAACTCATTCATCTTTCTTTTATAAAAAAATTGCTGCTTGTCAGACAAAGTGTAGGAGAGAAACACATAGTCACTGATTTGCTGTAGAGAGAGAGAAAAAAAAAAGATTTCATGTATTTTCTGTGTTGCCACTTGGCAGTTTCAAATGCTTCATTGCATTTACTCACAACAGAAAGCACTGAATATATCCAACAAAAGCTGCCTGTCCTTTGGTTGCTGGTTTTGTGATGGTCTATGAGACTCTTTGATGTGGCATTTGCTTAATATGTAGAAAATAGTGTTTATCTATTTTCTTCTTGATATTTACTGCAGTTTGGACGTAATGTTCTTTTTTTTCTCTTTCTTTTTTTTTTTTTTTTGGTATAATAATTTCCACGTCAGGCCCATCAGTACTTTTATGGTCTGAGGGACAGATCTGAGCACTGAGGCTAAACATAAATATTTTAAAAATGAGAGGAACAGCTTCTAGAGTAAATATGTAAAGTCTCTGTAACTATTTTATCTGGGAAGGAACAAGAAGGGTCCTTGAAGTGAATGAGACATGCCATCTAAGGAACGCTCCTGGAGTTTACCCTGTTACGTAGCAGAACTTTTCTTTTTAAAAGATTTTGAAGGAGAAAATTTTAATTTACACATTCTGAGTTCAATATTTCTATAATTTATTATACTTCATTTTCCACAGTGAATTCTCTTGAAATCTAGCTCCATGACTTGAATTATAAGGGTGATAAAAGGGTTTTTAAGGTCAAAAAAGTTTGGGCAATGCTGGATTAAACAAGGCAAAAATAAAAAAAATATTTACTATCATATTTATTTTATATGCTACTATGCAGTGTGAGTCACCTAAAGGGTTACATAAAATGCAGTAATCTAAAACCTTATCTGGCCATTAAACCCTCTTCTTTTCAAAAGTTCAATTTTGAATTACTAGTGTGTCACGAAATATGCTTATAGAATCTCTTTGTTATAAACTTTCTTGCCTTTTAAAATAAACTACACTGAATATTTCTCTTGGTGACCAATATATTTTTGGTTATCAATATCATTTTGAGTTGTAACATGAAATATGGGATAATTTCTTCCTACATTAAGTGTCAAGTAGTGACATGTGTGGGCAGCAGTGGGGGTAGTTCTTTTATATGTTTATAAAACTAAAATTCCACTGGTAGCTGTGAGTCATCCACGACTCTGGTGTGGCATTTCTGCCCTGCTGGACAGTTGTCTACGTGCACGCCTGTAGCAATTCCTTTACCACCTGTCATTTTTTGTTCCTCAATCACTGCACATTAGGAAGCCAAGTAAAGGGTAACGTGGGGAAACAGCACAGGGCAGGGGAAATGGACAAGCAGGACCATTTGGAATCAGTTAGAATCACGCAGACCTGACTTCAAAATCTGTCTCTGCTCCTTACCAGCTGTGAAACTTAGAAAAAAAAATGTGATCACTCTGAGCCACTGCTTTTTCATCTACATAACGAAAGCAGAGGCATCTGTAGAAGAGAGAGAGCTACTTCCTTTCTTCCTGCCTGTCTGCCCACCTCACCCCAGGTTCCTCCATCACTCATGACAGGAGAGTTTCCCATCAAATGGCTCAAAGGCTGGAGTATTAATTATGCCCCAATTACCAGTCAACAGATTCAATGTTCATTACGTGGTCGCACATATAGGTTTGAAGCCCCCCTTGGAACATGGCCAGCTCCCGCTATCTCCTCTTTCCTTATTCCATGAGGCAGTGAAAGGGTGACAACACTTGGACTCAAGCCCTGGTGGAAGGTAGAGACCGGTGCCCTTTCTCAGATCGCCAACGTGAGCACTGACACAACAGCTATTTCTGCTGTTTTCACTATGTTTTCCCAGAGTTCTATCTGGAATGTCTAAGAGAAGGACAGGTGCTCTGTTGGGCTGTATTTGCCCTAAATTTTGGTCACATTTCCATCAAATGCCACAAATACATCTAAACACACCTACCTCACTCTCCCTCACCATATAAAGGCGAGAGTTAAATGAAGAGATTCTGAAGTTGATGAGGTTTTTCCACATAGGATCAACTCTTCTTGTTACTATAAGTAATTCTAAAGTACAAATGAATGAAGTCAGAGTAAGTTTCTGATGATCTTTCCTATAAACGAAGTGTGTGTGCTTCTGTGTGGACTTCACAGATCACAGCTATGTTCTAGATTAAACACCTGGATGAAAAATGTATTGTTACATTTTACACTTGCCATTTGACATCCGAGAAATATTTATAGCAAAAATTTAATAACTATGCTAGCGGTAAAAATGAAAATCATTTCTTTGTAAGCATGTCCCTTGATATGCTATAATACAAATGACAGCCTCATAAAGGGCTGCCTACCTGGGAGATGATGCCAATGAAAATACCTGGAACCACAAACCACATTAGGGCTTGTTCCTTAGTAGGTTTAATTGATTCATGCATTAGCTATACATGGGGTACTATTTTCTCCCTCTTTAATCTATCCTGGTGAGGGATTACATGGCAGTCTATTAGATCAGGAAGACTATCACCCTCTGGGCCACTGACAAAAATAAATATTCCCTTGGCATGGTGGAGGTTAGACTGATCTGTGAATTCGGTGAATAAATGCAAATGTGAAAAGAAATGCTCTGTTCTCCCTGCCCCATTATCCTAATGAGGACTGGATTTGAATTTTTAAAAATAGAAATCACAGCAAAGAGACCGAGATGTGATTTTTTTAAGTAGATTTCTGTTGGCCAGTGAAATAGGAATGAAAGAAACTTTTTTTTTCCCCCTTCAGATATTTCTGCCTTTGGTAAGTCTTCCCTTTTTTGTCAGGAATTTAAAAACTTCTTACACAATACTTTAGAGAAAAAGCTCTTTATAGTGTCCAGGAAAGTGAGAACATCTAAATTTAATACTCCAGAAAAGTAAACCTTACAGCACTAGGCTGGTAGAGCATTTCTAATTCATGTCAATTATGTATTTGGAAAGTTAAATTTGAATATTTTACTTAAAGGACATTCTTTTATGACCTTAAACAATAATAGCACTAAGTAATGTGAAAAGAAAACCATGTGTTATTCATAAAGGAAAAGTAATACTCCCTTACATTTGTACTTTGCTGTTCCATTTATAAAGCTCTCTCACAAGACCTTTCATCTGACCATCATTATAGCTTTGTATGGACGAGGTGCTTAAGTTCTGAGAGGTCCAGAAGCTTTCCCGGTGCCATGCAGCTACTGGGCAGCACGGATACGGACGGAAGTGGGCCTAGACTCTTGGTTCTTAGTTCCTCTTTACGTCCTTTTTTGAAATTTACCTGCACACATCTATACACATGCCAGTAAGATCCCAGGCCCGGAAGTCTCAGGGATGTAGGAGACACGCTGATCTCTGCTTTCTCGGAGTTTCATTTCAGTAAGGGGAAAAGGGACCAAAACCACTTAAATAAATGTGGTAATATCAGGTTATGACAAATGAGGAGGAAAAAAATAACTTGGGGCTTGTGGGGGCAGGTACTTGGTCAATTTATCTAGGGTGGTCATGGAAAGTATATCAGCTAGGAACCATACAAATTGAAAACCCCAAATAAAGCAGTTTAAAGTCTAGGGACATTATCTTACATAATGAAACATGGAGGTAAGCAGTTTTGGAGTCAGTTATCTCAGCAATAAAAACTGTCAGGCTCTGAATGTTTCTGGCTTTCCTCTCCGAGATGTATGATGGCTGCTCCAGTTCTAAGCATTAGGTCCTCACTTACTAATGATAAACGAAGGCATGGGCTCTCTCTCGCTTCCTTTGTGAAGAGGAAGGACACATCCCAAATACTCCATCTTTCCTGAGGCTGATGGTATCACATGACCAAGCCTACACCCATCCTGGGCAAGGAGAATGAGATTATCAAAGTTGGCTTGGATGAATCAAGAGTCCTAGTGGAACTGCAGCGGGCTTGTGGAATACTTGGGCAAGCAGTACCTGAACAAAATTGACAGAGAGGTCTTTCTGTAGCACTGGTATTTGAGTTGATACTTGAATGAATCAAAGGAGGCCACTTGGTGAAAAGGGAGGAAAGCACATTCCAGGCAGCCTCATGACACCCCATATTTATTGAGCATTTTACACAGCCAAGGCGCTGCTTTAAGTGCTATTTATACTAACTCATTTAATACAGAAACACTACTATGAGATAGTTTCTATTGTTATTTCCACTTTACAGATTAGAAGACTGAGGCATAACGTGGTTAGATGACCCATCAAAGGTCATGGAGTTCTGCTTTGAACCTGGACAGCCTGATGCCAGATCCCACGTGCTTAAACACACACTACATTGAAAAACAAGCACAAAGATTCTGATGCAGGAAAAGCTTAAGGAACAGGAAAGATGTCACTGTGATGAGAATATAATAAGAAAGAGTAGTAATGAAACCGTGCCCCATAGGGTTTACAGAAACTGGTGACTAATAAAAGGTCCTGCGCTTGTTAAAACCCCTCCGCTTGTAACCTGCCTTCACTGACCAAGCTCGCCTTAATTATTGTTTGACTCCTTAACCTCCCCCTATGGATAATACCTCTGACATATGGGTCCCTATAGTAATGGGGGCTTAAGCTGTTTTTCAGAAACTTGGAATCAGCTCTTGTCCAATTCCAGCCAGAGAAGACTAGTTGGGACCACCAACCCTAAAACTGGGCCTGCACAGAACATGGATTACCTCACCTTTCTCCTACCTCCAATCACCTTTCCCTCACCTAAGACCACCTTGCTTCTTTATCTCATAAATATCTCAAACCCCTCACCTTCGGTGAGGTGGGTCTGAGATGTGTTCTACCTTCTGTCTCTTCACTTGGCTGCATCGTGAATAAACCCTCTCTCTGTTGTAAAAATCAGCGTCTTGGTGTTTAGTTTGCTGTGCAGCAGGCAAACAAACCTAGTTTGGTAGCAGTCGCATGAAAAGAAATCCACCTGTTAGGGCAAGGGCTGGATCATATAGGGCCTTGCAAACAACAAGCAGGATTTTGGATTTTATTCTCAAAGCCTTGGAGAACAATTGGACAGTCTTAAGCAAGGGAATAACCTAATATGGTTAATATTCAGAATTTAAAATGGTTATATTTTAGTCAGGATTTCCCAGAGAAACAGAACAAATAAGAGATATCTCTACTTCTATATCTCTGTCCCTCTATCTATCTATCCAACTACCATCTATTCTGTCTATCTACTTAACTATCTATCTACGGAGATATATTTTAAGGAATTGGCTCATGTGATTATAAGGCTGCAAGTCTGAAAGTTTGAAGTCTGTAGGGGAGGACTGTAGGCTAGAAAAACAGATAAGAGTTGATGTTGCAGTCTTGAGTCCAAATTCCACAAAGCAAAAGACTGTAAACTCAGGTAGTGAGGAGACTCCTTTCCTTGGGAAACTCTGGTCTTTGTTCTTAAGGCCTTTGACTAATTGGATGACATCTACCCACATTATGCAGAGTAAGCTGCTCAACTCAGTCTACCGATTTAAATATTAATCACATCTAAAAGTTACTTCCAACAAAAATTAGAGCAACAACTATACTGGTGTTTGACTGAAAAAACAAGTTGATACCTAAATGTCAACCACAGTGAAGTATGAGAAAGTGACCTATTAAATGTAAATCCCACTCCTCAACCCTATTATTTCCACCCCTCCAACTTTCTAGCTCCCACACTAGCAGTCCCTCAACCACTGATTTTATTACTTCGTATTTTCAATTCTGCCCCATATGTTCTTCTTCTTTATTTATTTATTTGTTTGTTTATTTATTTATGGCTGCATCAGGTCTTAGTTGCGACGTGCAGGCTCTTTGTTGCGGTGTGTGGGCTTCTCTCTAGTTGTGACATGTGGGCTCCAGAGACTGCAGGCTCAGTAGTTGCGGCGTGGACTTTCTAGCTGTGGTGCTCGGGCTCCAGAGTGCATGAGCTTTGTAGTTGCGGCACATAGGCTCTCTAGTTGTGGCACACGGGCTTAGTTGCCCCGTGGCATGTGGGATCTTATTTCCCTGACCAGGGATCGAACCCGGATCCCCTGAATTGGAAGGCAGATTCTTAACCACTGGACCACCAGGGAAGTCTCAGCCCCATTTGTTCTTATTCCTTCTGTACTCCAGTTTAGAATCTGTAGGGGAGCAAAATATGCCACCTGGAAATGTGTCTCTTTGGCATGAGGATCAATTTGGACTGGTTATTTCTGAGAGACAGAAGACTAGGGAACTCTTTCTTTTTACCTTCCCCCTAATACCCTAAAATAATTTAGATAGAGGGCCTGTTCCCAGAACAGAGCTATCATCAGAGCTATCTGTGTCCCATTGTTTCTGTATGGCCCAGCAAATACTTGTTTACCACACCTTTTCCATCGCCATGTGAATTGCCTTCCTCCCCTTTCAAATCCCAAACATCCCAACATCCTCTTCTGTCTTTAGCTGAAGATGGTATTTAAAGTGAGGATTTTTGCCATTTTGGCAAGTTATTCAGTTTTCTTAGTCTCTCCCATATATTCATGTTATTACACTTTTGTTAGATTTTCTCCTTTTAATCTCCTTTTAATCCTCATTTCCATCTAATTCTCAGATCAGCCAGAAGAATTTATAAGGGTAGAAAATCTCTTCCTCCTCAGTGCTGTTCTCAACTGGTTGTCCTTCTATCCCAGTGAATCTTTCTTCTCAACCACCTTTGATGCATCTTCCTCCTCTTCCACTTTAAATATTGGAAAGATCCAAGAATATTTTCTCTACCCACATCTTTTTTCTCTTTTTTATTTATATCCTTTCCTAGGTAATCTCATTCGATCCCAAGCCCTAAATTCTTTCAGTCCAAACCTCTTCATTAAGTTTCTTGCTCTGATATCCTACTGGCTACTCAACATCTACACTTGGATGTGTAATAACCATCTCTGTCCAATATGGCTGAAGCAGTGACAGTGTTTCCACCGTGCTGAAAATCTGCTTCTTCTGCCCCATCCAGCCCTACCTCCAACCCTATGTTAGCAGGCCCCAGCTCTCCCATCCAGTTGCTCAAGCCCAAAACTTCACTTTCATCCTTCTGTTTCTTACACACCCCAGGTTCAATACACAGTAAGCCTTATGGCTACTACCTCCAAAACATACCTTCGATCTGACCATTTCTCACCACCTCTCCTTCTCCAAGACTAGCACAAACCACCACCATATCTCCTTGGACTATGTGATCTTCTGTTTTTCTCTTGAGAGTCTCTTCTCTCATATTGAACACAGTGATCTTTCAAAGAACAAACCACATCCAGTTACTTCTACCTAAAACTCCACAATGGCTGCTCACTACACTTAGAATATAATCTAAACTCTGTCCTGCCAAGTTGCTTCTTGAGCTTTCTGTCCCCTACTTCCCTTTCTGCTATCATTCCCCTCTACTTTTCCCACTTTGTTCACTCTACATTATTCTACTTTATCTTCTTTATAGCATTCTTCTGTTCCCTCAAAGTATCAATTATTGGTTTACTTGTTTATTGTCTATAAATCCCCACTTGAGTGTAAATTCTACCAGCATATTTCTTTCTCATTCCCTGCTATCCACCATGTACTTGGGTTAATCACTGTCACTTTGGAAGTACTAGTTATATATGTTTGCTACTTATCTTCTGTTTTCTCACTCTGGGTAGAAGTGTAGATAAAAGAACTATTTTACTTTCCTTTGAACTCTACTATATGAAGACAATAACTCACCATTACAACAAATTAAAATCAACACCCAACCTTGCTGTGGAGACATTAAGGATTGGAAGGATGTGTGGCAAATAGGAAAGTACAGCTCTCATGCAAAAGAGATGCCTGCTATTCAGCACCAGCCAACAGTTACCCTGAAGGAAGGTAAGTCTAATGTCATGTTATATATTTTAATCTTTTTTAGGAAGGCCCAGGTTCCTATTTTTAAGGGATATCTCTAGATTTATAAATAATCATAATTAACTCCATTCAAAAAAATGTATGAAGACCAAACACAACACATCTGCAGAATAGTTCTACTTTGTGGACTATCATTTTGCAGCTTTTACTATAGGATGATTTCATAGGCAAGAAAAAAAAAAGCCGAAAGGAACTTAATGGAGTCACAGCTGATGATGACAAGGGCAGTGGAATCCTTAGGCAACTCAAAGAAGCTTCGCCAGTTTTAGAGTTTTACCTCTGAATACGGCCTGACTGGAGTTGGAGTTGAGCCAGCCTAAGGTCTAAAGCCACAGCCTTCACAGGCATATTTCAAATAGAGAGAGACATTTTGTCTTCCTGCAGGACACTGGTTTCTGTGGTCCGTGAAAGCGAAAATCACAGAGAAATAAAAGAAAGGTAAAAATAGGCAGAGTCTTTCATATGTGGAGGCGGGGGCAGCCTACACAGAAATTCAAATTCCTCACCTATATAGTCTGAGGGGTCCTGGAAACTCGTCTAATTCAGCCTCATACTTGCCTTGAGCTCCCTCAGTCTGTGACCAGAATGACACTGGAAATTTATCTTGAGAAATGTTTAAAATCACATTTATATATATATATATATATATATATATATAAAGTGAGTATACATCTCATTCTCCATTTAGATATCCTGTAAAGGCCTAATTGTTTCAATTCAGTTCCATTCAATTGAAATAAGTAAGCTTTCTCCGGTGCCTTCCTACAGGCTACACATGGTGTCTGTTAATGTAAAAACTGCTGAATCACATAATATATAGGCTTTGCCTATAATGAGAAGAACACATTCTCTACCCCTCTTCTTCCATGTCACTTGTCATTGCTCCTTCATCCTTGGAACCCCTTCGGAGGAGGGTCCCAGAGAATCGCTGGCAACTAGCAGCCTTCCATATGGTGCTGGGATTTATTACGCCCATTATGTTGCCGTTACCTTGACTGCAAGCTTACAGAGTGGAAGACCTGAGTTTAAAACTTCTCTTTTTCACTTCAAGGACCCAGTATGGGTTGGGCCTCCAGGATTTTCTCAATTATCCCATATTGGTCTATGGACCAGCCTGAAACTTTTGTGCCGGTTAAGGACACTTGTCACTGGGGTTTGCCCAGGAAAGGGCCTAAATGGGCAATTGGTCACGCTTCGTTTTTTGGTCATGATTCCTCCTAAGGTGAGAGGAAGAAAGTTCACTCTCCTCCATGGAATGATCTATTTTTCAACCTGGCTGGCTATGTTCAGAATTTCAGGAGTAATTCCCAAAAAAGCTGTAGCTTCTAGGGAGTAAATGCCACAAAAAATGGTAGTAGATTTGAAAATCTGGGAGTTTGGGGGAGTCACGGCTTTTCTTAAGGCTGTGAAATTTAAGAGAACCACAGTGGTGTATGTTCCACCTTTTTCCAAACTCAAAAACTGACAATGAATTCTACCATGAGAGAGAACTAATCTGCTTTCAAAATTTATTGAGATTTTCTCACTAGGTGAAAATGGTAGGACATGCTTGAGAGCTGACAAGAATTGCCCCTCTGTTCAGAATAGGAAGAAAGAAAAGTATAAGGAAAGGACATACTTGGAACTCAGTGCGGGCCCCGTTCACACTGGCTTTTAGCCAGTGAAATCCTGTGAATTATCAAAGCTCTTAATTAATGCATTTAACACTTCTATTAGGCAAATCAGTCCATTTAATCCCATTTATACGAAAGGACAGAGAGGAATTAAATGACTCAGAGTCGTAGAACCTGAGGGAAGCAGACTCAGCCAGCAGTCAGTCTTCCCTGGATCATTCGCACGTTTACTCCCACAGAATCTATTTCAAACAACTTCCCCTCTGATGTGCTGGTCAGGGTCCCTTCTGCTCCTCCTGAGGAAAGAATGGGAGCCTGCAGAACAGAACTAGAATCAATGAGAACGAAGGCTTTGTAACTCTTTGAGTCTCAACAGAAAAGCAGTGCCCAGAAATCTCAGATGACCTCAGCAGAACTGAGTTTTATTTTTGCACCTGCAAAGAAAGGACCCTACAGTGTCTCATTAGGCACCTTCATACTTTATCCCATTTGATTCTATGCTCTCAACAACCCTCTGACAGAGATCTATTAACCCCGTTTTACAGATGAGTAAGCCATAAATCAGAGAGGTGAAATAAATAGCTGAAAGTGAATTTTATTTGCTTTGTTTAGAATGACTGAGTTTGTAAAAAAACAATAAAATGTGTTAAAATCAAGAAAAACAGATCCAAACAAAAAATAAACAGCTGAAGCTAATAAGTGACATCATCACAGTGACATCAATTGTGGAGCGTCTGAAATTTTACCCTGCTTGAAAGCCAACAAGTGAGGCTGCCACCATTCCATAGATATTGGCAGAGAACATGTGATTCCTGGGTCAGAGACAAAGGACTCTATTGCTCACAGCACAGCAGGCCCAAGAGCTTCACGTTTGCATCAGTGCCTCTTGTTCCCCAAGTCCCACAAGGGTGATACAAAGAGACCCAAGTGGATGTTGCACGCAGAGTGGGTCTGGGTCACTGCTGAGAAACCCGAGCTTAGGAACCCCAATCTTATAAAGGGCTGATAGCGAGTCTCCCCAACATCTTCCCCAGAGGGAGAAAGATTACTCTGGTCAGAAAACAAACCTGCCTTTTGTCTTGGACAGAGACACTACCACTATCTTTCAAGGTGCTTGCTGCACAGACATCCTTGAAAGAACAGTCTGGAACAAAAACTGATAGAAGATGTGTAGAAACACCAGGAAGAATATACATTGCACAGTTTCAGTGTACTGGAAACTGTGAATTGCTGTAGCCAGGCTTGAGATTAGTGCCTTCTTTGGTTCATTTCAGTGCCATTTGAGCAAAACTTAACTGAGACTTTACTCTGTGCCAGAGACTGAGTTAAACATTGCAGATAGAGAGATGAAATGAAGCAACTTACAACGGGAGAAACAAAGGAGTAAAGGCAAAATTGCCCCATTGGTAATAAGGTCTGGGATAACGTGTAACACAGGTTAATAAGTGGGTGGAGAAGAGACACATTTAATACAGCCTTTGGGTTAGACAAAGCTGACATCTGAGCTGAGTCTTTAGAATTTGTAACAGTTTGAGGATGTAGACAGAGAATTCTAGGTAGAGGGAATAGCTTTAGCCAAAAAAGGTGCTGAAAGATGTTCAGATAAACATAAGAGATTCTGTCTCTCGAAAATGTCAAGTATAGGGCAAGGAGATGAGGTACATACTTTCAGCTATGTCAGCAGGGTCTGGGAATAAAGGTTCTTGTATGCAAGAATGCTTAGATAATTGTCCTGAAAAGAAAAGGAACCAATGGAGGGGCTTAGGCAGCTGAAGATAATTCTGGATGCTCTAAGGAGAATGGATTGCAGATTTGATACTGAGGCCAAAGAGACCAGTTAGGAGGCTGTTGCTTTTCTCTGAGAAAGAGATGAACTAGAACACTAGCAGTTGGGCTGGGGAGAAAAAAAAAAAAAAAAAGACACAACAACCCAGCATCCTAGACTCTTAGTAAACGCACTCTATTGGGTAGACAGATCCAGTGACTTATGGGACAATGGTGGTATGTCTGATAACAGTAAAATTTGGAAAAAAAACCTTACTACCCTGAGATATCAACTGGTGATTAATCATAGTGAATAAAGCTTCTGGAGTCAGAAAGACTTAGGCTTAAATCCAAGCTCTAGCAGCTCTGTGACTGAGAAAATGTTACTTAACTTCTCTGAGCCTAAGTTCCCTTATATGTAAGAAGGTGGAAGGCAATAACACTTATCACATGAAGTTGTCCTAAGGATTAAATGAGGGGTAAGACAAAAACATGTAAAGTACTTGGCACAGTTTCTGGCGCATAGTAAATGCTCAAAAAATATTAGGTTTTTTTTTTTTTTAACAAGCCAGGAAACTCCCATTAAGTGTACACCCTGAAATCCAAACAGCAGCAGGATGGCATTAATATGTATACCATTCATGATTATTAAGTTCATCAAGTAAACATTCTAGGCCTCCTAGATCACATTTAAATGCACTCATATTATTCCTACTGAATCACTGAAGACCTGCCTAAGGACACATACACTAGCTGCAGTTACCTCAAGTGCTAAATGTAACAAAACTTCATTTCTATAAAAATGGGACAAAAATCTCTGTTTTCACTAATTATAATTAGCCTTCCCCCAATTAGTGTGAATTAGTAAACCATAATGACTTACTGAAGTCTAAGGCTTATTCAAAAGAATAAAATAGCTTTTCTGTTGACTTAAAAATTATACTGCTTTCTAGATGTCATTTCACTCTCATTTTCCTGTAATTCTGTATTTCGCTGAGAGGCAATGCAAGTGTACTACTGAAACCAAACTACTTCAACAAAACAAGCTGGGGTCAAGTTTTCACTCTGCATAGCTTTGAAAAAGTTAATAACTTGTCTGAACTTCAGTTTCCTCATTGCATTCCTCATGTCTACTTCCCAGAGTCGAAGCTTACATGATGAGTGAGATCATTGCTTTCCGTTCCTCTCTAAACATGTAAAAAAAAGAAAAACACAAGTTCCCAGTATTTTCATAGTTTTGGCCCACAGTATCTTTGTTTTACTACACCCATCATGGTGTCTCTGGCCTCACTTCCGACTGGATCAGCTGTCTAATTCTCTTAGAAGTTCCAAGTTCAATTTCATGAAACATGAAATTTATCCAGCTCATGTATGTGAATGAGGTAATTGCACAAAGATTGATCTTCAGACCATGGACTCACTAGTTTTGGTCAAATACCCACCCTAGTGCAAATACCCACCCTAAAAATCATCCTAAAATTTATATGAAACCACAAAAGACCCCAAATAGCCAAAACAATCCTGAGAAAAAAGAACAAAGCTGGATATATCGCACTCCCTAACTTCTAAGGATATATCACACTCCCTAATTTCTAATTATTTTACAAAGCTATGATAATCAAAACAGCATGATATTGGCAGAAAAACAGGCACACAGATCAATGAAATAGAATTGAGAGCTCAGAAATAAACCCATACATATATAGACAATTTACAACAAAGGAGCAAAGAACATATGATGGAGAGAGGATAGTCTTGTCAATAAATGCTGTTGGGAAAACTGGACAGCCATAGGCAAAAGAATGAAACTAGACCACTACCTCACACCATACCCAAAAATCAACTCAAAATTGATTAAAGACTTGAATGTAAAATCTAAAGCCATGAGACCCCTGCAAGAAAATATTGGCAGTGTGCTCTCTGACATGAGTCTTAGCAATATCTTTCTGGATATGTCTCCTCAGGCAAGGGAAACAAAAGCAAAAATAATCAAATGGGACTACCTCAAACTAAAAAGCTTCTGCACAGCAAAGAAAACCATCAACAAAGTGAAAACCTACCAAATGGGAGAATATATCTGCAAATCATATACCCGATAAGGGATTCATATCCAAAATGTGTAAAGAACTCATACAAGTCAACAACAAACATACAAACACCTGATTAAAAAATGGGCAGAGGATGCGATAGACATTGTTTCCAAAGAAGACATACAGATGGCCAACGGTATATGAAAAGATATCTAGCATCACTAATTATTAGGGAAATGCAAGTCAAAACTACAATGAGATAACCATCCTAACAGGTGTGAAGTGGTATCATCAAAAAAGGCCAGAAATAAAAAGTGTTAGGGAGGATGTGGAGAAAAGGGAACCCTCCTGCACTGTTGGTGGGAATGTAAATTGGTACTCACTTTACATATGGAAAGCCACTGTTTCATATGGAAAACAGTATGGAGATTTTTCAAAAAATTAAGAATAGAACTACTATATAATCTAAGCTATTCTATTCCATTCCTCGGTATTTATCCAAAGAATATGGAAACACTAATTCAAAAATATATATGCACCCCTATGTTCATTGCAGCATTATTTCCAAGATATGGAAACAACCTAAGATATGGAAACAACCATAGTGCCCATTAATGGATGAATGGATAAAGATGTGTGTATATATATAACTGAATACTACTCAGCCATAATAAAAGATGAAATCTTACCATTTGTGACAACACTGATGGACTTTGAGGGTATTATGCTAAGTGAAATAAGTCAGATGGAAAGAGACAAATACAATATGATTCCACTCATATGTGGAATATAAAGAAAATGAAACATAATACACTAACAAACCAAACCAAATGAAAACAAACACATAGATGCAGAGAACAGTGGTGGTTACCAGAAGGGAAGGGGAGTGGAGGGAGGCGTAAATAGGTAAAGGGGGTCAACAACATGGTGACAGGTGGAAACGAACCTTTTGGTGGTGAGCATGCTGTAGCGTATACAGAATTCTAAATATAATATTGCACACATGAAATTGCTATAGTATTATAAACCAGTAAAAATCAAACAAAAAAACACTGTAGGAATCCCTGGTGCTAAGGCAGAATATGAAATGCTAGGAATGGGTTCCTTCCTTCACCCTATCCTACATGTCCAAATCTGACTAGGGCAATGAGGAGCCCAGGACCACTTTCTTCATAAAAGCTTATAAGTAAATACACCCAGGCTTATAATATTTTCCCCTCTATTTTCTGGCTTTATTTCCTCAGGAAAAAGTCCCAGAAACAAGTTTACTGAGTACACCAGGATATGGATCTATTTTTATGACTTTTGGAATGAACTGCCAATGTCCAACACCATAGGCAGTGCATACGTAGTCCAGTTTTATCACATCTTTGTTGGCATTGTACATTATAATTTCAGTTCCTTTTCTTCTACCTTACTCACCTTTTCTTCGACCTTACTTACTACCTTACTTACATCTTTAAGCATTGAAACACTTTACTGTACCTGTTAATCAAATATGCCTACAAATAATAGGGCAGAATAGAAAAGTTGCTAATGAAAACTAAACTCCAAGTGAGTACTCTAGAGAATGATTTGAGTCACCAGTTAAAAATAAGGAAGAGAAAACAAATCTCATAAAGAGTGTCTGATTTTTCAATTCTCTCCACCAAGACAGGTCCGGACAAATAGTACTCAGCTTCAAACTTAGTTATTCCAGCCCTCTAGCTCCAGGTAGGGAATTGACAAAATTTTATCAAGCATTATTCTGTATTGCATTGTGGGAGTTTCAGCATTTACCTAGAATGAAGGCGGCAGAATTGGAGGAAGTGAGAGCCCTACTAGAATTTCAAGACAGGCACAGTTTGTTCTGAAACTGTCAGGCTGCTCCTCAGAGAAGCCCAGTTCAACCTGATAATTAGCTTATGACTGAACTGTTCAGATTCATGTTGAGCGTTAGCAGGTCCCTCTCCTCTCCAAGCTCTGCTCAAGATGACTGATTACAGTTATAAAATTTGAACCACTAAGATTCTCTCCAACTCTGATATGTAACTTATACGAAATGTCATTTGGAAATTAAATATAAGATGAAAGTACAGGAACCTGTACTTTCCTGAGACGGATTCCTAACGCTAAGTTATTTAATGATTGTTTCAAACACTGATGCATAGAATGTGTTAGATCTTTTAATCAAGCATCTGAAAATATTCTTCTCACTATATTCTTGACTACAAACTTGGTCTCAGCCTCCATCATCTCTTGAGTTACTAACAGCATCCTCACTGGAATATCTACCTCCACCCTGGTTCCAATAGCAAGAGGGATTTTTTAAATTAAGACTTTATTTGTTTAAAGTAGTTTTAGGTTCACAGCAAAATTTAGAGGACGGTACAGAGATTTCCTATATACCACCCCTCCAACCCGTCTCCATGTATGCACAGCCTCTCCCGTTATTAACATCCCCCAACAGAGTACATTTGTTACAACTGATGAACCTATTTTGACACAAACAGTCACTCAAAGTCCACAGTTTACATTACGGTTCACTCCTGGTTTGTACATTCTGTGGGTTTGGATAAATCTATGATATGTATTCATCAGACTTCTCAAGAACAAGTGAAGGCAATGCTTCAGTGGAAGTTTTAGAAATTACTAAAGGACATCGGCCAAACCGTTATTCAAGTAATAAGGCTAGTTTTGAACATGTAAGAACTCAAGGAATACCATACTCTTGTTTTCTTTCTGAGAAATATATTAAAGGATAGGCTCCAAGACTGACTAAAGACTGACTGGGGGAAATTTAATTTATTCCAGTAAAGATACAAACAAACTCTTTTACTATAGCTAGACAAGTTGATACTAAAATCTATACGGAAAAAGTAAACATAATAACAGTTATAACAATATTGTAAAAGAAGACCTACAAGGGAGGGAGAACTAGTTTTAATAGATACTGAAACAAACAGCTATACCTACTAAAACATACTAATGCATGAATAGACAGAAGGCCAACGGAATGAAACAAAGTCCAGAAACACATTGAACTATATATGAAAACTTAGTATATAAAAAAGGTAGTATCTCATATCAATGGGGAAAGAAGTTTTTAATAAATTATCTTAAAATAACTGAATATCCATTTGAAAAGCTTAAATGATATCATTTTCTCACATCGTATGTAGGAGTAAGTTCCTATTAGAACAAACAAATGTAACAAATATACAACGATCCAGGTACTAGAAGAAAATTCTTTTATAACCTGAGTATAAGGAAAGGCTGTCCATGACACAAAGTTTATCACCAATTTAAAAAAAAGATAAATTTGTCTTTAAAATTTAAATGTTAAAATAAAAAATGTGAAAGATCATGGTAAATGTATATAAAAATGTCACAAGAAAATGGACAAATTGGGAGAAAAAAAATTGTGTTGAATATTCTGGATGACTAGTAACACTGAAATATAATGACTTTATTTTTAATTGGTGGGGAGAAAAATCAAAAATGGCAAGGGACATTAAAAACTGACAAAAATATGTTAAATGGCTTTTAAACATGTGAAAGCTGTTCAATCTCATTCATAATAAGAGAAATGCAAATTAAAATCTACACTAAAATATCATTTTTCACCAATTAGATTGGCAAGGTATTCGAAAGTTTGATAAAATCCACTACTGGCAAAACTGTAGGAAAATAGTTTATCATACATTGTTGATGGAAATAAAAAATGGTGCAAAAATGGAGAGAAATTTAGCAATATCTAATAAAACTACATGTTCATTTACGTCTTAACCCAGAAATCCACTAAGAATTTACCTCTTAACCCAGAAATCTTCTAAGAATTTAAATGATGATAAAAGTCCAACACTAGGAAAATAAATTTGTGCATGGCTATTATTTACAACATCATTAGTAATTGCAAGATGTTGGAATCAACCTCAATGCCCAAATATAGGGTATTGGTTAAATAAACTGCTCCATCTACAGAATGGAATGCTACACAGCCATAAAAATGATAAGGAAGGTATCTATGAACTGATATGGAGTGATTTCCAGGATATATTGCTAAGTGAAAAAACACAACATATATATATATATATATATATATATATATATATATATATATATATATAGTGTGTGATAACTTTGAGATAAGAAAGAAGGTAAAATAAAATAGGATACACATATCTGTTTACTGTTGCAAGATGAAATACAGGAAGAATAAACCAAAAGAACAATAAAATTGGTTACCTGCGGGAGATGAAAGAAAGACTGAGTGGAAGATATTTTTCTGAGTGTATGTTTTTGCATAATTTTGACTTTTAGAAGCATGTTAATGCTCTACAAATTAAAATACATATGTACAACGAAATCAAAAAGGATGGGATAAAAGAAAAAAACTAAAAATGTGAACAGAAACAAATGAATCCTACTGTATATCAAATTAATAATATAACACGCAGAAATAACATCTCTGGTATGAAAATTGGAAGAGGGAGTCTGTTTTCTTCATTTATAAATGCAGCCCAGACATTTTCACAAAGAATTTGTATCCCTTCAGATCCCTACCATTCATATGTAAAAAGCATACTCGAGGTAGAGGTTGCATGTGTGTGTGTGTGTGTTTGCATGTGTATGTGTGCCCCTACACGTGTGATGCATGTACATGGAAGAATGAGTGGACTGAACTAAAGAAGTCCTAAATTCAAATCCCCACTAATAATGAACCATCAGAAAGAGAAAACAAACAAAATATCCCCTTTAAAATCACATCAAAAAGAATAAAATAACTAGGAAAAAACTTAACTAAGGAGATGAAAGATCTATACTCTGAAAACTATAAAACACTGATGAAGGAAATTGAAGATGATACAAAGAAATGGAAAGATACCTCATGTTCATGGATTGGGAGAAATAACATTGTTAAAATATCCATACTACCCAAAGCAATCTACAGATTTAATGCAATCCTATCAAGATACCCATGAATTTTTCACAGATCAAGAACAAACAATCTTACAACTTATATGGAAACACAAAAGACCCTGAATAGCCAAAGCAATCTTGAGAAAAAAAGAACAAAGCTGGAGGTATCACACTCCCTGACTTTAGACTATACTACAAAGCTACAGTAATCAAATCCCAGATGTGGGATTTGGGGAAGGTAACTTATCCTCTAGTTTTCCCATATGCAAAATGTAGTTATTAGTGCAATCACAAGGGAAGATTATACTGAGGACTCAATGAGATAATGTGGTTCAGAGCATAGGTTGTAAAATCCTATTCCTGGATTCAAATCTCAGCTTGATCTCATTCTAACTTTGGAATCTTGGGCACAGTATTTCACTTCTTTGAGTCTAAGTTTCCTCTTCTGTACAATTGAAGAAACAGTCACACCTGCATCCTAAATTTAGGGTAAGGCCTAAATGAGTGTATTTCTTCAAATAAATGAGGTCATTCATGTAACGGACTTCACTGGAATATAAATGCCACAAAAATGCAGTTTCTTTTTCATTTTATTCACTGCTGTACCTTCAATCCTAGACCCTGCCTGGCACACACCCAGCACTCATCACACATCTGTGAAATGAATGAATAAAAGCCTTTTCCTGGTCCCCAATGCATAAAGAGTACATAAATGTTAGCTGTGTTGTCATTTTCTTCATAATTCTGAACATCCTTATTATTATTAATGTATATAAAGATGTTTTGGCTTCAAAAATAAGTGGGAAAATGTAGACAATCCCTTTTATTTCAAAATGTAGTGTTGAACATCATTGAATAACATAAAGAAGATTGACAACCGAGGAGTAATCTGGGAGAAAAAAATGGTTTGATGGCAGAAAGAAGTACATGCAGTCCTTTCTTGATTGGTGTGCCCACATTGGTTACTGTGGTGCCTCCTGTACCCTGTTCTCTAGCTTGAAGAGGAAAAATAAAAGAAAAAAAGAGCATCCAAAAGCTAAAACTACTCAATCTGAAACTACAAAAATGAGGTAGAAGCTCTGAGTATCAGTAATTGATCCCTTTGAAGTTTTATGTTAGGTGAAACTCGGGTCCCTAACAGAAGCTCCTGATCTCATTAGGGGAAAAGTAAATCCTTTAGAAATAAGTTTTCTTATAGCTTAATAACAGGTTTCAGTTCTCCCTGAGAAAAAGTCTTGGCTAGATTACACCCCAGAGCCATACTTCTTAAAAACTCTGACAGCTGAAATTCTGACTGAGCAACAAAATAGCTTTGGGAAGAAAAAGGGAGGTTACAGTTGGAAAAGGAAACCCAATCCTTTTATGGAAACCCAATCTATATGCTGTGTACTGTCATGCCACCATGGCTCAAATCAGGAAGGGTTTTGTTTTGGCTCTTCTCAGTTAAGAAATTATTTACTTTGGAAATGAGAAATTTTATTGTGGAATAAAAATGGCATGGTTCAAAATGATAATTGGAGGTTTGCGGCATAAAGACCAATGTGGATTCAGGGCTTCTATAATGAAAAGACTGCAACCGGATCTTAAGACTCTTATCTGGAAAGAACACAGGTCTAGGTCCAGCTCTGATGTTAACTGACTGGTCACGTTGGGCAGGTTGTTTTTCCTTCTGGACCAGTTTCCTCATTTTTAAATACCAGGGGGACAAAAGAGGCAAGTTGGACTAAATGCCTTTAAAGCTCCTTTCCAGCTTTTCAATAACTACAAAAGTGACTTCGAAACAGGCACCGTAGTTCATCCATAACACAGAACACACACAGCAATGGCCTGCCACATCCTTCTTCTACACTAGGGATGGGAAGGGCAGTGGTGACACTCACTAGCATTTTCACGCCAGTCAGATCCATTTAACCTTTAGAATTCTGATTTCCCAAGCTTTAATCTTTTTTGTTTGTTTGTTTTTGGCTGCACCACATGGCTTGTGGGATCTTAGTTCCCTGACCAGGGATCGAACCCGGGTCCACAGCAGTGAAAGCCCGAGTCTTAACCACTGGACGACCAGGGAATTCCCCCAAGCTTAAATCCTGATACCCACCACTAATACCAGAAAGCCTTACTAGTTCCTCTGGACAAAATTCTCCCTGTACCATCATATTTGTGCCATAGCTCAGCACGTGTGCTAGTCTGCCTTCTATTAGAAACGCTCAGATAAATGTCTGTCTCCTTCCTGTGTTGATGATCCTAGAAGATGAGGGCCCACGTACTGCACGCTGTGGGGTCCCCACTGTGCCTAGCACGGTGTTGCTCACAGAATTAGCTTCACCAAGTTTCCCTCGTTAGTAAACCCATGTAGCCATTCTCTCCGGTCCCCCTTCTCATCTCTTTTATAGCCCTCTGAAATGACTTTAAGATCCATTTAGAACGCAACACACTTTCTAAAGACAGGAAAAAGATTTTGTATACCTATTTGCAACGTATAACAAGCTTTTCTTTCCAGCCAGAACAAAACTTTCTTTAAAAATGCATCTATTCAGTTGGAAATTTCTCACTTTGGTGGGATTCAAAAGGTCTGTTACTGAAAAGTTAGTATTTTGTTTTTGTTTCCCGAAAGATAATTCCTCGGACCAACAATCACTTCAGTGATGAAACAGGGATGGAAGGAGAGAGTCAGCCCTTCCCTCCGTAGGTCTGCTCTTATTACACTCAGGTGTACCTCTCCTTCACGGTCTCATTTCAGGCTGGTGGGTCACTGACCTTGACAACTTTTGCCCACAGTTCAGGCAGTGGCTCTTTTTTGAGTGAGGTTATCACCCCGCCTGCCTCTGCCCTGACCATGACCGGTGTGAAGCCGACTTCTGCCCTTGCCCATGCAGCAGTATGGGAGCTGCATTTGGGCTGTGGACCCAAATGGACCTCTCACTACCCTTGTATGAGTGACTGCATGCTCCACTGTACAGAAGTAGAATCCGTATCAGTCCCAGGAAAATTCATGTTTTCTGTTTCAGCTTTTTCCAGAGCCACACAGTTTTGGGCTATCGTGTGCTACCAGCCATTAATGAAGCTGCTTTGGGAGACTCATTTGGCTAGTTTTCCTTGACTGTACCCTCCCTCTGCGAGCACCTTGGAGGAGAGAATAGATGAGTTATTGGCTGGTCCTCTAAGCACTGATCATGAGAAAATCCAAAGCTTCCTCTCATGCCCCCTGAACTCGACAGCTTTAGCTGCCTTAAGATTCTTGGGCAGGTACAACAGGCAAACACCCTGGCCAGGAAGCCAGGCAGCAAGACTCCAACTCTTGAGCCTTGCACTTACTTTCACTTAGTGTAAACGAGAAGATGGAAAAGAAGGAAGGCTGAGAGTTATTTTTTCCAGTTTCAAGAATGACTAGGTCTGAATACAACAATCAGAATTCTCTATTACTCTGTAGGATATTTCTGTGAGTTTGTTTGGGGAGGACTAGAAGGATGGAAGGCAATTATTTCCAAAGATGAAATCATACTTGAGGCAAAGAGTAGACTGTTTTAATGATTAAGCTACTTTCATTATTGAAAACAAGCTTTCCCTTGAGACCTACAGTTTAAAGGAAAAGATGCTTAGCAAACCCTAAATCACTGAATTACAGGAGAAAATCAGAGTAATTCTACACCCCCTTAATTAATAGGGAATGAACAAGCAGTTCAGCTACGGGTGGGATTTTTACTTTAACTCAATTTAAAACAGAAAAATACATATTTGTCTCTCTGTTAATTCTAAAAGAAATACACATAAATCCTAGGTGTATGCACAACACTTATAGGATAATACTTGCCTAGACACAGTTGTACATAATTATAGACATCTTATCAAAATCTTTCCCCCATCATCATGTCCATGAAGTTTTATGTGACAGGATGTGGAGTTACCTGATGGAAGGATAGACTCTTATGGAAATAAGTGTGGTATTACCCGAGACAGTGTCCAAAAGACACGTGAGTTCTTGTACCACTTTGCCCCAAAATGGTGATTCCATTTATGACTAAGAAGTCCTCCCATTGCCAAAGAGGAATATTCCATATTCCAACAGTTGTAATTACCGTGTTATTCTAAATAGTGAGCCAAACATTGTCTCCCTGAAACTTGGAGCCCATGATTGGAAATCTGCTGTTTGGGTTTGCCAAGTTCTACTACTTCAAATGACGACTCTTCAGATATGTGTTAGTATTTCTTACTTCTTTGGCAAGATAAACCTTTTCAGATCTTTCAACTGCTGCTTAAAAACTCTTAATTCAAGTAAACTGTCTTGTATGACCACCTTTTAAATGTGTTATATTCAGTGGCCTTTCTCTTCTGGTTTGAATAATGAGTTTCTTGTTTAATTTATATTCTAGATTCCCACTACCTGGTATTTTAGTTACTTTAACTGTTTGTTGTCTGTTTCTTCCATTAGGATATAAGTGCCTTAAAAACAAGTATTTGTTTTGTCCCTTGCTATACTTACTCTTTAGAATAATGCCATCACATAGCAGGTGTGCAACAAATATTTACTGTACAAAATTGAATAAACAAATGAATGTATCATTTATTTTTTAAAATAAATATGCTGAAGTAAAAATAAGAAAGCTATAAATCATCCACAGTTCTATAACTCAGAAAAAATTAACATTTAGTGACAAAGTAATGATTCACCTGAGATGTCAAGGTTATGCAGGAGTGAACCAGGAAGGAGGGAGGAGAGGAGACGAATATTTCAGGGGAAAAAGAATGTGCAAGGGGCTGTGATGGAGGAAGTGCTAAGACAGACTGGCTGGAAGGGTGGTGTGAGGGAAACTAGGTGCCAGATCTGGGGCAGAGGAAGGCAGGGCCTCGACCATGCAGGAAGAGTCAGTCATGTACTCCTCGTGAAAGAGCTTTGTCTTCATCCTCTGAACCACTGCATGCCACTGAAGTGCTCCACGAAGAGGTGCTTGGGCAAATTTACATTAAAAAATCACTCTATATTATAGAGAACTAACTGGAGGCCCCACTATTGTCTGTAGATCTTCAAGGATCTACCCCAGGAATTCAGCAGCCCCACCACACAGGCTTCAGATGTCTTTCATCAAGGCTGGGTGGTTGAGGTACTTTAAAGCAGCAGAAAGATCTCTTATAACTTGTCTGTCTGTGTGAGGCCCTCTCCCTGCCTAACAGAGCTGTCCTCTCCCTGTGCTTTGAAGATCACTCTCAAACTAGGGACTGTTCTGGGTGACTTTGGACCTTCTGTACCCAGCCGCACTGGCATGGGCATTCTACTGAGTTACCTCCATGGCCACCAGGTCAAGGGGACATCCGCATTTCACCAAGCCCGACTCGACTCCATAAGCCAGTTAGACTGCTGATAGTAATGATAACAATAACTGACAATGTAACAGAACCTTATAGTTTGATCCTCATAGCCAACTTGTAGAATAGGTATCACTGTTAACTCTTTTCATACATGAATCAAAAAGGATCAGAGCACTGAAATAATGTGTTCAATGTTACAAGCTTAGGATAGAGCAGAAAAAGGATTCATACCTGGGTCTTCTGCCTCCAAACTGTATGCTTTCTTCATGCACCCTTCTTCCATAACTGGGTAGAAGGTTCTGTAAAGAAAGAGCTCCTATTTACTTGGCTGAAAGTTACTGGACTCATAACCCCCCTCTGAGGCTCAGTTGTCTCATCTGTAAACTTGGGATAATAATAGCTAACACTTACTGAGTATGACCTTCCCCGGGTGGTGTGCTAAATGCCTTCCATGTACTAGCCCATTACTTCTCACAACCCTACACCACTTGTGTTATCATTATTTCCATTTGTCAGATGGAAAAACTGAAGCACAGAGGGGAAAAGTGACACTGTCACCAGAGTCGACGCTCATCCATTCTCTCCCCTTATTTCCCATGTTAAGTGACCATCTTGCAAGGGCATGGTGTAGGGAGAGACACGGCACTAAGACTGAGGATACCTGGGCCCTCGTCCCTGTTCTGCTACCAAGTGGCTGCAAACCTGTTCAAGGTCATGACGTTTGGGTATGCAGATTTCTACTGTGTAAAAAGTTCATAAGTCTATTGATCACGTCTTCACTTTCATTCAGCAGTAGTGAAGTAGATGTTTTATATTCAGAGATGAAGCTGCAAAATACCATTGAAATGACCTGATCCAATCCATTATTTTACTGATTCAGAAACTGGGGCTGAGGATGGGAAAATGACTTGTTCAAAATCATCAAATCAGGGTCAGAGACGGGATAAGAATCTTTGTCTCCTGATTCCTAGCTAAATATTCCCTCCTCTATTGCACACTGGCTTTCTTTCCCTATAAAAATCACAGATATTGCCGAGACTTTAAGGTGCTTTCAGAAACTCTTATTAAAGTTTAAAGACTCATCATCATCAATATTTAAACCATGCATTAGTCACTAATAATCATCGTTAAATGATTCCAGAACCACTACGATCAATGTCACCTGTACCTCATTCAATGGCATGTCTGAATGCCCAGCCTTTGTGCAAAGAAGCTTTTGTAATCTGGTGCATGTTGAGAAGTTGAAAGCGTGGATTTTATTTGTACACAGATGTTGAAACTGAGCTCTACAACAACAACTAGTTACATGCCTTTCTTTGCCTCAGTTTCATTTTTTAAAAACTTTTATTGGAGTGTAGTTGATTTACCATGTTGTGTTAGTTTCTGCTGTACAGCAAAGTGAATCAATTATACATATACATATATCCACTCTTTAAAGATTCTTTTCCCACATAGGTCATTACAGAGTATTGAGTAAAGTTCCCTGTGCTATACCAGTAGGTCCTTATTAGTTATGAAAAATCGAAGTAAAAGGTTGTGTATAATAAGTTGGTGAATGTTTGTGATAAAATGCCTCCAAATCCCATGACGCTGTGTCTGGCACAAAAATACGCATTGAATGAATGAAATTATTATAATTCGGGAAAGAAATTCACCACTTTTTCCTCAAATGACTTTCGGTTTCTTGCAGGGTGCTTTGGCGGAAGGAACAGGAATGAATCACATAACGACTATGCGAAGCACCCTGCCATGGCTTTAACTTCCTTGTCTGGATGCACAGCAACAGGTGCTACCACGTCTCTCTAGCAGAACTTGATGAAAAATCTTATTCTGCTTTGAATATCTAAACTATCACAGGGCACAGAAGAGTAACTGAAAAGCAAAATGGGCTCTTTCCTTTTGAGTAGGAAATGCTGCCAGACCTAATGGAGGTCAGTTATTCTTTCTTTCTGGCATCCCACATTTCCACCGGTCATAGGCCTGTGTTTAGACCCTTTGCCAATCGAAGTATATGCTCCATGGATCGACAGCACCCACACCACCTGAGAGCTTGTTGGAAACACAGAATCCCAGGCCACCTGTAGACCTACTGAACCAAAGCTGTCTTTAACAAGAGCCCCTACTCCCCAAACTCCCTGTGATTCATATGCACATAAAACTTTGAGGAGTTCTGCTTTAGAGCATCATTTCCCAAACTATGACATGGAGCACAGCCAGCCGGGGCAGTTAAACAGAAGTAGACTAGAGCCTGTGCTTTTTTACCAAGTTCTTCAGATGATTCTGATGGAGACCAAAGTTGGAAAAACACTGCTTTAGAAGACACAGGTGCACAGGATGAAAGGTGCTGTGGTGAGGACAACTTGGCTTTTGTTTTGTTTCGTTCTTAAAAGTGTGGATTTTGATGAAGTACCAGAAGGAACTGGGATCTAGTGGGAAGAGCACATTTCTGGGCATCAGAGGCCTAGAATTAGCTCTCCGAGTTCTAATAGCTGGCTTAAATCCTTTTGTTCAACATAAAAATAGAAAATCCCTGATTGGCTTACCTCGCAAAGTTTATGAACAAAATAATATAAAGTAAGTGGATCTGATTCCTCATTAGGGCCCTTATATTTGTTCTTCCCACTGTCTGGAATGCTCCTCTCATCAGTCAGCTGAAAGGTCAAGTTTTCAGAGAGACTTCTCTGAAGACCTAGTGGAGAGTAGATTCCCTCCTGCCTCTAACCTAGGGCATTCTTTATCCTATCATTCTGATTCTTTATCATTGTATTAAAAAAATTTTTTTATAGACTCCATTTTTTAGAGCAGTTTCAAGATTACAGAAAACTTAAGCAGAGATAGAGAGTATTCCTATACTCCATAGAGTTTGACAGGAACAGAGAGTATTCCTATATACTAAATCCTCTGTCCCCTGCACAGTCTCTCCTATTATTAATATCTTACATTAGTGTGGTATTTTTCTTAAAACTGATGAAATAATATCGATATATATTTTATGACAAATGCATAATGCCATATATCCACCATTACAGTATCATGTAGAATGGTTTCACTACCCTTAAAATCCTCCGTGTTCCTTCTCTTCATCTCTCCTTCCACTAGAACCCCTGGTAACCCCTGATATTTCTACTATCTCTGCAATTTTACCTTTCCAGAATGTCATATGGTTGAAGCAATATAATATGTAGCCTTTTCATATTGGCTTCTTTCTCTTTTCAATATGCATTTAAAGGCTATTCCATGCCTTTTCGTAACTTGGTAGCTCTTTTCCTTCTATTTCTGAATAATATCGCATTATATAAATGCTACAGAATTTGTTTATCCGTTCATCTATTGACAGACATCTTGGTTGCTTGAATTTTTAGCAATTATGAATAAAGCTGCTATAAACGTTTGTGCTCAGGTTTTTATGTGGACATGTGTTTCCAACTCATTTGAGTAAACACCTAGTAGTAGTATTGCTGGGTCATATGCTAAGACTATGCTTAGCCTTCTAAGAAATGGCCGAACTGTCTTGCACAGTGGCTGCACCGTTCTGCCTCCCCACCAGCCATGAACGAGCGTTCCTGCTGCTCCAAATCCTCACCAGCATGTGGTGCTGTCAGTGTTATGATTTTAGCCATATCACTGCATTTTTCACTACCAGAAATTATCTTGTTGATTTGTTTATGGACTTAATAGCTATCTTCAATCCACCACTAGGTCAAAAGTGAAGACTTTATCTATCTTGTGAACTGATCCATTTTACACAGAGCTAGAAAATGAAGGCCTGGCTCACAGTGGGCATGTAATAAATGTATGACTGAAGAATGACTAAATGCATGTTTACTTTAGGAATTGTGAAGGAGCTGACTATCATCTTCATTGATATCCTCACCTGTCATCCTCATTTAGTTCCAACTTCCATCAATTTTTTCATCTCAGTCTCTCTATATACATTTCTCTCTTTTCACAGTTATTGCCAACTCCCCATTCTATATTTTTGCCTTGCTGTTTGAGTTGGGGCAGGGGTTGCTACTTCATTATTTTTATTCAACATAAATGCAGCTCCAGAACTTTGAAACTGACTTAGCTCTGTAGGCTGTATATTTTTTAACTCAGGTTTCTCTGTTTTCTCTGTGTTCTTCTTTGACAGGAGGACATAGCCTGGCTTTCCCTTGTTCCTGATTTGACGCTTTTGAGGGAGAAATCAAATTGACAACATGCAAGACGTATAACCCCCAAGAGCTCACCACTCCTACAAACTGATGAGATAAGAGCTCTCTCTGTTCTTTATCTATCAGGGATAGTACACATTTCTGCCAACAGCTTTCAGGGAGCAGGCTGGATAAGACTCAGGAAGCAAGTATTTGGTCAGTGGAGCTGTGGACAGTCATACCAACAAGGCATCATTGCTGTTTCTAGAGAACTTCTGTAACTGAGCCTAGATTGCAGCTAGGTTTAAGTTGAGACCATAGAGATCAAAAGTTCAGAACAAAACTAGGAGAAGAGGGCTTCCCTAGTGGCGTGGTGGTTGGGAGTCCGCCTGCCGATGCGGGGGACGCGGGTTCGTGCCCCAGTCCGGGAGGATCCCACATGCCATGGAGCAGCTGGGCCTGTGAGCCATGGCCGCTGAGCCTGCATGTCTGGAGCCTGTGCTCCGCAGCGGGAGAGGTCACAACAGTGACAGGCCCGTGTACCGCTAAAAGAAAAACAAACAAACAAACAAAAAAAAACCTAGAAGAAAAAGTTAAGAGCTAAAGAAACTGAGCCAAATTTATTTGTTCATCTATCTACTTTGTGCAAGCCGTTCCTCATCTGTTGTGCTTTCCGTGAGATCCAGTTAATCACCCTGACATCCCTAAGCAGGCCACTCGGTAGACGAATAAGCAATGAAATAGGATTTCTGCTCTGGCCACAACCTGCAGTGTGACATCGGACAGGTCATGAAAATCTCTATTATCAGAAATATCGACTTCAGGGATATGGCTGAATTATTCTATATGATTTCCTCATAGACTAGCCAAATACATTTACCACTGGGAATTGAATAGCAAGAATGAATCCAGTGCAATTTTGCTTGAGCCTCCTGACCACAAGCTATTAGAATCAGTGCAGTGTTGGGAGCCCACTTCTTTCATCATGTATTTGAGAAGACTGAGGCCCAGTGAGGGAGAGAAATTGTCAAGGACTTGAAGTAAACATGTGGCAGAATCAGGACTAGAACCCACAACTGCTGCTTGTAATTCAATGCCCATCCTTGTACTTTTCCCTCAGATAGTCTCTTGATCCTTTCTGGTATGGTATTCAGCAGAAAATGCAACCATTGCTCCATTCTCCTTAATCGGCAGGACTCACCAATAGTTGCTGAAGGATAGTCAGTCACATGCACTGCTAATTCAGAGAGTGTTTAGAGTAGCTGAGTCCTATCTCTATCTTTAGAGAGCATGAGTCTTCAAGAACCCTTTCTTCTTCACAAGACACTAAGTCTACCAGTTGTTCTGTACTTCTTGGGGGAGACTTTCTAAAATTGCCTCTGACTATCCAACAATAGCCTGTTAATTTTAAAACCTACAATATTTAGGAAAAGGATTGTTCTTTGGATCTTTTATAAAAATGGAGTTTGCTCAGCCAATGAATTTTTCTTTGTTGTTGTTGTTAGAGATTTAGTTGAGGAATCCAGCACATTCCAAGCAGATTCAAACAACTTTTCAGTAAATAACTGAGTTTCAAAATCAGGCTTATTCTACTGATGAAAGCACTTGCTTATACATTTAGCCTTCTTGGAATTCCTTGGAGTACTTGAAAGCAATAAAACTTCATTAAAAGTGTTCTCCCCAGGGTTTTCACTAATTCAAAATCTTCTCTTCAATTAGTCCAAATTCATGAAGCTCCCCCCATGCTAATACACTTTCCATATGTATTCATATAGAATCTTAGACTTTGAAAGGACTTAGCAATCATCTCACCTTGCTTACTCAGTTTTTCTCATGGGTCTGGAAGATCAGAGGCTGAATGACTAGTTCAAGGTCTCACAGTGAGTTTCTTGATGGAAAAATTGATATTTGTCATGGCCTTTGATTTGCATATAATCACTTTTAGAAAGGCCCATTTTAAAGAGCTCATGAGATGTAAAATCTCCACTTTGTTCCAAAGAGCTGAAGCCTGTCTAAGAAGACATGGAGATCCAGAAAGCTAAAAACAGGCATAAGGTTTGAAAGCTGCTCTTAGTAGCACCTTTGTAATGACTATGGAACATTTTTGGTCAATAACAGCTGCTTGGGTTAGCATTACTTTTAAAAAAAAATCTTCCCTCCTCCTCCTACCTCTTCTTATTCCCTCAACCCTCTCAAATGAGAGGAAACCTTTGTGCCTTTGCCCAAGCTATACCTTTGACTCTCTCTAATAAGTTTCCCTTCATCCTGCCAGGCTTATCTCAAAGGAGATCTCTTCTGAGACGTCATCTTCTGATCTTCCTAGCCCCAGGCAGTTATAACTCTCTTCTCTCTGCTGCCCCTAAACTTTATATGTATCTCTTTCACAGCACATTGCACATTATTTTCTATTTATTTCATATTTTTAACTGTCTCACTGCAAACTGTGAGATTCTACAGAGCAGGAGTCATCTTAGCTTTTATTCCCCATGCCTAGAACAGAGCAAGCAACATAATAATATGTGCTCCACAAACATTGCTTGCATTTCTTTCAGCATCTCTTCATTTCTGAAACATGAAACAAGCCCAGTCACTGTCATGAGGTCTCACTGACAAGTTCCTTTGGAGCCTTTGAAATTGTGAAGGGGAGAGCGGGAACAGAATTATCTAGCTTACATTCCAATGTTCTCTCCCTTTAAAATGAAGAGAAGGGACACACAGCCTCTTAGATGTTGCTTTCTACCCAGGAGAGAAACTAACTTGTACCCAAAATATGTGGGTAGAAAAAAATAAAGGTACTTTTCAGCAACTGTGATCGTGGAGTCTCAATTATTTCTTGTTATATTCCTATCCCCTGCCCTAATTCCACTGCTCATCGTTCAACCAAAATTTACTACTTTCTACAAGACAATGTGAGAATGATGAAAAGAAAGGGATTAAGAAGTTTCCAACCATTTTCCCATGCCATGGATTTGTTGCTATGGACCAAATGCTTAAAATAAATTATTTCCTTTGTTAGATATAATTTTCCTGTTTTACAGAAGATAGTAGTGGGACATAGAGGAATAAATTAATTTGTCAAATATTGTACTGATTTGATTACTGGAGTTGGGGGTTTGAACTGTCTGAGATCAAAGTCTATGCTTTTTTCACTGTAACTGGATATTAAAGAGAAAGACACAGCCCTTTTTGTGGAGGAGGTGGTTATCCAAGAATGGGCATCCTGCGAAAAAACATCAGGTACAAGCCTGCCTTGCATGGTTTTCCCTCAGTTACAGGACTGTGGGGACCTCAGTTTGGTGATGCTAGAGGAGTCTTGGAAGGCTGTCAGGTAATCTTACTGAGAGGGAGGCCAGCTAAGCCCTCCATTCTGTAATTAGTAGACAGGACATTAATTATCACAGCTCTAGGGAAGAACCAGCTCTTTCTCTACATCTGAGACTTTGTCCTAAGCAGCACGGGGGAAATAAAAACACAACCTTACAGACTCAAACTGGTCTCTGTTTGCAAGTCCCTGACTTCTTGGCTTCTGCATATTTACTGTGTTCCCAAACTCAACCACTTCGTGGCCTGTCATTGCTATGCAGACTGAAGTAATTGCTCTCAGGGAGATGGACTGTCTTGACAAAGTCATGAACACAAAAAAATACAGAAGCTGGTGCAGAAGAATGCTGATGTCAGTTAGCTTGGGTACCTGGTGTTATGAACAAAATGTTTGTGTCCCCCAAAACTCGTATGTTAAACTCTAACCTCCAATGTGATGGTATTTGGAAATGGGGCCTTTGCAAGGTAATTAAGGTTAAATGAGGTCATGAGGGTGGGGCCCTCAAGATGGGATTAGTTCCCTTATGAAAAGAAACACCGGGGAGCTGATACTCATTCTCTTTCTCCTTCTTGCTCTCTCCACAAAGAAGAGATCATCTGATACACAGTGATATGGCTGTCACCTACAAGGCAAGAGAAGAGGCCTAAGAATGAAACCTACACTGTGGTGCCTTGATCTTGGACTTCTGAGCCTCCAGAACTGTGAGAAATAAATGTTTGTTGTTTAAGCCACCTAGTCAATGGAATTTTGTTATGACAGTATGAGCTAAGACACCTAGACAGGCATAGTGGGGAAAGACAGTATGTGGTTGATTGTTAAGCCAAGAAACCTGAAATTTTATAATGAAGACACAGGAAATATGAGATTTTTAATAAGGAAAGTGACAAAATAAGGTATGGGATTTCACAAGACCCAGATAGAACAGCCATATCTGATCCTCCCTGCTTCTATGTATTTCATTGGGCCCAGCCTATATGGAGCATTTCCTCTATGCATGGCACAGTGTTAGGAGTTCAGAGGCTGAAAACTGGATGAAACCTGTTAACCCTGACCTTCAAGGTAGCAATCACAGAAGAGCAGGTAAAATGGGAGGAGAGAAACTGGAGGGTGGGCTGAGTGTATAAGTAGCTCCTGGAGGTTTTATTTTAGAGCTCTACTCTTCACAGCCCATCATTTAACTTCTTTTCAGCCACATAGTTTACATGAGAGTGCCCTAGGCTAAGGAGGAAAATATCACCACTGCCACCCAGCTATGGGCATGCTGAAAGGACTGGGAAGTACCCAATCCTTGACATTCTTCATAAGAGGAGTTGCTACATGTCAGCAGCAAACTACTTGCAAATAGTAAAAGGTAAAACCTGGACTTGGTGATTAGAGTCCTGAATACTAAGGTGCAAAGACTCAGCTCAAAGCTGCAGTGGGCTCTCTGGGTTTTCTCCTGGGCCTTGCTATTTATATCCCAGACACTGCCCGGGGCTTGTGCCCAGAAGCTGCTTTTTCTTTAGGAAATAGATTCCTTGTCAATCAGAGATGATGTTAGAACTTAACTGGGAAGGAAACACGGAAAAGAGATTCCATTTTCAACAAAAATCAACAAAGAAAGAAAAATACTTAGGAATCAACTCAAAGAGAGAGACCTGTAAACTTTAGGAGGAAAACTATAGTCTCGTATTATACTATTTATAAGACCATCTGAACAAATGGAGAGAGAACCGTGTTTCTGAATGGGGAAAATGATTATTATAATATTTATTTTAATTCAAATTACTTTATTAGTATACCAATTTTATATTAATATCACAGTAGGATTTTTTTAATTTAACAAATAATTATAAAAGTACATTTAGAAAAAGAGATGCCAAAGAATAAAAGGTAAGATAAAAAGACAATAAATCAAGATGTGATAACAGCATAAAAATAGAAATATAGGGCTTCCCTGGTGGCACAGTGGTTGGGAGTCCACCTGCCGATGCAGGGGATGCAGGTTCGTGCCCTGGTGCGGGAAGATCCCACATGCCGCAGAGCGGCTGGGCCCGTGAGCCATGGCCGCTAAGCCTGCGTGTCCGGAGCCTGTGCTCCACAAGGGGAGAGGCCACAGCAGTGAGAGGCCCGTGTATCACAAAAAAAAAAAAAAAAGAAAGAAAGAAATATAGACGCATGCAACAGAAGAAAAATTCCATACATAGAACCAATCCTATATAATAACTTTATAAAAGCTAAATATACTTACTAAAACAAGATAGGCAAGGTGATTTACTAAGTGGTATTTAAAGAACAAATTGAGAAAAAAATTCTGATTTCCAACTTAACTGGCACAATCAAATAAATTTTAGCTAAAGTCTTAAATATACATGTATGTGTGTATATATATACAAAATCACATTGTAGAAATTGTAGTAATAAAATAGAATAGGCATTAAATTACAGGGTAAATCACAACTTCTAATATCTGAAGCAACAGATAAAATCTTGAGAATAAGTCTTTTTTTTAAAAAAAAAATCATGTTATTTAATCTTAAAACAACATTAAGATGAGCTGGCCCTCATCTTGGTTCTCTGGCACCATAGAGTTTGGATGATAAATGTTCTCCTAGGCTGAGCAAGAAGCAAGGCAGTGGCCCATCAGGGGCCGAGGCCTGTCCAGCAGACAACTGAGTAAGAGGGATTCAGGGCCCTGTGAGAAGACAGTCAAGCAGGACAGTGGAGAGGTGGGGTTTGGACCAAGTGAGGAGGCAACCACAGTGGGTTCAGGAGATTGATTACATGCAGAGAGAGAAAGAAAATAAGTGAACAGATTGAGGATAATGACAGAAGGATGGAAAGGGTGAAAGTTAGGAAGCTCATAGTGTAAGACTGGTATTTGAAGTATTAGTGTGAACTCATGGTTTACATGGGGCCAGAATTTCTTGTACTTTGGTGGATTACCACACTCCTTTCTCTGTGAGGTCTGTTTTCTTAAGAGCTCTCTGTTGTTTCATTTGACAGACTCTGGCCTGGCTTTGGGGAAGCTGAGGATGCAAGGAGGAGAGAAGACGCAAAGTGCCTTAAGGGTGAGGAGAGGGAAGAGGACTCACACTTAGCTCACCAAACACAGACCGTATGTCCTGAGAGGTAAACGTACTTCAGATCTGTCCGGATGCTTGAAGACGGCTCCCTCACTTCTGAGCGTGAAAACACTCCTGGGGTATAAGCCAACACATTCCTCTGCTGACCTTCCATACCATCACTGTTTCCTCCCCTTTTCCCACAGAAGTTGTGTGTGAGGAAAGATGAACAGTACTCCTGCCATTTTCCCTTTTAGGTATATAACTCCAGTTTGGGGGTGCTGAAAAATGGAAATTTGACCCTGAAAGTGGGGTGGGACAGCCTCTGAGAATATCCTCACTCCCTCCTTGCGACAGATTCACATATGATAAAAGTTCTTCCTGAGTTGCTAAAATAATTATTTCAACAACTGTAAAATAAAAACTATATATGATAATAAAGTTTAACATAATTAGACAATTTTTTTTCTTTTCTTAGTTGTTTATGAAATAATGGGGCTTCTTACAATCAATGACATCTAAGATTTAAAAAACTCCATGGTATATCCTTGGACGGTAAACACAGAGATTACATAAAACTGTACATTGACTTCTCTTTAAACCTTAAAGAACAAATAATTTCAATATTATTCTATTCCAGGCCTACAGAAAAATTGATGAAGAACTCCCCAATTCATTTTGTGATGACAGTATAACTTTACAATCAAAACCTAATAGAGGGGCTTCCCTGGTGGTGCAGTGGTTACAACAGTGAGAGGCCCACGTACCGCAAAAAAAAAACCTAACAGAGACAGTACAAAGAAGAAAAACTGCAGTTCAGTTTAAGCTACTAATACAGGTGCAACAATTCTGAACAAAATATTTTCAAAGGAAATCCAACAGCATATTAAAGCATAACATATCAAACTAAGAGAATTTATTCCAAGAATGCAATCATGGTTTACCATCAGAAAAAGCTATAAACATAATACCTTACATAAAAGAGAATAACCATAAAATTATATCAATAGTTACTGAAAAGTTACTTGAAATAATCTAGCAACATTTTCTAATAAAAATGTTAAGTAAATTAGCTCACAGGCTGACAATTTGCAAACATTAGCAATGAATGTTGGCATAAATAGTGAAATAAGCTACTTCCATTAAAAGCAGAAATAAGATAGGAATCTCCTACATTACCACTTACAGTCCATAGTTTTGATGTTTCTAGCTAATAAAGCCTGGAGGAAAATTAAGCTAAATAATCTGTATAAAATAAAATGAAAGGCAATATATGTTTTCAGATGCTATGATTATATACCTAGAGCAAAACAAAAATTCTAGTCAAAATAAAAGAACAAAAATCTTACTTGAATGATAATAGAATCACATAAAACAGTTATATATGATAAATATGCACAAATTCATTCATTTTTTCATTCAACAAATATTTGTGAACAGTTATTTTATGCTGGGTGTTATTTTGGATAATAGAAATACAGAGATGAATAGAAGTTTCCATGGAGCTTATATTCTGAAGGAAGGGAAATAGATAATAAACAATTTTTAATTAATAAAATTTCAGATAGTGAACACTGTGATGAAAATAAAGCAGGGCTGTAAAATTGAGCATATATGTATATAAACAGAGATTGGATAAGAGGGGTTCCCTCAAATGTGGTGATCATGGAAGGCTCAGGAAGGAGATGCCATTTAGGTTAAGACATGAATGTCAAAATTCTGTAGTTTTTATTTTCAGAATAACAAAACAGAAATTAAAAAAGAAAAAAGTCTCTTTACATTGGCAGCAAATTTCTAAAGTGTACCTAGGTCAAATTTTAACAAAAATGTACAGGACCTATAAGAAAAAAACCCTATAATTATTATATAATTTATATGAAGCAGCATATGCTATTCCTGGATGGGAATATTAAATACCATAGTAATATCATTACCTCTGATATTAATATATACATTTAATGCACTCATTAGTGAGCATTGCCAAGGTAACAGGAGGTATGAAAAGAAAGAAATCTGCTACTTGGTTGGGAAACTAAGAACATTAGAGGGGAAGAATAAGATGAAGGATTTGATTTTAGACATGTTGAATTTGAAATGTCTGTGGGACATCTAGGTAGAGATGCACCAGAAGAAGTGAGTTCCAAGTCTGCAGCACAAGAGAGAAGTCTACACTGAGAATCTCTGTTACTGACTAGCAAATTGGTCCACCTAGCATGAAGTCTGACAAACATTAGACCCTCAATAAATGCCTGTACACAAATTGAGTGCCCCACCTAAATGTGCGCTAGCCTTGTTAAATTTTCCTCTGGGGGATGGTAATTTGCAAACAAATGGGTAACTTGTTCTAGGATACAAAAAAAATTCTATTGATATGACTGATGTGAGACGGTATTTCATGTTTTGATTTGTATTTCCCTTATGATCAGTAGTATTGAGCATTTTTTAATGTACTTGATCATTTTTATATGTTTTCTTTGGAGAAATGTCTATTCCACTCCTTTGCCCTTTTTTTTTTTTTTTTTCGGTACGCGGGCCTCTCACTGTTGTGGCCTCTCCCATTGCAGAGCACAGGCTCCAGATGCGGAGGCTCAGCAGCCATGGCTCACGGGCCCAGCCGCTCCGCGGCATGTGGGATCTTCCCAGACCGGGGCACGAACCCGTGTCCCCTGCATTGGCAGGCGGACTCTCAACCACTGCGCCACCAGGGAAGCCCTCCTTTGGCCATTTTTAAATTTGGGCTATTGGTTCTTTCACTCTTGAGTTGTGGGAGTTTCTTACATATTTTGGAGACTGACCCCTTATCAGATATATAATTTGCAAATATTTTCTCCCATTCTGTAAGTTGCCTTTTCACTCTGTTGATTTTTTTTTCTTTATTGTGTGGAGGCTTCATGGTTTGATCTAGTCCACTTGTTTATATTTGTTTTTGTGACCCGGATTTTTGGTGTCATAGCTCTGAAATCATTGCCAAGACAAATGTCATGAAGCTTTTACCCAATGTTTTCTCCTAGGAGTTTTGCAGTTTGGGGCCTTAGGTTAAAGTCTTTAATCTAGGTTGATTTGTTTTCTTGTGTATGGTGTAAGATAAGGGTTCAGTTTCATTCTTTTACACGTGTACATTCAGTTTTCCCAACATCATTTATTGAAGAGATTATCCTTTCCCAATTGTGTATTCTTGGAACCTTTCTCAAAGATCAATTGACCATATATGTATGGGTTTTTTCTGGGCTCTATTCTGTTCCATTGGTCTATATATCTGCCTTTATGCCAGTACCATAATGTTTTGATTATGGTAGCCTTTGTAATATATTTTGAAATAAGAAAGCATGATGCCTCCAGCTTTATTATCCTTTATCAAGATTTATTTGGCTATTCAGGATCTTTTGTGGTTCCACTGAATTGCAGAATTGTTTTTCTATTTCTGTAAAAAAAATGCCATTGGTATTTTGATAGGCATTTTATTGAGTCTGTAGATTGTTTTGGGTAGTAGAACATTTAAACATTATTGTCTTCCAATCCATGAACATGGGATATCTTTCAAATTGTTTATGTCTTATTTCTTTCATCAGTGTTTTGTAGGTTTCAGTATATAAGTTTTCAACCTCCTTAGTTAAGTTTATTCTGAAGTAGTTTGTTCTTTTGGTGCTATTGTAAATGGGATTATTTTCCTAATTTCCTTTTCAAATATACAAAACGCAAGTGATTTTTGAATGTTGATTTTTTATCATGCAAATTTACTGAATCCATTGATTAGTACTAACAGTTTTTTAATGGAGCTTTTAGGGTTTTCTACATATAGGATTATGTCATCTGAAAGCAGGGATAATTTTACTTCTTCTTTTCTGATTTGGATGACTTTTTTTTTTTTTTTTTTTTTGGTAATTGCTCTGGCTAACACTTGCAGTACTATTTGAATAGAAGTGGTGGTGAAAGTTAGTATCCTTGCTTTGTTCCTTATTTTGGAGGAAAAGCTTTTAGTTTTCACCATTGAGTGTGATGTTGCTGTGGGCTTTTCATACATGGCCTTTATTGTGTTGAGGTAATGTCCTTCTTATCCTGCTTTGTTGAGTTTTTAATCATGAAAGGGTGATGAATTTTATCAGAAGTTTTTTCTACATCTATTGAGATGAAAAAGAGAAGACTCAAATAAAATCAGAAATGAAAGCAGAGACGTTACAACTGATCCCACAGAAATAAAAAGAATCATAAGAGACTACTATGAACAATTATATGACAACAAACTGGAAAACCTAAAAGAAGTGGATAAATTCCTAGAAACATAAACCATTTCAAGATTAAATTGTCAAGAAATATAAAGTCTCAACAGACTTATAACTAGTATGGAGATTGAATCAGTCATCAAAAAACTATCAGCAAAGAAAAGCCTGGGTCCAGATGGCTTCACTAGTGAATTCTATCAAACATTTAAAGAAGAATTAATGCAAAGTTTTCTTAAACTCTTCCAAAAAACTGAAGAGGAGGGAACACTCAAAGCACACTTTGAGGCCAGCATTACCCTGATACCAGCACCACACAATGACACCACAAGTAAAAGAACTATAGGCCAATATCCCTAATGAACATGGATGCAGAAATTCTCAACAAAATACTAGCAAACCAAATCCAAAAGCACATTAAAATGATCATACACCATGACCAAGTGGGATTTATCCTCGGGATGCAAGGATGGTTCAACATACAAAAATCAATGAGTGTAATACACCACACTGACAGATTAAGGCTATAAATCACAGTTGTTTCTTTTTATATGGCACACATTCTCATCTGCTTTCTGAGAGCAAATTAGAACTCGAGCAGTCACAAATAGAAGCAAATATCTAAGACTTTAAAAACTGGGGAAGGCATTTTGCATATCAGAATAGACGTATAGAAAATCAGTCAATGTACCTGCTAGACATTTGAACAGATCTAAGGAAAACTGAGTCCAGTTCCTGGCCAAAAATTATATGTACGATTTTTTTCAGGTCTGACCATAGGTAATTACAGAGACTTTACCCGTCAGATTTCATGTGGGAAATCTCTCCCCATAACAGACTTGGTGTAGTCCTGATAGGAAGCTGACTCAGGACGCTTTGTCAAGTCATGTTCTTACTCACGGCTGCATTCAGAGTCTAGGTGCCTTTATTCAGAGGTCTCTAACTGGGGTTGTCAGCTGACACCTATCTCAGGTGTCTCTGCAGAGGCTTCCTTATGGCAGTCGGGGGACATTGAAGACACTTTCTCTACTCTGATTCAGTACTCAGTACTTTTCCACTTCTAGTCCTCTCCTATCACCTTTCTTCAGCCAGCGAGTCCATAAAACTGCAGGAACCTTGTGTTGGGGGTACCTTGGCAGTGAGATGACTCCCACATCCACGCTGATTCAGCTGGTTACACCAGGCCATTGCTTAAAATGGAACAGGGGAGAGTTGGCCCTTTATCCAATTTAGTCTTTTGCTTAAACTATCACAGTAGGTGATTAAAGGCTTGATTTTTAATTTTGTTTTTGGCCTGTTGTTTAACCAACTATTCTGACACCTGGTAGCGCTCAGCTCTCTTTCTAGCTCAGCTGAACCTTAGACATAAATCAAATCTAAAACTTGCTTAGTAAAAGATGCTCAATTCAGAGATTGGAAAGTCCTCGGGACTTGACTTCTAGAAGGGACTGGAGAACAGATTTTCTCTTGATTTGGAAGCCACGATGAAACTCTCACTTTTGGAAGATGAATGAGTAACATTATCAAAGCTAGGTGAGCTGTGGGAAACACTCCCCAGTTACTCTCACTCAGCAAGAGGAAAACTGATACCCAGGGTGGTGATGACTGGCTTAAGGCAATACAGGCATACCTCACTGTATTGGGCTTTGCTCTACTGTCCTTCAGAGATATTTCATATTTTACACATTGAAGTTTTGTGGCAAGCCTGCATAGAGCAAGTCTATCGGTGCCATTTTTCCAACAGCATTTGCTCACTTTATGTCTTTGTATCACATTTTGGTAATACAATATTTCAATAAACTTTTTCATTATTACTCCATTATAGTGATCTGTGGTCACTGATTTTTTTTTTTTTTTTTTTTTTTTTTTTTTGTGGTACGCGGGTCTCTCTCTGTTGTGGCCTCTCCCGTTGCGGAGCACAGGCTCTGGACGTGCAGGCTCAGCAGCCATGGCTCACGGGCCCAGCCGCTCCACGGCATGTGGGATCCTCCCAGACTGGGACACGAACCCGTGTCCCCTGCATTGGCAGGCGGACTCTCAACCACTGCGCCACCAGGGAAGCCCCCCGGTCATTGATCTTTGATGCTACTATTGCAAAAACATTTTGACTTGCTTAAGGTTCAGATGATCGTTAGCATTTATTAGCAATAAAGTATTTTTAATTAAGGTCTGTACACTATTTTTTAGACATAATGCTGTTTCATTCACTTAATACACTACAGTATAGTATAAACATAATTTTTATATGCACTAGGAAATCAAAAAATTTGTTTGACTCACTTTATTATAATATTCACTTTGTTGAGGTAGTATGGAACCAAACCCACAATATTTCTGAGGTCTACCTGTCCATGATTAGTAGCAGAGACAGGACAGATTCTACATGAAGCACCATGCTCATGCTTTGTCTTTGTAAAAGAGCCTGGCCATTATAGAGAAATGAATGAACAAGAGCTTGGGTTCTGATTTGACAGACATTCTTCTTGGCCACCATCATAATCTCTCTTTGGAGCCCTGCCAGTTGCCCATCTCCTGATGAAAGTCTGCTTGAGAAGTTTAGACACACCCTGACCAGCACCAAGTACAGAAGTCCCGCATCAACTCTTTAATCAGGGAAAGGCTCAGCATCGGCCTATTTACACTGATTTAGTGGTTTATTAGACTATTTAGTGGTTCTCAACTGAGGGTGATTATGCTCCTACAGGACCTTTGGCAATATCTAGAGATATTTTTGGTTAATGTAACTTCGGAGGGGTTGCTCTGGGCACTTGGAGGGTAGAAGATGTGACTGCTGCTAAACATCCTACAGTACACAGGACAGCCTTCCAAGACAAAGAGTTATCAAGTGCTGAGGCTGAAAACCCCTCGATTATACCATTTCAGATTAAGGATCTCAGCCACAAAATGCATAGGCTTGGGAAGTCCCCTTCTTCTCTCTGTTCCTCAGTATTTCCATCTGTAAAATGGCTGGAGAAGCTGATTTCTGAAATTGCTTCCCATTCTACTGCACCATAAGTAGAGCTGTATTTTCAGAAATTGAGAGTAGTTTGATGCTACAAAAAAATTTTTTAAACCGTATTTCTTACTTCCCCCCCACCGCAGTCTGCTTTTTGCTGACTAACCCAGCAGTCCAAGGAGTTAATCAGTACTTCATCTCCCCATTTGTTTATCTAGTCTCCACTCTGACATAGAGCCATCCATATTGTGGAGGCCCACCTCATTAATAAAGAATCCTGCAAGGGTTCCTGCCTCACTGCCCAGCTCCTTCATTTCTACATCCTGATTCAGCAGAGAAAGACTTGTGTTTCATGAGGATGTGTCTGACTGCCGAAGTGTAAGGAAGCTAGCTGCCGACAGAAAGTGCTGACAGGACCTTGGGAGCTGGATGCTCAGCAGGACTCTGCTAAGTGCTGGCATTAACAAAAGGCATTTTTCAAGCCCTTTTTTTCTTTTTCTTTTTTTTTTTTAACATCTTTATTGGGGTATAATTGCTTTACCATGGTGTGTTAGTTTCTGCTTTATAACAAAGTGAATCAGTTACACGTATACATATATCCCCATATCCCCTCCCTCTTGCGTCTCCCTCCCACTCTCCCTATCCCACCCCTCTAGTTGGTCACAAAGCCGTTTTAATGATAACTATGAAAAACCGTGAAAAGGAAAAGAATGGGTGAGGATGGGGTCATCCCTGCAGATGCAGCTGAGTACAGACATTGGGGAAGAGACAGGAGGAAGGAAGGGAAAGCAGAGGAAGGCAATTAAGAGTTTTTTTCCTGTGCTTCTGCCTTATTTTATTTATTATGTCTCTGTATGCTGGGTACAGTCAAGTGTGAAAGATCCTATTCATGTTTCCACTCCTGCCTTTCATGCAGCTCTACCCAGTTCACTTACTGAGAGGATCATTTAAACATCTGGTCTAAGATATTAAAGCTTAGAGACACACATAACGTTTTTACTAGTCACAACTGAGTGTTCCTTACAGGCGCTGGCTTCATGAACCACAGCACTGAGATGACTCTGAATATCTGTCAACTATATGTTCTTTCTAATCAAAGATGACTCTCACTGAAGCTGGGTACATTTTCAATTGTAGTGCTTAGAATCCTCATGTATCTATCATTTCCAAATATTTGAACACAACAGCGTGCGTAGGAAAGGGAAGAAACAGAAGTAGGTGGGCAGGAAGGCAGGTGGGAAGGAACTTTCTGAGTTGCCATGCTGTGTGGTCAGGAATCCCTGAGTCCTCAAATAAGATGGAAATGTAGAATATTTTTCAAGAAACGAAACTATTTTTGATAATAAATTTAATTTCCCAGGGCAGCAAAACATATCAAAGCAACTGTGATCTTTCCTGTCTATAATAGTGCCAGCCTGACATTTCACCTATCTGTGGAAGATGTCTCCAGTCGGGCAGCCTCTGCGGCCAGAGTGTCATCCGAAAATTGAGCGGAGAATGAGACAGTATCAGGACACTGAGAGGCAAGCTCTGGCCTGACTACTGAGGAGGTGGAAGGCAGAAACAACAGATTTCCACTTAACACTTCAAGCACATGCATATTGATTTTCCCATTTCTCCAGGGGATATAAGAGAGGGCAGACATTCCGATGCCCAGCAGCTGGGATAGTGCCTGTGAAAAGGCAATTTTTATTAAAGACTGAGATTTGCTTAAGCTGTAACAACTAATTAGATGCAGAAGTGGGACTAACATTGGCTTCCAGACTGATGATGTCCTATACCAAATCCAACAGTGATTCCAGTCACCAGTTCCCCAGTACAGGTCTAAGTCATTACACACTATGCTTCAGAAGATAAACAGCTTTAGAAACAATCACCAGAAAGATCTATTTTAATAAAACACCAAGAAAAGTGTTCTTTAAAAAGAATTAAAGAGGGAGGAGATATGGGGCTATATGCATATGTATAGCTGATTCACTTTGTTATAAAGCAGAAACTAACACAACATTGTAAAGCAATTATACTCCAATAAAGATGTTAAAAAAAACGAATTAAGATTTTTTTAATATATATTTTGTTTTTAAATTTTGTGTTTGTTTTTTTCTAACGCCATAGAGGGAAAAAAAGCTCTAGTCCAGGATGTAGAGTAATGTTGAGGAAGACTGGAGGAGATAGACATTACTGTGAATGGCCCTGCAGTGCCAGTCTTGGTTGCTTAAAGAACAGTGAGATATAAAGGCAGTCGTCATAAAAAGAAGTCTTACTCACCTGAACAGGGCTCTGCTTCCTCCTCCCCCATGCGTTCCTGGTATTAGTTAGCCTGAAAAAATATCTTTGGTCAATAAGGAGTAGTAAAAATAAAAATAAAGTAATATACTCTATGTAATTATAAGATAGGAGAAAAGGAAAAAGAGAATAAGAAAAAAAGTAGGAGATGAAGAACACTCACCAGAAAATATGCTGTTACCTAGTTGATGAAAATTGTAACCAATATATCCAACATGGATTTTAAATAATGAAGCAATCATATCCACAAGATGAAAACACATCAGAGGTATATGGACACAGCAGAGGGAGGTATGATGTGACAACAGAAGGAGACAAATCACAAGCTGACAGAGCCCAAGGAAAATGATCACGTAAGCAACTGGAGGCAACCCCAAATGGAGGAAACAAGGCCGAACATACTACAAGGGGCATGAGAAGGGAATGATGATCACAAGCAACATGGAATTTTTAAAAAGAGAAAGAAATAATAAATGTATTAAAAGGAAGGGACATTCCAACTATGCCTATTAATAGCCTCCAAAAATATTAATATACCCAAAGAAGAGAAATAAATAGTGAGGCAAAAAAGCCAAAGATATAAATCAAAATATGTTTTCAGAACTAAAAGATTGAAATGTGCAGACTGAAGACACTGGACATCAGACAGTGAAGACTGGTGATCAATGGAAGACAGAAAATAAACAATAATAGTCCTATGACTGCCTAACTCACTGCCCTGAGAGGATTTCCAGACCACAGAGCAGGCATGGGACACCCAGGCAAAACCCTGTGGGCTTCCTGAGTTGAGAAAGGGAGCTGACACTTTGGGAAGACCAACGTGGCTAGAGTTGTCAGGGCAGAGTATCTGAGTTCCTGTTTCTCCTACCTAGACTGGACCAAAGGGGGAAAAAAAATAAAAATCTAAAGAAAATGGAAACTTTTCAATGAAATATAAATTATGAAAGCTGGCTTCAAATAATATAATAAATTTAAACCAATCCATTATCATAAGAAATAGAGAAAGTTATCAAAGGTATCCCTAAAAAAATATTAGATTTGACTGATTTCACAAGAAAATTTACTTTAAGAAAAGTAAATACAGTTGACCCTTGAACAAAACAGGTTTGAACTGTGCAGATCCACTTATATGGGGATTTTTTCAAAAGTAAATACTACAGTACTACACAATCCACGGGTGGTTGAATGCCCGAATAAGGAACACTGGATGTGGAGGAACCACAGATACGGAGGGCTGACTATAAATTATACACAGATTTTTGACTGTGTGTTGAGTTGGTGCCCCTACAGTTGTTTAAGGGTCAATTGTATCTCCAATACGATTTAAACTCTTCCAGAGCATTAAAAAAAGAAGAAAAAATTCCAAATTCATTTTATAAACTTAGCATTGATAACAAAACTTCTGACAAAGAGAATAAAAAAAGAAAACTAAAGAAAATATCAGTTAGGAATATTGATGAGAAAACATAAACAAAATATGGTCAATTAAAATTGCATATTTAGCTAGGTCAATGGACTGTACCAGAATGTCTATCTCAAAATTCCAATTACAAATGGGAATTTACTATAGGTTCAATATAACATTTCAAATAACTGATGAAAATATGGGTTACTTAATACATAGAAAAAAATAAGTAAAATACATTTCTGCACATTCATAGACCAAACTAATCCCACAAGTAATTTGGACTATTATTTAAATTTAAAAAATAAAACTATAAAAGTATAAAAGAAATATGGATAATTATTTTTAATAACTTTGGTGTAGGAAAAGCCTTTTTAAGCATAATACAAGTCTGAGAAACCATAACATAAAAGACTGATAATTGACTCAGTAATGAAGAAATTGCTGGTAGGGTAGGCTGGAGTAAAGATGGAACAACAGTGGCCATGAATTGGTAATTGCTGGTAATGGATGATACACACGCAGAAGTTTATTGTATATTTCTTTCTGTTTTTGTTATGTTTTACGTTTAAATACAAAGGTAAGAAAAGTTAAAGAGAGTGTTATATCATATAAATTATTAACCTAAAAATTATCCTTTTCTTATGTTTCCCAACAGGTATAGCACATGATACTTCTTCCCATTAGAAAGACAGAATTTATGAATCCACACTAGAGTAATAAAAGAATTACATGTCTCTATTGACTATTACTAGATACTAAATTGTATAAGGAAGTTAGTGGATTAATCTATGCATTCAGCGGCATCAACATGAGATAATAATCAAGCATTTTGTATGGCAAAAGACAGGAAGTTTTTTAAGTTCAGAAAAAAAACCTGCCAATATAAACATGTACATTTTAAAAATTCATTTTTGAAATCAAATGAGGTACAAAAAAACCAGAACAATTTTCAAGGCAAAAGACAAAGTCAAAGGACAAATGATAAACTGCAAAAGAAAATAAATGCAATCCACATCACAGGTTTCTGTGCACAATGCTCAGGATAAGCACTATATGCATCTTTTGGAGACCCGTTGGCAGAGGGTCAGCAAGTTGCATGGGTCCTATTCTCTTGAGAAATGGAAGGATGTATGCTTGGCTCAGGTGCTGCTAGGGAGAGGAAGAGCCACTAACTCATCACCAGGTAACCACGAGAGAGCTGCTAAAGATGCCCACAAATACTCTCTTCTGTCTTTTCACACAAAGAACTCATTTCACCAATATATAAAGAGTTCCTATAAATGAATAAAAAGACTGACAATACTAAAATTGGCAAATGACCCGAAAGCTCATTAAAAAGGAAAAGTACAAATGGCTCTGAAATACATGTAGAATTACTCAGCCCTAGTAATAATCATACTGATGCTCATCTAAGGGAGGGAGAGATATGCAATTGGAGAGGGCATTCACAGGGTTAAACTATATTGTTAATATTATATTTCTTTGGCTGATGGTGGGCACAAAGATTCTTGTTGAATTATTCTTTATACTTTTTATGTTTAAAAGTTTCATAATAATATTTTATAAAGAAGAACACTATAATAGATGTATCTTGTTATGCTAGCTATATTGTTTAACTAGGAAAATACTGAAAATATCTATCTTTAATGTTGTTTAAATAAATTATATTGCCTTTTTCCAAAGTAATAATAGGCAGCAGATTTAAAAGAATGAGGCAGTTCTGTATGTACTGATGAGAAAAAAATCACTGATATATAAATAAATATCAAATCATCTTGCACAGCCTTGTGTGTAGAATTTCTCCATTTATATAATAAATAGAAACTGTAAATAAAAGTAAATAAAATTATGTGAGTAAAAAATACAAACAGATATGGATACACATACAGACTGTCTCTTGATGTATCTATCAGAAATTGATATCAATTATTGCCTCTTGGAGGGGAACTAAATGGTAAAGAGACAGGAGTACAGGGGTAGGAAAGAGGAAATTTATCGTTAATATATGTCCATCTGAAAACATTTGGATATCCTATCACTGGAAGGCATTACCTATTCAGAGAGTATATAAACAGTTTAAATGAATGGAAGTGTCATGAATATCCTTTATGGCATACTTTTAAAACATTCAATATAATTTTCTACAAATATTCATTGAATGCCTACAATGAGTCTACTCTGGTACATTTTAGGATTATAGCATATCCTGCCTTTAGTAACTTACGTTCTAATGGTTGGGAACATTTCTAACCAGCCTCCCTCTCTCCTCAGTCCAAAGTCTTCAGTGGCTCCCCAGCCCTGCAGTCTCAATTCTAGTCTTCTTTTTGGAATCTATACACTCCACTCCCACATTCTCCTTCCTTTCCTTTTCATTACTCCCTTGGTCACAGCCTGCGCTCCAGGCAAACTTGATGATTTGCTGCTCCCAACATATACCCACAGTTTCGCAACCTCATACATTTTCTCATCCCGTTTCCTCTAATTAGGACCTACTTCCTTTCAACTACATTGTCCGAAAGTTTTTCCTTTTTATGGCTCAGTTCAAAGACCATGACTTCTGCAAATCCTTGCTTAACCTCTCTGAAAGGAAGCTTTCTTTTGTCTCCTTCACCAGTTTTAATTTCTCTTACTGCATTTTACCTTATATTGCTTTTTTATAGTTATGAAAATTTTATAAGTATTCATTCTTGAAGGCAAGGGCTATTTCCTAGACATCTCTGGATCTCCATAAGGTCCTGATACATTGTAATTGGTAAACATCAATCGTTGATTAGTAAATGACCAAAATAATGAACAAATAACTGAATTGGGGAATGCAAAATTACTGTAAAAGGCAGCATGCATATCCATCAAAAATAATTTAGTGTGCAGCTGGTACGTGGTCTTATCCCAGGAAAAGTGGAATATCTAACAGGAGTGCCTTAAATCTGATTGACCTAGAGAAGTACTCCAGAGGGCATCAAGTGGAAGCAGAAACCTCCCAACAGACTCTTTCCACCCTCCTTCTAACCCTGAGCAAGGCTCCTTCTAACCCTGAGCAAGGCTCCTTCTAACCCTGAGCAAGGCTCCTTCTAACCCTGAGCAAGGCTCCTTCTAACCCTGAGCAAGGCACCTTCTCATCATCCGCAATTTATGAAGCCACAGGACTGTGTCCATCGGCCTGGCCGATATACGGATTTTTCTATACAGGGCTCTCAAAGTTTTTAGACATGATGAAGTATAATCCTGGTACCTATCCCAAACTAAATTAACATGTTTATTACTTTTATTTAACGGCATTTTTCTGTACATCCCATTTGTTTCAGCTGGAAAGCTAAGGATTACATTCGTTTTAAACCAGAGTCAAAAATAACTCACGTTTTAGAGCATTTTGCTTCAAATGTGGCACCTCAATTTGGGCTATCAATGATCCTGTGAGATTCTGTCACCCTCCGGCTTATAATAAACCAGCAACAATGGTAACCTGAGTGTTTCCTTGGCCTGAGACACAGTATACTTTCTTGGATGAAAAAGATTCAAGCTGGGAATTCTATAGTTGCTGATAGGTTTCATATATTTGAAAGTCCCTGTTGCTTTTTCTTCTGTATTGCTAGGTATATATACCAGATCTATATTTGAAAATACAGTTTGTACACTGGAGAATCTATCATTTCTAATCTCTCTTTTTAAAGGGGGCATGACCCATGTAACTGTTCCGTGAACTCAGAGTGCTGGCACAACTTCAGGGAAACCTCAGAGTTGGAAATCTGACTTTACTTATTACCTTCTCGACTTTTTCCTCCAAGCTGAGACTAGCTCTTCATTTGAAAATTCAATCTCTTTCTCTCTCTGTCGCTCTCTCTCTCTGCTTCTCTGTGTGTTTATTTAGAAATCATCCATCGATTGACTGACTTATAAAACATACAGAGACAAGAGAGCACATATCAGTGAATGTTCTCAAACTGAAATCGTGTAACCAGATAGACACACATAGTTACCAACACTTTAAAAGTTTCCCGGGTACTCCTTTTATGTCATTACGTTCTCCCAAAAGTAACCACTATTTGGGCTTTGAATAGCATAGATTAATATTGCCTATTTTTGTTGAAATAAATGAAATAATTCAATATGTGCTCATCTGTGTATGGCTCATTTCATTCAAAACTATATTTGTGAGTTTCATCTGTATGATTAGGTGTAAGTGCAAATGATCAATCCTCACTGTTGTAAAATATTCCCCTGTGTAAGTATACCATCATTTAATTTTCTATCCTAGTCTCGATGGGCATTGGGTTTTTTCCAGTGTGGGACTGAGTGTTGCTATGAGCATTCTAGTAGATGTCTTTTGGTAGAATATATACAAATTCTTTGTTCGTGGGGTATGTGTATGTTTAGATATACAGACACCGCCAAGCAGTTCTGTTAGCATCACACTCTTCACTGGCAATTATATGAAAGTTCCAGTTACTCCAAGTGTTTGCCAACACTTGCCATTTTACACCTTTAATTTGCATTTTCATGATAACTAATGAAGTTAAGCACTTTTTCATTAGTTTATTGGCCATTTAGATATCCTCGTTTGTGGAGTATTCATTTTAATCATTTGCCCATTTTTCAATTAGACTGTCAGTCACTTTCTTATTGATTTCTAGGACTTTTAAGAAGTGTATTCTGGGAATGAGTCCTTTGTTGAATCTATGTATTGTGAATGTTTTCTCCCATACTGTGAGTTGCTTTTACACTCTCTTAACGGTGTCTTTTGAAGAACAAAAGCTATCTATATTAATTTTAATAGATAACTTTATTAAGTTTTTCTTTTTTGGTTAATACTTTGAGTCCTGTTTAAGAAATATCTGTTCACCTCAAGTTTATAAAGATGTTCACCTATATTTTCATCTGTTTTAACTTCAACATTTAGATCTACAATTAATCTAGGACTAATTTTTTGTGTGGTTTGAAGTAAGGGTCAAGGTAATTTTTTTTTTCTTTGAAAGCAATTAAGTCAGCACTATTTATTGAAAAGATTACCCTTTTCCCACTGCAGCACAGCATCACCTTTAGGTGACCACAAATTTATAGGATCTGTTTCTGGACTATTTATTCTGTTCCATTGTTAGATTGTCTTTTTGTCTAAGTATCACACTGTATTAATTACTATATCTTCATGCTAGGTACTGGTAGTTTAAGTCTTCCAGCTTTCTTTTTTCTTTCTTTCTTTTTACTGCTTTCGTTATTTTTAGCCAGTATCAATTAAGATTTAGCTTGTCATTTTCTCTCCCTCCCCACTTCCACAAAAAATCTGTCAAGAATTTTTTTCTAAATACTTGGGATTTAATTGACTTTATACACTAATCTGAGGGAAACTGATATCTTCAAAATACTGAGTCATTCAATCCATGAACATAGCTTATCCCTGCTCTTATTTATGTCCTCTTAATTTGTTCAGTAAAGTTTTGTAGATTTTGTGTCTGTGATGCAGAACCAGTTTTGTTTTCTAAGGACTGCAGATCAAGATATGCATGACTACTATGCATGTCTAGGTCATAGTCTGCACCAGATGTGGCTTACCCATTAAGTTCAACAGTAAGCAAACTGGTTTACACACTTTTCAATGAATCAAATCCATGGATCACAGGCTTGGAAGTTGCAGTAATGTTAAGTCACTGTAAACATTTCTAAACACTTACTCTCAGTTTCTGTACTTATCTCATTGCTAAGAAGTAAGAAAGGAAATCATGGACTGGCTCTGCTCCATGAACCACACTTTGAATAGCAATAATATAGAGCTTCTGTACGTCTTTCATTAGATTATTTCCAAATATGAGTCTTGTAGGTTATTTCCATATGTGGTTTTTGAACTAATTATTTTCTTCAGCATTTTGCTTCCCTCAAGCAAACAAGCCTTCAGCTGTCATTGTTTCCAAGAACATCTGTTTCTAACAGATTCTCTAGTCTTTTTAATCTGCCATGTTTAGAAAAACAAACTAGGTTATCCTGGCATCAAACCCTTTTCAGAAGAAGGAAAAGTTTTCTATTCTCTATTTCCTATTCTGTTTTGGTGACATCTAGCTGACCTTCAGTGACATTAAATGTTTCAGTTGAAACATATGGATGTCATTGTCATTTGCTTTTTAAATAAGCTTAATACACTGACGCTGTTCCACCTATGTAAATTATAGATTAAAAATCCTATGGGAACTCAGTAAAGATCTACTGAAAACAAATAGCAGCATTAGACCATGCATTGCCTCTCTATTTCACCTTGAGGGCTGATTATAATATTCCTTTTAAACCAAAGCCAGTCATAACTCATAGTTTTAGGGCATATTGCTAGGACAAAACCTACAGTGCAGGGAATTTAAGGTATTTATCTGAAGCTCTTAAGATTGTCCAAAGCAGAATAAATCCAGAAATTTCTCTTGACAGTCACTTCTGTACTTTCTTTTCTCAGTTACATAGTTCACAGTCCATGCCAAAGGCTCCCTCCTCACATGCTCTCTCACCCTCTATATAGACTGTCCATGGATGTGGACTGAAAGGATAGGACAATGGAGTGAATGTTGCTTTCTGGTCTTAAAACCCTTACTTCTCCCCATTGACACAAATTCCTCCTTCTTTTCCCAATCAGCCCTTCTCTCTGGAATCCCATCTATACCTATATATCTGTATCTATAGGTACAGATATATATCTCTTCATCAAAAAGTCAGGTACACATGTGATCTGCCTCTGACAAAGGCTTATCTCTTTAAGGGCCTTTAACTGTAGTGGATAAAACAATTTAACTTTGAAATTAAATTTTGGCTTGCCATTAAATGAACTATCATCCTCAAAAATCAATATCCAGAAAAGCCTATGGGCAAATGTTTCATAAATTATAAAATATTAGATCTGGAAGCATCGTAGAAGTCATTCATCAGGAAAAATTCCAATAAATACAAGGAAATACATGTGCAAATTCATTAGAAATCATCCAAATTAAAACAAGAATTCATTTTTATTAAGCTCCTTGAATAAAGATGAGCTGCTTCCTACCTTAAACTGAGAAAGATATTAACACCTACTTACCAAAGTTTTTGTGAATAATAAGTGAGATAATGCCTGTGAACCATCACACAGTGGCTGGCATGCAATGCATACACCGTAGATATCAGCTCTTATTTACAATATATTCAATTGCATTATCGATAAAAATACTGTGTTACCATTCTTTCCCCCAGTGCTCCCCAGCCCCTCACTCTCTGGCAAGGCTCGTCTACACATCACTCTGATTCAGTCACTGTGTTTCCTCCCAAGAACCTTGTGATTATAGACTGCCTCTCCATGGGCACAGTGCACATGGTCTCTGGGAGGGGAGTTTACGGCCTCAAAGACTCGAAGCCCAAGATGGAATACAGGCAACTCAGCTGTTTCATTTGCTGACATGAAACACCAGGGACACTATCAGTATCTCCAGAAAATGGATGCTTACTAACAACATGCTTGAACTTCAACTATTCAGTAAGTTTTTATTGAACTCCTTCTGTGTATTCAGGTCTAGTCTGTACAACTTTTGGACAATAAGGAGGGAAAAAAAGGTCATATATCTGCTTACAAGGAATATAATCCGGAAGAGAATCAGTCAACAGGATAAAGACATATGCAGTTTAGGTAAATAAATCAAAAGAGATATGATTTATTTCTGATCCTCTTTGACTCTTCCCTGTTTCACCTACAGCACAAAGGAAACACAGAATATTAAGGACAAATCAACTGTTCTTACAATGTCTTTCTGAGTAAATTCCACTCCAGTGGAAACATTGTAAAGCCTTCACTTCATCCTGAAAAATCCACATAAAATACCCTTAGCATATTTACAAACTCCCTGGCATGGTTTCTTCTGACCAACGGCCTGGAGAAACTAGAAAATTTACTGAAGTACCAAACTGAAATAAATCTGCAAGACAGTCACCAAACAAGCCAGTAAGACCAGCTGACCACACACCACCTACATCAGCCCAACACATTTTTTCACCATTCATCCAGTAGTTTTGTAGCACCTGAAATTCAGGACCTAAAATGGTCCTTGAGTTGCTCAATCATACTTCACTCTAATTTTGTAGAGGAAATTAGAAGCTTTCAGAGTATGAGTAAATCAGAAAACAACAATAACACCTGTGACAAGTAAACATTTTAAAAATTAAAAACTTTGAAACAATTCCTAAGTGACCACATGGACCTGATAGTTGTTTGTTTCCCTTGAAGGTTTGGCAAAAAAACAAACGCTAGCCTATCAGCAGTGAAATGAATCCTTGCTTTGCTGGTATACACAGCTCTGTCATTGCTACCCTATCCCTCCCACATGCATCCTCTTACAGAATATTTACGTGAGCCTGAGTGGGCATAAATCCCTCTCTCTAGAGATACTTAAGAAGCAGATGCAATTAATACTCTTTTTATTTCTCTTTAAAAGACGTGTTAAGCATGGTACTTTCCAGCTCAACAACTTTCAAAGGTCCTCTATTTTCAAACTTTTTAGCTGAGGCTCTTCATTATGTGAATTCACAACTTGCAAAGAACTCTCTGTTCCAGAAACACATATCGATTCTTGCTCCTGTGAGCCTGTTACTTGCAACCCTTTTTTTTTTTTTTTTTTGGTACGCGGGCCTCTCACTGTTGTGGCCTCTCCCGTTGCGGAGCACAGGCTCCGGACGCGCAGGCCCAGCGGCCATGGCTCACGGGCCCAGCCGCTCCGCGGCATGTGGGATCTTCCCGGACTGGGGCACGAACCTGTGTCCCCTGCATCGGCAGGCGGACTCTCAACCACTGTGCCACCAGGGAAGCCCTTGCAACCCATTTTTAAGTTTCACTCACATCGTTACCCACACCCGGAATTTACACCGTTTCTTTCTCTTAAACTCTTGAACATCTATGTTGTTTAAAGAACAGCTTAAGTGTCAGCCTTACTAAGGACACTTCTCGAAGCACCTTAGCATTCCTTGAGTCTTTCTGGTGACTATTCTTCGTAACACCCACTTGGAACTGTCACTGTTTGTTGTTGCTGTTGTTAGGTGTATGTGTTCGTGTATCATTGGTTCAGCTCATACTTATTGAAGGTCTCTTCTTGCATCGTCCTGGGCCCAGAGAACAGGGAGATACAAGGCACTCCTGCGTCCTTAAAGATCTCTCAGTTTGACAGAGAAGAGTTCAAAAAAATAAATTATCAAAAGTAGCTATGAAGACTTTTGGGGAGCATAATTAAATAAGAAGAGGATAATGAAAGATCACAGGAAGCCTGAGAGGAAAGTTGTCATTTGAGGTATATCTTGACGTAAAATAAAACAAATAATATCTAATACTTATTCAGCACTTAGTATTTATGTCAGGTTCTAAGTGCTTTACATCTATCACTTCACTTAATCCTCACAACAACCTTATCGTGTAGGCATTATCAACACAACGCAAATTTCAACGGGCATATGAATCTCCTGGGGATCTTGTTAAAGTCCAGATGGTGCACTGAGAATGTGCTGTAAGAGTGGGCATGATGTCTGGGGTGACAGAGCCCTTTTCTCGCTTACTAAATCCGTAATGCCATAGGGATAATCGCTACCGTTTATTTAAAACACGCACAATGGGCTAGGCTCTTTGCTGCATACTTCTGCCCATTATCGCTTTTCCTCCAATCAATACTGCAAATCAGGGCTGGTGTCCCTATTTTGCTTATGATAAAACTCGAACTGTGAGTAAGTCAATTCGTGGTCTGTCACTGAGCTAGTAAGGATGAGAACAGGAATGCAAATTACATCTACCTGGCTCCAATACCCCCAATCTTATCACCATATCTTGCTACTTTCATTTCTCCATCTGTCCATGATCACCTTAGATAACTTAAAAACAGCCCTTTAATTTCAATGCCCTCAGCACATGGATACATAGGGAAAGATGGAATTCTTCTCCATTGCCTCCATCCCACTCTGCTGGACTGGGAGTGCTGCCATTTGGGAGAAGAGAGAAACAATATTTTACCAAATGCTGGTAACGTGCTTGAACTTGCTTTAGAGGAGTAAATTCTAGGTTTCATTTTCACATATGAATGGAAATAAAGTAGAGGGCTGGCAATGCCTGATGGAAAAAAATAACCTGCTTCGACAGGCACTTGTCGCATCTGAGCTCTGGAGGGCACCCCATTCCCTGCGTGAGATCCCTGCAGAGTCCCCAGGGAGGAAGAAAACAGCTTCATCTGACCTGTGAGTAAAGTAACCACTTTGAGGGTCACTGGAAACCTCCCAGAACAACCTGTAAGGAATAGTCACTATATTAATAAGTTATTTTCTTTTAAGAGAACTTATTGTTGTCATTTTCTCTGGTCCATGAAACCTAGTCTGAAAGAATCTTGTGAGAAAAGAAATATTTAAGCAAGGTTATGGGAGGTCAGAAACAAGCATCTCTGGTTTCCATTTAAACTACAATTTAGCTGTTACTAAGTAATGCTTCCTATCTTAACAGGTGTTTCAAGAAGTATTTTAGGTACCTTGTTTCATATTATCATCATAAGAACTCTACTGGGTACGTACTAGCTTCCTCAATAAAAAGATGGGCTCAGTACCTTGCCTGAAATCACACCGTGAGTGCAGAATTCAATTCTTACCAAGTCAACCTGTCTCAAGGATCTAGAGGCTGGTTCACTGCTCCTAAACAGCCTCCCATGTAATGTCTAGGAGAGATCAGGTTAAAAGCTCACTCACTGTCAATGCCATGTATCAAAATCCTGTTCCTTCTGATAGGAAATTTTCAAAATCAAGGAAACATAAAAGCAAACAATACAATTAAGCCTGCCATAATCTTTACAGACTGAAGAATTTATGAGAACGAGATAATCCATTCTATACAGCTGAATAAGTTATCTAACCATTCCGATGATAAGAGACTTGACTCTTTAAAGTTAATAGCCAGTAGGGAACTGCTTAAAGACATCCTTTTAAATGAGAAGGCAGTTCTCCTCATGGTACTGCCAAGTCTCTCTGTTCCCTTCAGTAAACCACCCGTGTCAGTCGCTACCCTGCCACCGCAGAGCCTGCTCAAGCAAAGATTTTAAGAAAGAAGACGGAGTGCCTTAGAAAGGGTGGCAGTCTTAATCAGAGAAAATCTCTTTGTTGAATAATCACAAGTCATTTGATTAAGTGCTCTGTCTCCACGACACTAACATTTTCAAGCTGAGGTTCAGGGCTGAATTGTCCCAACACTAATTAGTTGGAAAACAGACTGTGATTAGAGAGCTAAAAAGCCATAGGAGGGTAAGACAGAAGAGGCTAGTGGCTAAACGGGTTTCCTGCAGAAAGGAATCTTTCTTTAGGAGTCAGCTATGATACCCAGAGAATTTTATTTCTGATCTCTTCACACAGGAAACTTGAAAGAACAGCAGTTGGGGGAATCAATTAAATAGTTTCCAGTAGACTTGGCTATGGCTGTCATTGCCAAGGTTGTCTAACCAGAATAGAGGACATTCCCTCCAAGCATGACTATTATTTTCCCTCGCGGGTAAAGCTAAGTCTTAGAATCACCAGACAAGAGCTTTGCTCACTAACCATACTAGACATTCTAGTCATTCATCAAATAATTATTAATGGACTTTTCAAACAAATAAGACTTGATTGATTGATTTCATTAAGACTTTATATACTTAAGAGACATTTTAGATCCACAGCAAAATTGACAGGAAAGTACAGAGATTTCCCATATACCCCCTTCCCCAAACACAAACAGCATTCCACATTATCAAACTGTGGGTATTTGTTAAAATTGATGAACCCACAATGACACATCATAATCACCAAAGTCCATAGTTATATTACAGTTCACTCTTGGTATTGCATATTCGATGGGCTTAGACAAATGTATAATAACACATATCCATCGTTATGGTACCATGCAAAGTGCTTTCACTGCCATAAAATCCTTCTATGCGTTGCTTATTTATCCCTCCTCTGCCCAACTCCTGGCAATTTTTACTGTCTCCAAAGCATTTCCTTTTCCAGAATATCATGTAGTTGGAATCATGCAGTATGTAGCCTTTTCAGATAGGCTTCTCTCACTTAGTAATATGCATTTAAAATTCCTTCATGTCTATTCATGGCTTGATAGCTCATTTCTTTTTAGCACTGAATAATATCCCATTGTCTGGATGTACCACAGTTTATTTATCCAGTCATCTACTGAAGTAAATCTTGGTTGCTTCCAATTATGAATAAAGCTGCCATAAACATCCATGTGCAGGTTTTTTTGTATGTACGTAAGTTTTCAATCCCTTTGTGTAAATACCAAGGAGTGCAATTACTGGTAAGAGTATGTTTAGTTTTGTAAGAAACTGCTAAACTGTCTTCCAAAGCAGCTGTACCATTTTGCAACCCAACCGGTAATGGATGCTGGTTGCTCCACATTCTTGCCAGAATTTGGAGTTGTCAGTGTTCTGGATTTGGGCTATTCTAATAGTTGCATAGTGATATTTCATTGTTACTTCAACTTGCATTTCCCCAGTGGCATATGATGTGAAACATCTTTCCTATGCTATTTGCCTGCCATATATATTTTTTGATGCAGTATCTGTTAAGGTCTTTGACCCATTTTTAAAATCAGGTTGTTCACTTTCTTATTATTGATTTTGAAAAATTCTTTGTATATTGTGGATAACAGTCCTTTTTTTTTTTTTTACGGTACGCGGGCCTCTCACTGTTGTGGTCTCTCCCGTTGCGGAGCACAGGCTCCGGACGCGCAGGCTCAGTGGCCATGGCTCACGGGCCCAGCCGCTCCGCGGCATGTGGGATCTTCCCGGACCAGGACACGAACCTGTGTCCCCTGCATCGGCACACAGACTCTTAACCACTGCGCCACCAGGGAAGCCCAACAGTCCTTTTTGAGATGTATTTTTTGCATATATTTTCTCCCAGTCTGTGGCTTGTCCTCATTCTTCTGACATTGTCATTTGTAGAGTAGAAGTTTTTTATTTTAATGAAGTCCAGATTAATTATTATTCTTTTGTGGTTCATACCTTTGTTGTTTTATCTGAAATGTCACTGCCATGCCAAAGCCCAAGGTCATCTAGGTTTTCTCCTGTGCTATTTTTTGGGAGTTTTATAATTTTACATTTTACATTTAGGTCTATGATACATTTTTTGTTAACTTTTGTGAAGGATATAAGGTCTGTGTATAGACCCTTTTTTTTTTGGCATGTGGATGTCAGTTGTTCAAGTATCATTTGTTGAAAATACTATCTTTGCTCCATTGTATTGCCTTTGCTCCTTTACCACAGATTTGTTGACTATATATATATGTGGATCTATATTTCTGGGCTCTCTATTCCATTCCATTAATCTGTCTATTTCTTTTGCCAATACCACGCTATCTTGATTACTGTGGCTTCATAGTAAGTCTTGAAGTCAGCCACTGTCAGTCCTTCAACTCTGTTCTTCTCCTTCAGTATTGTGTAGGTTATTCTGGATCTTTTGCCTTTCTCTATAGATTTAGAATAAGTTTATTGACACACACAAAATAAGTTTCTGGAATTGTATTGCATCTACAGATTATACTGAGAAGACCTGACATATTGATATTATTGAGTCTTGCTATCCATGAACATGGAATGTCTCTCCATTTATTTAGTTTTTCTTTGATTTTGTTCATTAGCGTTTTGCAGTTTTCCTCATATAGCTCTTGTACAGATTTGAGTTAGACTTACACCAAAGTATTTCAGATTTCTGTATACTAACGTTCATGGTATTGTATTTTAAATGTCAAATTCCACTTGTTCATTGCCGGTATATAAGAAAGTGACTGATTTTGTATTTTAACCTTTTATCTTACAAACTTGCTATTATTGGTTATTAGTTCCAATAGTTATTTTTTGTTAATTCTTTCAAATGTTCTGCATAGATGATCATGTCATCTGTGAAAAAGATGATTTTATGTCTTCCTTCCAATCTTTATAGTTTTCATTTTCTTTCCTGTCTTATTGTACTAGATAGAACTTCCAGTATGATGTTGGAAAGGAGGGGTGAGAGGGAATATCCTTGCGTTTTACTTGATCTCAGTAGAAAAGCTTCAAGTTTCTCACCATTAAGTTTGATTTTTGCTGTGGGTTTTTTGTAAATATTCTTTATCAAGTTGAGGAAGTTCTGCTCTATTCCTAGTTTACTGAGAGTTTTTGTCATTACTGCACATTGGATTTTGCCAAAAGCTTTTACTGCATTCTATTAATATGATTGTGTGATTTTTTTTAGCCTATCAGTGGGTCTTTAAAATACATCTTCCTGGGCTTCCCTGGTGGCGCAGTGGTTGAGAGTCTGCCTGCCGATGCAGGGGACACGGGTTCGTGCCCTGGTCTGGGAAGATCCCACATGCCGCGGAGCGGGTGGGTCTGTGAGCCATGGCCGCTGGGCCTGCGCGTCCGGAGCCTGTGTTCCGCAATGGGAGAGGCCACAACAGTGAGAGGCCCGCGTACCACAAAACAAAATAAAATAAAATAAAATACATCTTCCGATTCATCCTTACATCACTGTTATGGTAATAATTTGAATGTGCAAATATGATCATGCTATTTCCCTATGTATTATTCACCAATGACACTTCATCTTCCACAAGGTAAAAATCTAAAAACTACTGGCTTGGCAAAGAAGACCCTTCAGAATCTGGCTTTTGCCTAAGTGTTCAGATTCATATCCAGCCTTTTCCCCATCCTTACAGATTACATTTCAGGTGAACTTAACTCCTTATAGCTCACTGAATTCCTGAGCTTGAAATGCCTTCTCCAGGCTTGTTTACTGGAAAATGTCTATATAACCTTCAAGTCTCAGCTCAGACATTTCCCTTCCCTCATACCTTGTTTGATGCTCCTCAACAGATTTGAGTTCTCACTCGCCAGTGTGCTTATAGAAATAACAATTATCATATTGCACTGTAAATACATGTTTATTTTTCTGTTTCTCCTAGTGTACTGAAAATTATTTGATAGCAGAGATCTCATCTTTTGTATTTTGGTACAAATATACAAGGCACCTTAGTACCTAGTGTAGAACCTAGAATAGAGGAGGTATTTCATTTACATCTAAATAGATAAAAGCAAAAAAAGGTATATCTTTGGATCCCATTGCCCATATACTTCTCCATTAAAGCATGTGGTCTATTTTACATATAAACTTTCTCATTAAGTTTGGGTTCTGCTATGTTTGTGTAGCAGTAGCAAGAAGAGGATAAGCAAGTTTCCAGAAGGATCCTGGTAAAAACATTTGCCTTTACCTTACCCTCTTTAGCCACTGACCACAGACTACCAAAAGGAGCTGGACTACCAAGGGTCAGAGGTATAAATAAGCTTGTAATTAGAGTGATATGAGTAACTGATGGTATTTCTGCTGCTCCTGCTGGGACAGAACAAAACTTTTCTGGATGTTATGGCTACTTCATGTTTTCATCTTCTTTCAAATTTATTCTTTCCCTTTTCCATTATCGTTTCACCAAATCCAATCTGCTAGACTGTGGGACAAAGCCATCCTCTTCCCCTTGCCCAACCTTCTTACCCCTCACCCACTTTCACCTGAGAGGAAGCTTAGCCTGGACCATGCATCAGGCAGCTGTTGGCCAGAGGCACACTTGGAAAAAGCCCCTGGACTACAGTCAGAGTGGAAAAGGTTGATAACGGTTAATAAGTTGGAGTCTGGGATTGGATATAAGCCATCATTATCATCCATATTAATCACAAATTCTTTTAGTCTAGAAAATCACAAACAAAATCCATTGAATCATGAGTTAATCTGTCATTCATCAGTTCAGCAACAACTAAGTGTCACATACAAAGTACAGGCTGAGTGTAAAAACCGAAAACACAGTGCTGGGAGTTTGCGGTTTCTGGTAGCTGCAAAGCAGCTTGTGTAAGCCAGACCAGAGGCAAGGAGCTGAAATGAAATGAATTCACAGATCAAAGCAGAGAGAAATATCAAGAAACTAATGAATTTTATAAAGTTATATGTCTAAAAACTGTCAGTAAGATCTTACAATGATTAGATAATTTCAAAAGGCATTTGGTGTTTATTCATGCCTCTACATTCCCTCTTGTCCTCACTCCAGAAGTTTCATCAGTCAGACTTTTATCTACATAAAAAGATCTTCTTCCTGCTGATTGCTACTCTGTCAGTAGATGAACATAAAATGGAGTATAATAAAGTAAAATAAAATAAAAGAGGGAAAAGTGAAATGCAGGCCATGTGGGTAATTCAGTTATCTCAAATTCAAGTATCAGCTTTGTTCTCTCCAAAGAAAGAAGAAATACAAGGATCTTGGCAGGACCTGCCAACAAAGTGACATGATTGATTGTTTTAATACATGAATATACAAATTTTAGAATTCAAAAATAGCATTTATTACTGCAAAAATTTTAATTTTCAAAGCACTTAGATTTTTTTTTTTTATGCTCAATTTCATAAAATCTCTCTGCCTGTTTATTTGCCTCAGCCTCTCCCCTCAGGAAGCTCACAGCACCACAGAAGAATTATCTCACTATACAAATTCCTGTATGAAGGCAGATAACATGGACTCCACGATAGTTCTAAAGTCCAGAGAAAACGCTATGGAAATTTACAGGTAGGCAAGATGATTAACACATTGTGATAGGTTGAACTGTGTCCCCCCAAAATTCACATATTGAAGTGCGAGCCCCTAGTACCTCTAAATGTGACCTTATTTGGAAATAAGATTGTTGCAGATGTAATTAGTTAAGACGAGCTCATCAGTGTGGACCCTAATCCAATATTACTAGTGTCCTTATAAACAGGGGAAATTTGGACACACACACTGACCACCACGTGAAGATGAAGACAGAGGGTGAGAGGCATTTCTATGCCTCAAATTGCCAGCAAACCACCAGAAGCCAGGAGAGAGGCATGAACAGATGCTCCCTCACAACCCTCGGGAGGAACAAACCCTGCCAACGTCTGCCCTCCAGAACCGTGAGACAATAAATTTCCATTGTTTCAGCCGCCCAGTTTGGGGTACTTTGTCACGGCAGCCCTAGAGAACTCATGCATACATACGTTCTTCCTGTCTCTATATTCTGATGGCTCTGTTTCTCCTTAAGCCCTCAAAGGTGTTTCCATCTCTGCTGCTTGACAGAAATGCCTTTTCAAAGAACTGTAATAAGTCTCTAATCTTCAAACAAACTGGCATGGCTTCTTTCCTCCTCATCCTTGACCCTCTGTGGCATGTTACTCTACCAACTGGCTGCCCTTACCTCTGTTGAACAGGTGAGCTGGGGGCCGGTCTCTTTGGTGGGGTCCTCAGAGATGGCGCCTTAGTGCTCAGGTCCCAGAATAAATGTCACAGTTATGTCTGAAGGTGACTTTGGAGTTTGAAGAAAGAAAAAGCATCTTTTTTCGGTGAGAGTGGGAGGACAGGGTTAAATAGAATAATCCAGGTTTTCTCAACCTTGAAACTACTGATATTTTGGACTGGATAATTCTTTGCATTTTTTGCAAAAATATATATATATTTTCAATTCTTTGCAGTGCAGGATGACCAAAACCCACCAGATGCCAGTAACACTTCCCCCCAGTTGTGAAAATCAAAAATACCCACTGATGGGAGTGTGGGGATTGGGGGTGAAATTGCCCCAAGTTGAGAATAGCTGGAATAAGAATACTGAGACAAACAGCCAAGCAGAAGGAAGGCAAAGAACTCTAGAATATTTGAGCCAGAAGAGCAGAGTGAAGGGGACAGACAAGAGGAGGACCTAACTGGCTCTGGAGAGACACAGGGGGTGGGGGACCAGAGGCTCTGCCAGCGCCTCTGGGCCTCCACTCACATCCTTTCTCTTACTTGAATACTCTCTTATCAATCCATTCAATCACTATCTGAGCTTCAAAGTCCAGATATGGCCAAGTCCTCCAAGAAACTGCCCCTGATCACAACACATCTCAGAGCTCTTCCTCTCTCCCTGCTGAGATCTATCAGGATGGACAGTCTCTGCCCCTCTTTGGACACTCAGCAAAGCAGTCATCTCTGGTTGTTGTTGCCTAAGTGTGAAGCTTCCCCCTCAGTTACATGGTGGCTCTAGGAAGGTGGGATGGGGTCAGGTTTTGGCATTGCCGATAGGACTTTGCATTTCACAGATGGCCCGGGTACCCTAGAGGAAGAAATGAGCGGAGTGTTCAACCATTCTGATTGGTTGAACTTTCTGATATACAGGGATCTCTGTCCAGAGCCACCTCCTTCTGGATTTGTGTTATTCTGCATTCCAGAGATGGCAAATACTGCCCGGGTGGAATTCTCTGAAAATCCACAAAGAGACAGTCAGACTCAGGGGACCGTGATGCCTCCTTTATCCCATCTACAATGCAGATGGCAGTCCACTGTGGCCATTTTTGTGCTCTGGCATAGCTGAAGACTAGGACATTCTTATGAAGTTCTGCATCTGTGAGACGTGGCAAACAAGACTGCTGGGATCCAGGAGTTTCCTCCACTGGGCAGCCATCATTGTCCTGCCCATACAGTGCCTGGTTACAGTTATGCACTATTGACAAAGTTCTGTCCCAAGCAGATACACAAGTCTCCACACATCTGGAAACATTTGGGACCACAAAAGCAGCTCTACCAGCTATTTAGCATTAAGATTTTCTCTGCATCCATAGCACTTCCCTGAAGTAACCAACACCTCAACCACAGGAAGGACTCCTGGATGCCAAAATAGTTCGTGAAACAGATTCCTGCAGGCATCACCATTTAGCCCTAAGTAATGCAACACTCATTGTATTTTACGTAAAAGGCCCATCACTGTGTGGTCCTCAGGCTATGCCTTTATTCTCACTGCTCTGCCCTTGCACCCCACTTTGATCTTTACTGCTTCCAGTCTCCCAAACAGATCTGTCCTCTGTGTCCTCTTCCTTTTCCTTATTGTTCCCCTGGAAAACGTTCACTCACTCTTTGAGACACACTCCTGAAAGTTACTTCCCCATTGAAACTTTCTGTCAATCCTGTAAACAGAGTAGATTCCCACTGTTCTGGGCCACCTCTGCCCCCTCATCTGCCCCCATTATGTACTCATATCACCCTATTTTAATTACTGATTTTCCTGTGTCTCTTTCTCACCATTCCTGCACTCCTAGCCAAGTAACATCGCTTCACTTAACTCTGTAAACTTAAAGACGCAGGACAGGCTGTATTAGGTTTGGTTCTACAAAAGCTGTTGTTTTCTATCTTTAGTAATGATCTATCATTTGAGAAAACATTTCACATATTCTAGGGCAAAGTACTGGAACATTCCACATCTTCTAGGCAAAGTACTGGAGAAAATTGACTGACATTAACTGAAGAATTTATTGTTTCTCGTTTCTCCAACTTTCATGGCATCACTAAAACTACCCATGCAATTTTTAGATACATAACATTTACTCTGAAATGATGGATTAACATTCATTTGACTAAAGTGCATACTGTCTCAATTATATTAGAAATTATTCTTGAAAACTGGTGTATGGCCTGTCAATCTTTCCTCAGAAACAGAATTCCTTTTTATATAAGGAGGGAACAAAAATTCTTATTTCTGTAGAGGCGTGGATGGACCTACAGACTGTCATACAGAGTGAAGTAAGTCAGAAAGAGAAAAACAAATATCATACATTAACGCATCTGTGTGGAATCTGAAAAAATGTTATAGATGATCTTATTTGCAAAGCAGAAATAGTGACACAGACATAGAGAACAAATATCTGGATACCAAGGGGGAAGGGGTGGGTGGGATGAATTGGGAGATGAGGATTGACATATATACACTATTGATACTATGTATAAAATAGATAACTAATGAGAACTGCTGTATAGCACAGGGAACTCTACTCAGTGCTCTGTGGTGACCTAAATGGGAAGGAAATCCAAAAAAGAGGGGATATAGGTATATGTACAGCTGATTCACTTTGAAAGTAACAAAAAATTGTAAAGCAGCTATACCTCAACAAAAATTTTGAAGTAATAAAAAAATTAAAAAATAAAAGGAATTCATTTAAGCTTCTCAATCTACCTCTAAATGTTCAAGGATTTGGCAGTCCCGACTGCAGTGTTTATATCGAACTGGAATTTAATCATTCTTTTCAAAAACGCATTTTTTCTGATCATAAAAATTTTATTTGAATGATAGATTGTCATAATAACAATTGCTAACTTTAATTGAGCAATCTTCAATATTATCATAAATGGCTTTATTTAATTCTCATAGCAACGCTTTGAGGTAGGTTGTCCTTAAATCTTACAGATATAGAATTGGCGGCTCACACACGTAGTTGATTGTCCAAGGTCACACAGCTGGGAGGGGTGGATGGGATCTGAATCCATCAGTCTTGCTCCAGGAGGCCCACTCCTACCTTCTACCCCGCACTGCATCTATACTGCTTAATTTGCAATCCAAGACTTCTGCAGTCCAGCTGCTAATAATACTTTAATGTGCCTGGCCCTGGACAGTTTGCACTTTTGGCACACAAAATAGACAAGTCTGGCAACTCATGTGCTTGTTTCTCATATTACACATAAATAATCTGTAGCTAAACTATGTAAAATGACTTGCCTAAACTCAAAGCTAAAAAGTAGCAAAGCTAGGACATCAAAACCAAGTATTGTGGGCTTCCCTGATGGCGCAGTGGTTGGGGGTCCGCCTGCCAATGCAGGGGACACGGGTTCGTGCCCCCGTCCGGGAAGATCCCTCATGCTGCGGAGCGGCTGGGCCCGTGAGCCATGGCCACTGAGCCTGCGCGTCCGGAGCCTGTGCTCCGCGACAGGAGAGGCCACAACACTGAGAGGCCCGCGTACCGCAAAAAAAAAAAAAAAGTATTGTTACTCTTAGTTCAGTTCCCAGTCCACCCCACCATAGAACATTTAGAAGAATTAGGAAATTATGCATAAGCATATACATATACACATGCCAGTGTTACCCAATTTTGAGACCTTTAAAAGTACCATGAAAAAGAGACATTAAATGGTAAGAATTTGCCACTCTTGTTTAACTCACAGGCTGGATTTAAACATATGTTTAAAAAATTGGCATCAACTCTCAAAATTGTCCCATCCTTCCCAGGAGTAAGGGAATTTTTTATTTGCTGGATCAATTAATATTGTTAAAATGATGTTTGAAAGGTACTATCGGCATACGATTTCTTATGTATGATGAAAATGAATCATTCCTTTTTAACTTAAATTTTAAGAAAAAGATGCAATTTTCTCTGCAGGTTAGAGATGCTCGTTCTCAAGGTCATTCAAAACTCAAATTGCTCACAGCACAACCAGAATGCTTGCTCAGATTCACTATTAGACTTACAGAGTCTGTGTCTGCTGGTGAAGAACACGGACTGCATACAAATGACTTCACCTCTGCAGCACAGAATTTAAATCAGGCAAGCAAGAAGCCAACTAGTCCCCCAAATACATGTTAATCTGCTTCCAGAACAAACCCACAGACTGAGTAAATATTTTGCTTGCATCAGAATTTCACCATATCAAACATAAGTTCAAATGAGGGGATTGTTAAAAGCAGTTGATTTTATAGAACCACTCAGCATTTATTATAAGGAGTTCTGCTCTGTTCATCTCTCATTTACCCCTTCATTGAAGAATAACTGATAAACAACAAAATGTATATACTTAAAGTGTTCAATTTGACATAAATATACATCCATGAGACCATCATCACAATCAAAATAATAAGCATCAAAATCCATCATGTCCCAAAGTTTCCTCGAGACCCTTTGTAATCACTCTCCTCTTTCTCTGTCCCTCCTTGATTTCTATCAGATGGAGTAGTTTGAATTTTTCCAAAGTCTTCTATAAATAGAATCAAATAATATGCAGTCTTTTTATCTGAATTCTTTCACTTTGCATATTTACATCTTGCATGGATTGCAACGTTCATGTTGTCTCATGAATCCCTGGTTAATTCATTTTTATTTCTGAATAGTATTTCGTTGTATAGATATGCCACAATTTGTTTAGACATTCACGTGCTGATGGACATTTGAGTTATTTCCAGTTTTTGCCTTTTACAGATAGAGCTGCAATGAATATCTGTGCATAAGTCTTTATATAGACATACACTTATTATTCTCTTGGGTAATTATGGAAAATAGCAGTGGCTGGATCATATGTTAGGCAAACGTATAACTTTTCTTTAAATAAACTGCCAGAATGTTTACCAAAGAAGCTGTACCATTTTAGATTCCCACCAGCAGTGTATGAGAGCTCCTGTTATTTCACGTCCTGATCTGCGCTTGGTATGGTCTATCTTAACTTCTGGCTCTTCTATTAGAAGTGTAGTGGTGTCCTGTGCTTTTAGTTTACATCCCCCCAATGACTAATGACGTCAGATACTTTATCATGTGCTTATTCTCTATTCTTATTTCTTCTTTAGTAAAGTGTCTGTTGAAATCTTTTGCCAACTTTTAATTGGGTTGTTTGTTTTCTCAGAGTTCTGAAAGAGCCTTATCTAAAACAAGTCCTGTATCAGATGCACAATTTTCAAACAGATTTTCTCTCCAACTGTGTATTGCCTTTTCATTCTTTTGATAATTTTCTTTGAGGAGAAGATGTTTTAATGAAGTTCAATTTGTCAATCTTCTCTCTCATGGATCATACTTGTGGGAGAAAACTTAGCTTAACCCAAGCTCATAAATGTTTTCTATTTCTTTTTCAGCAGTTTTATAGTTTCAGATTTTACATTTAGGTCCATGGGCCCATGATCCATTTCTGAGTTAGTTTTAATATATGGTGAGAGGAATGGATTGAAGTTCTGTTTTTGTTTTTCATCTTGATATCCAGTGCCATTTATTGAAAAGATGATCAGTTCTCCCTGAGTTGTTTTTTCAGCTTTGTCAGAATCATTGCTCTTTACATGTATGAGACCTTTGCTGGATTCTGGGTTCTGTCCCATTGATTAGCTTACCTATCTTGATGCCAACATCACACTGTCTCCTCGGTGACTGTTTCTTTAATATGACTTGAAGCCCGATAGGTAGGGCTAACTCTCAGATTCTGTTTTACATTTCCAAGGATGTCTTGGCTATTCTAATTTCTTTGTATTTCAATATGAATTTTACAGCCACCTTGTCAGTTTCCACAAAAAGCTTGCTAGGATTTTTACTGCAGATATTTTGAATCTTAAATAAATGTGGAAATAACTGATAACAATACTGACTATTCTGGCCTTTGAAAAAGGAATTTAGGTCTTTAATTTAGGTCTTTATTTCCTCTTAATATTTTGTATTTTCAAATGCATAGATCTCTCATATCTTTTGTCAGATGTATCTGTAATTATTTCACAGTTTGATGCTACAGTAAATTGCATTTTAAAATTTCAGTTGAACAATCTTCTAGTCGTTTTTGTAAATTCAATCAGATTTTCCACATAGATGATGATGGAGTTTGGACAGTTTGTCTTCTTTCTTTCAATCTAGAGGGCCTTTTATTCATTTTTCTTGCCTGATTGCACTGTCTTAGAGCCTCTAGTGTAATGTTGAATATAAATGATGAAAAGTTGACAGACTTGTCTTACTCCTGAATTTGGGGGTAAAGGATTTGATCTTTCACCCTTAAGTATGATATCAACTGTAGGTTTTTGATAGATGCCGTTCATTAGGCTGAGGGAGCTTCTTGATGTTCTTAGTTTACTGAGATTTGTTACCCAGAATATATGTTGGATTAGGTCAAGTATTTTCCTGCATTTATTAATCTGGTAAATTACATTGTTTGATTTTTGAAGGTTAAATCAACCCTGCAATTCTTGAGATAAACCTCACTTGATCATGATGCATTATACTTTTAAACATTTTTTAGATTGAAATTACTAAAATCTTGTTTGGAAAACATATTCATGACAGATATTGGTCTTCTTTGGGACATTTCCAGAAGTATCTTTACCTGTTTTACCTCATAGAATAAATTAGGAAGCATTTCTTCTTTTTCAATGTTCTGGAATGATTTGTGCAGCATTTATATAATTACTTCTTTATATAGTTGGCAGAATTTACTGGTGAAACCATCATAAAATTTCCTTTATGAGAAAGTCTTTAACTAAAAATTCAATTTCTCTAATGGATTCAGGTTATCTATTTTTTCTTGTGTGAGCTTTTACAGTTTGTATTCTTGAAGGAATTTGTCCATTTCATCTCAGCTTTCAACATATAGACATATTGTCTTTAATAATATTCCTTTTAATATCTGTAAAATCTATACTGATTTCATCTCTCCGATTCGTTATTTTGGTAAATTGTGTCTTCTATCTTCTTTTCCTTATCCAACTCTACATGCGTATTAATTTTATTGATTTTCTCAAATATCCGGTTTAAAATCTTGACGAATGGGAAGAAATGTTGAAGTATGGGAGGGAAATAAAAGGATAAGTATAATTTCCATAAACAGAGTCTTATGGACCTAACTTACCTAAAATGAAAATATTTTTAATAGCAAAAAATAAAAACACCCTTTCAAGGAGCCTTGCTCTTTCCAGTAAGAGACAGCCAAGTATAATGGTTATAGGCAATGGATTCTGGCACCAGACTGTCTGTATTTGTGTCCTGCCTCTGCCTCTTATTAGCAGTTTGAGCTTGGGCAAATTATGCCTCAGTTTTCTTATGTGTAAAACACAGGTAAGGATAACACCCATCCCATAAGATTGTTGTGATGATTAAATGTATCATTTGTTATGTGTAAAATGATTTGAAAACTTCTGGCACATGATACACTTTGTAAGTGTTATCCCTTATGATAGGTGAAAGGATCCAGAAATGATCTGCCGTATGTAAGCATTTCATATTGCAGATAAACACAATTTTTCTCCTTCCTTCCTTCCTTCCTTTCACTCTCTTTCTCTCTCTCTCTCTCCTTCCCTTTCTGCCAGAAAAGTAAACAAAAAGTTCAAAGACATAAACTGGCCACAAAGGAAAATTTACTGTTTGAAGAAAACAAATTCAGATCCTACAATAGCCCATCTTTCTCTTGCGCATATCTCTAGAAGGTTTATGGGTATTGTTTAGAAATCAGAAATCGTCATATCTAGTGGGGCCTTAACTTTGTTATAACTATCCCTCCTAGGCTCACAAAAACAGACCTAATTTCAAATACCGTGTCACTATGTTCTCTGTACTTATAAACCACCAACTTGTCCCTCACAGTCAACATTTCAAAACCTACAGTGTGTTTCCAAGATTGTTTCACCATCCAAGATAGGCATCAAAATCCATGCTTCATTTCTTGGCTCAGAAAGTGTGGTCCTTTAGCTAAAACCTCTTAAACAGATAAGAAAAATGAGGCTGCAGAAGTGATATGCCCATAAGTTTACTCTTTTCCTTTCACAAGGTAAAGCTTATTGGATTCACATTTTCCATAAAGCAAATGTCCTCTTATAAATCATTAATGGAAACAAAAAGAACATCAAATAAGATAGTGATGAATATAAACAATGTTTTGGTATTTTCACAGTTGTCTGGATAATAAATGCCAGGCAGGATGAATAATAGATCTGCACATCTGAATCCCAAGAAGCACACCACCCTGATTTTCCCAGTCCCCAGTTTATATTGTAGAATATCATATACCTTGCATATGGCCCCATTAAGCAAAAGCAAGTTGTACAACACACCAGAAAATTATAAAAGCTTTTTATCATGAGGTATTCTTACTACTTGGTGTTTAAAGCTATTCAATAAGAGTGCAAATCAAATACCAAATGTTAGAGGCCTCTCCTGATAGTAACCTTCATGTTTATTGATCCATTGGATTTAAGTGGACCATTCAATATGACCAGGAATTTAGAAATCTGAAGGGGAATATGGAAGCACATTTACTTACTGAATAGAACTATCCTTGATCTTACTTGATCGCTGACACCTAAATCTATTCATCCTATAAGCAGAGAGGGGGTCCACAGTGCAATCTGCCTGAGGAAAAAAAATTAAAAGATATGGATTTATTCATACTAAAGTGTGAATGACTACACTGGTCATAGCATTCCTTTATGATCTAGGAAAAGGGAAGCAGCCTCTATGAGCTTCCATAACCTCTGCTATCACTGCCACCTGAAATATAGCCATCATTTCCTCCTGCTTGTTCTTGAAATAACAGGCAGTAATTTTTTTTATGGCTAGAAGAATATATCTCTTTCATGTACACCATGGCTGAATTCTGTTTCCTGAAACTCCAGTCAAACACTTAGTTGTCTCAAGGAAAATACTTTGAAGATATGCTTTTCTCCCTAGTAGGTGACAGCTTTTACTTCTAGATGTCACTATTTGAAAAAGTAAAGAGAGAGTAGAGGTTTCTGACTGACAGGGTGAGTCCTCAAAATGGGACCAGTATGTTCAGCCAGGCGATTTGCTTAAACTCTCACCAAATATACTTCATTCAATCCTGTTCCCACCTCACCTGGAGATAACCTTTCTTCTCTCTCTCTCTTGCCAAGGGCCAGAACTCAAAACATACCTGCTCTACCCCAAACCTCAATAATGTATTCTTTTCCAGAACCACATGTAAGTTGTTATTTGTCTCTCTCATCTAGGTAGATCTCTTTCTTTTGCAGCTGTCTCATCTTCATACTAAGATAGTAAAAACCCAAGGTCTGGTGGTACACCTTCACCATTTGCAATGTCCCCAGACAACCTTTCATTCAGTTATTAGTAAATATGCATTGATCACTGCTCTTTACTAGGTACTAGGTTAAGCCCAGATAATAAAAAATGTTATAGGGTATCTTCTCTCTTTACCAGGGGCTCACAGTCAAATAACAGATCTCATGATAAAGAGGGTAAGCACCTATTAAGTATCAAGTTCTGCTCTAGGTGCTAGGAAGTTGACAGTGAACATAAGAGATAAATTCCCTACTGTTGTGGAGTTTATATTCTAGTGAAAAGCTTTACAATACAAATTATACAGGGCCTTAAAAAGTGTTACATTCTATGGAGGAAAAAAAACTGGGAAGAGGAATAGGAGAAATCAGAGGAGTACAAACTTAAATAAGGCCTGGAAAAAAGCCTCACTGGGCTTCCCTGGTGGCGCAGTGGTTGAGAGTCCGCCTGCAGACGCAGGGGACACGGGTTCGTGCCCCAGTCTGGGAAGATCCCACATGCCGCAGAGCGGCTGGGCCCGTGAGCCATGGCCGCTGAGCCCGCGCGTCCAGAGCCTGTGCTCCACAACGGGAGAGGCCACAACAGTGAGAGGCCCGCGTACCGCAGGAAAAAAAGCAAAAAAAAAAGGCTCACTGAGCTGGTAACATTGGAGAAAATATCTAAAGGGAGAGCAAGCTAAGGGGATCTGTAGGAGAAAAGTGTTCCGGGAAGAGGAAAAAATGAGTGCAAAGGCCCTGAGGCAGAAACACGATCAGTGCGTTTGATGAACAATAAGGAAGTCGGTTTGGTTGGGTCAGAGTGACCAAAGGAAGAGAACAGATCATGTATATTTTTTACAGTCATTACAAGTGACTTTTACACTAAGATGGGGCTTCACTAGAACAAAAGAGTAGCAAAATCTGTTCTTAGCTTTGAAAGGCTCATTCAGCAGAGGAGCTGAGTAGAGACTATATAGCAAGGGTGAAAGGAAAGATTGTTTAGGAGATTACTGCAGTAATCCAAGCAAGGGTAGGTAAGGGCTAGGGCTGAGTGATAGAAATGGAGGTAGTAAGAAATGGTTAAATTCTGGACATATTTAACAGATGGAACTAACATGATTTCAGTACAGATGGGTGTGGAGTGTGAGAAAAAGAGATGAGTCAAGTATGACTCTGCGTGTTTGGCCTGAACTAGTAGAAAGATATTTCTATTTACTGAGATGATGAAGTTTGTAAATAGAGCATCTCGGGTGGGGATGGGAGAAGATCAGTAGTTCGGTTTTGGATTTGTCACTCATCCTGGTGGAAATGTCAAGTGGGCAATTGGACAAGTGAAGCTGAATTCAGGGGAGACGTCTGTGCTGAAGAGATGCATTTAGAGGTTGTTGGCATTTGGGTGGAATTTAAGGAATGAGTCTTAATGATATCATCATGGGAGTGAGTGTACATAGAAAAGAGAAGGACTTGCCCATCTCCAGGGGCTGCATTAATTCTGAGGTACATATCTCATCTCTTATATTCTTCAATCTATTGCAAAACTGATACTTTTGTAAAAGAAAACAAAGGTAAATTATTGGAAAAGGGAAATGGAATAAAAATAAAGACATACAAAATACAAGCCCACATTTTTATTATTCGACTCAGCAAATGTAAGATTACATTTCAATAATATAATCAGAATAAAACACAATAAAGAAAAGATGACCAAAACTACACATTGTTCATTGAAATTATGGATATAGGTGATTAATAAGAGCATTGCACTTGTACCTTTTTATCCTTTTGCAGTTTTAATCAAACAAAACATTAATGAAAGAGTGATTCCCCATTTTCAGAATCTCTACATACATTTTGAACATAGATACATTTTGAACTATAGATATCTACGTATAACTTTGTAAAGTGATAAATGAGCTTGCTTCTTGCTGTTAATATATCTCCTCTAGGTTGGACTGATGACGACAGTACTCGTTGAGAGCAATGTACACCTAAACTTTTGCCATGTTTTGTTTTAATATTACTCATGGTTGAAGAGGCAGGCTGATGAGAATGGAAGAAGAAATTTTAAAGCAATTTCTCCAGGCTCAGAATATTCATTTTTTACTTTTATTCAAAATGAAACAAAGGAAGTCATATTTCCAACATCCATCTTCAATCCTTCATCAGTAGTTTCAACAATTTATCTGATAATGTTATAGTTGATTTAAATAATCTTTCAACAAAAAGAATGGATTCAAACATTATATTCTTTTCAATTGACTAATTAAACTATCACACATAACAACAGGATCCTGTTGTATATGCCCGGTACCCGGCTCGCATCGAGTGTGACTCACCATAGGAGTTCAAAGATGCCCAAACTGTACCTGCTCAGGCTATGAACAATGAGAGGAGTCCAACAACTACAGACGTGGACGTGCTGAACAGTAACAATGTCACACTACTCTAAACGTTTCTAGGTGTGTTCTCTCAATCTCTGTTCTTATTTCATTGTGAACTAGTAACAGTTTGCAGACCAGCACTGTCCACATTGCTATCATGATACAGAATAGCAGGGCGCTGCACACCTCCAGGAGTACCAAGCATGTAGATACCTCTGTGAATGTGCCCCCTGGTGTTAATCCGTTCCCAAACCTAAGAGTTCTAAGAACAGAACCCTGGGAGATTGCAACTTTTGGAGCTCGGGTTGCTGAGACTCTGTGAAGCAGAAGCGCAAACAGGATGAGTCAAGCCAGGAGACTCTGGTGTCCTGGAAGGCAAGTAACCCACTAGGTCAAATACTGCTGATAACGAGACCCAAGAAATGACCTATAGAATTTGCAGCTTGGTCACTGGTGACCTAATGGGGAGATGGATGGTATGATTAGGAAGTTCAGAGGTTACCACCAAGCAGATCAGCTCCAAACTGTGTCTTCAAGAGGACTTATTTATGTGAGCTTTAAGAGTTTTATGAGCCTTTACCATTTTGACAATGGAGAGATGAAAAGCTCCCCAGGAGGAAGTACCATCATATACAGGGCTGTAAAGTCACAGAACATAGAAAGCCTACTCAAGTCCAAGATTGTGCTAATCACCCAGCTCACATCTCACTCTCTCTGTCTGGCCAAAGCACTTTGCGTCTCTGAGGCCAAGATGCTACTGACTCCATGTACCCTGCTTTGCTGATATTCTTCGTCTGGGCCTATGGGAGTGCTGTCCTCCCACTGTGCCCAGCATGGACCTTGGCACCTAGCACATATCTACTTTACATCGACTGCCATGACAATAAAACCATATGAGTGCTGTTTCGGTTTTACTGCTCAGGATCAAGACAACTGGTTATTTGAAAAGAAATTAGTTGGGAGAAGACCTCTGTGATGTAAAAGAGCCCCGAAGAATCAAGCTACCTTAATCCCAGTGCTCTATCCATTCCTGGTGGACTATTCCCCCAGCCTGTGTGTAAATACCACGGTCTCGTCTTGCTGTTGCCTCACTCTTTAAAAACCTCTAGTTGCTGCTGCTGCTACACTAAAAGACAAATCAGGAAAACATCTCACTGCTTGAGTCAGGTCCCCCAGCTCATTAGAAACACAGTGAGGTCTTTTCAGAGGAGAGAGTGCCCAAAGGCTGCTGACCTCCAGGATCCACTTCCAAGATGGACTTTAAACAACTGTGTGGTATTTTGCTACCTCCCATCAAGAAAAGGTGAATCAGGGTGTCTGTCTTGTCAGGACCCAAAGAGCATCACAATATTTCCTCAAGATTCAACATCCATTTCCTTTTTTCTTTTATCTTAGCATAAGGGAGATGTAAGATCATTTTGAAAACAGAACAAATAGAAATGGAGGGTTTTAAGAGGGTGAGATGTGTAGGTGCTAACTGGCCTTAGATATGAGTTCAGGAGAGGTCAGTGGGAGCTGCCGTGTGCAGTCATGTGACCCAGCAATGCCTCCTCTCCTCTCTCCACCTGTGAAAGGTGTGGGCTGGCCCCAAAGGTCCCTTGCAACACGGGCAGTGGCGATGCCTCATTTCTGTCCTTTATGTAATTATCTGTGGGATTGTGGGCTCAATTATCTTGACATTTAAATGCTGAGTAATTTTCTCAAAATATGCACACTCTCTGCAGGATAAAGGCAGTCTGCGTTGTGTTCCAGACAGCAGTGTAAATGAGGTAACAATAGCATGTCAGGCCTGGACTAGGTCGGGGCTGGGAGGCTTCTGAGGTCCCAGAAGGCAAAAGTCAAAAGCTGCTTTGAAAAATTCAAATGTTTTGTGAGTCTCAAAGGGCAGCACAAAATCTGAGATGATTCACTGGTTGAACCTGAAGAGAGAATAAGAAAGAGCGTTCCGAGAGGGAGCGAGAGAGCGGGGCTGGCGGGGAGCTCCGCGGGAATGCCTGCCCCTGCCAGAAACGAGGGAGAAGGAGGGAAAGCAAATCCTCTGTTCTGGGTTCTGATGCTTAGACACAAACCCACCTTGTTGGACCCTTGAATATAAAATCTGGAGAAACGTTATCTAGTCTTCAACAAAAAGTAGGAAATAGCTGCACCACTGGGAAAGAAGAGAGACAAGAATTCTCAGCAGCCCTAACTCTGAGTCCAGCCTACATCTACTGAAACAAGTGAAAGAGAGCCCACCCCAAGGTTGACAGCTAGAAGCAAAATCCTGAAAGGGCAGATGTGCTGGAGGGATTGTCAGACTACGGAGAGGCGCGTGTCCCTGTAGCAGCACTGTGCCAGGAACAGCTCTGCTTGGAGCTGCCAGCCATCACGTCGGCACATCGGCGCCTGGGAGGGGAGGGGACTCCTGTGACATGCGGAGTGTCGGTAGTACAGTGCCTATGACCACCCTGCGTCCCGGGGAGGGATTTCAATCAATCAATCAACTAGGAGCGGGAGAGGGGAGCAAACCCACTGAATAATGTCCCACATTGCTGTCGCCTGGGGAAATACCTGTCACTCAAGCCTGGGAGTTCTCCTTAAAGAGCCGAGGCAGCCTAGCAGGAAGGGCTTCAAGAAGGAGCCAATCTGTTTAGCTCAGGGCTCTTTATCAGCTCTAGGATTGCTTACAGGGATCAGCTAACTCTGGGAAACCAAAACAGCTCCCTTGGAATCTTCCACATATTCCTTTCATTTATCCACATACATTTGCTTAAGGGTTTTCATCGAGAAACAGTTAACACCACTCCCTAGTGATTTCAAAGGTCTGTTCTGACGCCTTGTAATTCTATTTGAAATGCCTTTGTAAATGAAGTTAGACAATAGGATAAATACGTTCCATTATTTTCTTCCACGTAGGTATACACTGTTCATCTCAGAGACATTTACTGAGCAGCTACTCCATGCTAGGCACCATGCTAGACACTGAAAACAGTCATGACTGAGACTCAGAGACCAACGATGAAGAATTCATTCAAGGGCAGAGAGAGAAACAGATACAAGTGTGGTCTTCGGCACACACTGGGTTAAATGTAGTGCTAGAGGGATGTACACAGTACTGTGTGAGCTCTGAGCAAGTAATTAACTGGCATTGACAGCAGGGATGTGAGGGAATGAGGCACAGAGGAGGAGGTATGTGAGCTGCATCCGGAAGCCAGAGATTTCACCAGGTGCTGAATTGGAGAAACAGAGCATGGAGTTGGGAGAAAATTCTACACATGGGGGTTGGCATATGCAAAGCAGTGTAGACCTGAAAACTTACTATATACTTGTACCAGTTAATGAGGAATAACCACCACGAGCTTGGACTGACCAATTGCCAGGTGCCCCAGGAACCACGGAACAACAAAACAGGACCAGACAAAAGAATGCATGGATTGGAGCTGCTAGGCTCCAGGCCTAGAACCTACCTGTTTCATCGCTGTCAATGCTCCAGTCTCCGAATTACCCCCTTCAGGGCAATGGGGGCAAGAATAGAGAAGCTGAAATAACCAAGGATATCAGAAGCACAGGCATTTTCATACTGAAGCACATTATAGGCTGACTGCATTACAGGGGATCAGATTTGCTACTTTGCTTCTGGCAAATCTGTAAGAGGAAATGAAACTCTTATGGACTGAAAAGATGGAGATAAGTTTAAAAAAAGATTTGGCTTTCCTCAAGCCACAGAGCATACAGCTGAGAATCTGAGAGTGAAGAGCTGGTAGGAAATGAAGCTAGAGACATAAGCAAAAAGATTAAGATTGCACATTCAACGCTAAAGAACGTGGACTTCACTCTGCACTACTGAGACCCTTAAAAGAATTTTAAGCAGGGAACTGGCATCACCACGTTTGTGTTTCAGAAAGATTACCTTGGCTTCAGTGCAGGTGGATGGATATGAGGGTAAGACCGGAATCAATGAAACGAGACTTCTTAGCGTTGTTTATATAATCCAGGCAAGATACAAGTGATAGCTAAATAAGGCACAAGGACTTTGAATGTTTGGGGTGAGCAGGAAGAAAACAGGGTGACTCTAAAGTTCTGGACTGGGAAACTACGTTCGAATTAGTGTCGTTCACTGCGCTAAGGAACACAGGGAGAAGAGCACGTCTGGGCAGGATGACGTGTAGGCAGATGAGACCAGACAGTCATGTTGACTTGAGACTCATGGGGTAATCCAGGTGGGGAAGTCCAAATATCCAGAGTTGTACACGTGTCTGCTGCACCAGAAAAGAAATGTGGACGAAGACAGACATTAGGGAGACGTAGAATGATGGGCGAGTGAGAAAGCCAGATGACGAGGAAGTCTCAAGCAGGACGTCACTGTGAGAAAGACAGCAGGGAGGATCTCAGAGTGGGTGGTACCCCAAAGTCAGGAGGAGTCAGGTTTAAAATTGTGGGTGTGGTCAAAAGTATTAAGGACCGAAGCAAGGACAAGAAGGTTACAGATGGAGAAGTCTCTTTTGGCAACTCCAAGGTTACTGCTGATTTTGGCTTGGGCAGTTTCAGTCAGGTGGTGAGGATATGAGAGCTGGATTAGAGTGAATCGAGGCCTGAACAGGAAGGGAGCCGGCAACCAAGGAGGGAGGGAAACGATGTAGCTGCAGTAGGTGGAGAGTGCTGAGATGCAGAAGAGACTGGTGAACCTTTTTTGTTTTCTTTTCTTTTTTAAGATGAAAGAGACTTGTGCATATTATCAGATGTGTACATTGTCTTACTTGTGTGTTTCATCAGGTGAGGCTTTAGGGAGAGCCAAGCTCTGCAAAGCACATACGTCCAGAGCACAAGCAGGGAGGCTTCTCTTCACATGGGAGAGAAGGAAGGGTAGGATGGCTGTGTGCACTTGTAGATGAGTTTAACAGGGTGGGAGACATAAGGCTGAGGGATGTCCAGCCTAATTTCCTCTACTTTCTAAATGAGTCCCAAGCTGGCCATCAAACAGGAGTCTTCCATTTTATCCTGATCTTATAAAGTAAGCATCACAAAATATCCCAGAAGCCTTTGCAATTTATTTTTTATCCAATTGTACCTGAGGAGCCCTCATCAAGAATAGCAGGTTGGTGAGAGTAAGTAAAACAAACATTTCAGGTATTTGGGGAAAGCAAAACTTCACGCCCTAATGTCAACCCAAAGCAAGCACGTGCGTGCAGGTACACACACACACAACTCTAAGACACGGGCAGAAATGAGGAGAGCCATAGTTAAATGATAAGAACTACCCACCTCTACCAAAAGTGAATCTGACCAAACCGAGGCAGCTTCCAAGGAGGCTGAGCCTTAGCCGGTAGCTCTCTCCAAAACTCCTTCCTTACCAGGAAATAAGTAGTAATCATAATGGTAAAAGTTGGTTCAAATTCAATGAAAAATGGGCCAGTAGAGTCTCTCCTGGACAGGAAGTGTGTCTTCTCCATTTCCTTGTTCCCAGGGGCAACCAAAAATGAATGTACTTTATGAATGTTTCTTCACTGAAGAATGAATAATTTCTAAAACTAGTTTTTCAGTAACTCTGCCAGGATAATAAGGTCTATTTTAAGTGAAGAAGTGGCCAGATATTTTAGAAATATCAGAAGCTAGGTGGAGCAAATAAGGTGAGGGGAGAGTTAACAGTGGCTACAGAGTTTAGCACACTGGGACAGGCTGGGTGAGATTATTTCCCCTCATCAAATTCCCAGTGACTAAGAGGCAACTTCACTCCATTTTAATTTGGTAGGCACTTGAGCGTTTGCATCCTTTGTCTTTGGAAGCTCTGAGCGTGTCCCACGCATCAGAGGGGATCCTTTGGGGCAGTGGTTCAGCCACCTCCATCTGAAAGTCTCCCCAAGGGGTCATTCCTGCCTCACAATCTTATCTGTGGCAAAATACAACCCAGGCTGATTTTGTATTTAATCGTGAGAATGCTTGAAGGCATGCAAATGATAGGCATTCGATAAAGACAGACTATGTTTATTATTAACTTAGGGAGTAGTTTAATTGTATTTTCTGTTCAGGCAAAATAAAGATAGTTTTCATTATCTTTTGCTTTGGTTACCTGTGTTTCTGCACAAGACTTGTTTACAATGAATTTTTTTCTTAGAATGTAAACTGCCTCTCAATTATTTTTATAACAACTTCAAAAGGATAGAGCAGTGGGCATCTTTTAAGGAGTTCTACGCTGTGAGCCAAAGACACCCCATTTCCCTGGAACTTTCTACCCCATTCATAAAAGTGGGCTGCTTACAATCAGTTCACATGGAAAATCCTCTCCCCACGGACAAGGTTGACTGGGCTGAGGGTGGACGCCTAAGACAAACTGGGTAGCTTCCAGTCCATTTTTGAGAATTTTGTTGTTGTGGATAGAGATTTCAATCCCAGTGTGGTCTGGTGTCTGGAACGGAGAAGCTGTAAACCTCAAAGCTATGGGGCAGGCACCTCCTGCCATCCGCACTGAGTCACAGGGAAAGCCCGTCAGCAGGGAGAGAAAAGAGAAGTTCAGCGAGAAGCAGGCATGAGAGACGGGGAGAGTCCTCCTCAGCTTTCATTTACTCCTTTCCTAGTTGCAGAGGACCATGTCCCTTTTTTTATTTAGCAGGCTTTTACCTGCAATCACAGAACCCTAGAAAATACAGAGCTAGTGCCTGTAACGCTACCCAGCCACCCACATAGGCTTTCCCAATGCCTGGTACACATTTCTCTTATAATCAGCAGAAACTTAGTTAAACTCATTCCCTCCCAACAGATACAATATTAACCAAAAAGAACTTCATTACCCAAGCAGTTTCATTCTGAGGAGGAAAGGAAGCCTTAAAAGTTTTGATAGAATATATTCTGACAATGAAATTACATCAGACTTTTGGACGGAATTCAATTTGGGCCTGAATGTCTTCTGCAGAGTTTCAATTTTGTGTGTGTGTGTGTGTGTGTGTGTTTGCGTGCTCAAAGCCACTTGCAATTCCCGTTATATATAATAGGGCCCTCACTAACCTGAAGCGGACATCTGCAGTGTGAGCCAGGAAAATCAATAGACTCAGTTGTCAAACTCAAGTCTGTCAAACCGTCAACACAGTTCAGCGTATCAACCAAATGCATATATTTCCTTAGCTCGGAGAATTGATATTTTGGGACATTTTCCAGCCTAGGATTGTTAAAACACTCCAAATATGTCCCGTGTGGTTCACAAAATCCAAGGAGGTAGTAACATTCCATGAAGCCAGCTCAAATCCTTTTAGCAGCGGCAAGCTTGTTACCTCATAACGCAGCTCATTTCCTTAGGTGAGACAGTACACTGCCTTCCAATAACATTGTCTAATTAATAAATCTAGAAACTCTAAACAATAAACCCACAGGTTTTTAAGAATTTAAAGTTAACTGTTTTATCAAAATTGTTTCTGGAGCAAAATTCAAAAACAGGAACTCCAAAAGCACTGATTTAATGAGTACTTGTGTAATTATTTATTCACTATGCCTGCTTCATAAGACTGTCTGTCTGTATTGATAGATCACATGTCTCTCTTTCTTTCTTTTAGCAGCAAATCAAAAATGAAATGTTAGTCATAGCCAAACATTTCAAGAGCAATTTATAAAAATCTCTTCTAATATATTTTACTGTAAGAGTATTGTATTAAATGCAGGATATTAATTCATTTTAACATGTTTGATACAATGAGGAGACAAAACCTTGAAAAATAAGAATATCCAGCCCTGAAGAGAGACTTTAAAACGTTCTGGGAAATGGGAGGTTCTATTCTTTGTTGATCAACAATGTCCATACAAATTGGTGTGACCTTCAGAAACCAATGCTGAATAAGAAGACAGAAATCAGAAGAATTTAGCCTAAGCCTTTTGTCCTGGCTAAGGGAAAATCCACCATATCCAGAAGCAGGAAGCAAGGGGACTCCAGCTGTGTGTAGGCTGGCGAGGACCCTACAGGGAACAGAGGAAGCCTGGCAAGGTGCCTGTGAATTTACCACAATCCCTTATGATTGCTGCACAAGTTAAGTCTTACTATCGTTAAGGGGGGTTGGTATTTTCCTCAGTTATTTTTTTATTGACACTTAAGGAAAATTCATTCAGGCAAATAATATTTATTTATTATGCCTGCTATGTGCCAGATAACATGCTAGATACTTCACATTATTTCTTCCCTCAGAGCATTTATAGTCTGAGAGGATACAGAGTATAAGTAAACAAATAGTGCTACAATTACAGACTGTGAGGACGGTTCTGATGGTAATAAAACCAATGCAGTAATAGAAAACAGGCAGAGTGTCAGAGAAAACTCCAAGGAGGAGGTACAGAAAGCCTGAACGATGAGACACAGTCAGCCATAGTGAATGGGATGAAGTGTGGCCTGAGCTGAGGGCCCGTCTGGCTTGAGAACTTCTGTTCTAGGACAAAGGTAGGTGTTATTTTATCCAAATTTTATAGATATGGAACAAAGGCTTAAGCAGGTATGTATCCTGCCTAATTCACTATGTTAGTTTAAGTGTTACTGTCAGGATTTGAAGCCAGGATTGTCAGCTTCTAAACACCTGATGTTTCCACGGCACAAGAGAAAAGGAAAGGATCTAGAAGAAAGTAATCAAGAGATGCCTTGTGGCAAAGGATGGTTTGGAGCAGCTTTGACAAGACTAGGTATTTAATAATGACTAACACTGAGTGCTTACTACGCACTGGGCACTGTTCTAAGGGCTTATATGCATTCACTCAGTTAAATGTCAGAACAGCCTGATAAAGCCCTGTTAAATGAGTGCTATCATTATCACTTATCATAAATAAGTGAAGAAATTGAGGCATAGGCAGGAAAAGTAATTTTTTAAGGTGATGTAAATGGAAATTGTGGATCAGGAGTTAAGCCCGGCTCGTACCAGAGCACATGCTCTCCACCACGATGCAACACTTGCTTTAGTAAGTACCTACTAATAACTAGTCTACAGACTCGTCTCTTATACCAGGAGATCTTGTGAATCTATATTTTAGTCAACTCCAAACTGTCATGCCCAAGTGTGAACTTTAAGAGGATATTCCCTGAATCAAAAAATATGTCAGGGCTTCCCTGGTGGCGCAGTGGTTGAGAGTCCGCCTGCTGATGCAGGGGACACAGGTTCGTGCCCCGGTCCGGGAAGATCCCACATGCTGCGGAGCGGCTGGGCCTGTGAGCCATGGCCGCTGAGCCTGTACGTCCGGAGCCTGTGCTCCGCAACGGGAGAGGCCACAGCAGTGAGAGGCCCGCGTACCGCAAAAAAAAAATGTCAAAAAGAGTTTGACAAAAGGGTGCCAAGTAGCTCAGTATTCCCCATGTCTCTGCCTGATCCATATGCCAAGAAGCTTCAGCCAAGAAATAAATCTTGGCCATGGCATTAATCAGCTCTAAGAAAAAAAATTTTCCAAATGTCATTTGTTTAGTCAGAGACTTGCAAGAAAATAGCCTATTCCTCAGCAATGGGAATATTAGCGTCCTCTGGTTTCTCTTTAGAGCTGAGATCTTCACCAAAATGAATCACAACTGCTCCATGAAAATTAGTAATTCAACCATACTTATTAATAAATATTGATATCTCAACTTTCCTTAGAAACATAAAAACATAACCCCGTTAATAAAAAGAGATTGTCAAGGGCAGAGGATGCAAAGGGCCCACATCAACAATCTAAGCAAAGGGGATTCTGAGGGGATACGCCCAGAGAAATGGACAAAGCACCTTTTGCTCCTATAAATGATTATATTCATAGTATCCTGGACCACAGATTTTAAACGACATTCACCATAATCACTAGGACTCCAGAACAAAAGGGATGAATAATACCCAAGATGTGGAAAAGCATGGGGGAGAAAGAGTACTGTACTGGAAGTCAGTAACAGCTGTGCAATAACCAGGCAAGTGACCTCAATCACTCCCCTGCAGCCCCTCCCCCCACCTGCACCTGCTACCAGCATCCTGCGACACTGTGTCTCTCTGAGAAATAAGGAGTTACACTAGATGTTCTCTGAGGACTCTTCCAGGGATAATACCATCTGAACTTCTATGGCAATGTATGTAGTAGAAACAGGATGGGAGGGGTAGATAGCATCAGGGAGGAGTGATGATGAAAAGGAATGCATGTCTTTGAAACAATTATTATTCTCCATGAAATACAGGAGGAGAAAATTATGATACAATTCACGCAGAGAACTGACAAAAGTGAGAACTCTTGCATGCACGTGGTATGATGGTATGGGACATAAGCCAAGAAGTCCTTCCATCTTCTTTCCTTGACCTACACATTATGAGTAAGCCCCTGTGCACTGCCATTTGCCTGAATGGGCTAATTCAGTCCCAGCCAACCTTCTGTTTTGCTTTGCACTCCTCCCTTAGTCATATTGGACTTGTTAAATATAAATAAAGTGGAACACTGGGACTGGAACACTTCCGTCCACGAAATGTTTCATTATTTCTAACTGACTTCAGTCCCCACCCCCTGCTCCCATAATTAGTTCCATAAAATCACTGCCTTGTTGTAGACTAAATTTTATCCGTTTCATAAGGTTCTAGAACAGCTGAGATTTTTAAGAAACATTCTTAGTACAAAAATACATTTAGAAGATTCATTAATAAAAATAAAGAGTGTAAACAGCATACAAATCATAACATTCCTAGGAAGCTTCAAATTGCAAAACGCTTTCCCTTAAGTTCTTATTATGTTTTACTTCTTTATCCTAGAAGTAGAAATTCTGGAGGGTAGCTTCTCAGATTTTCTACTCCAATGAGATGCTAAGTCTTGGAAGTTGTCAGAAAAATTTTCTCAGTACCACTGCAGCCCAACTATTATCTTTTCTTAGACAACTTTATTACTTTTCTTATTATTTTTTCTTGAAAACTTTAAAAATATAAAAAAGCAGATAGTATGCATTACTAGACTGTGTAACCACTTCCCGTCTACCCATCACCAGCCTTGATAATTATTGCCTTGGTTTGAGCTGCTGTAACAAATTAACATATACTGGTGGCTTAAACAACAAACACTTATTTCTCACAAGCTTTCTTATGTCCCTTCTACTAAGGCATTAGGACTAATCCCATTCATGAGGGATCTACCCTCATCACCTAAGTACATCCCAAAGGTCCCAACTACTAATACTATCACCTTAGGAGTTAGAATTTTAGCAAATGAATTTGGGGTGGACACAAACATTCAGTCCATGACAATTATGAATCTTGTTTTTCCATCTCATCTTTTCCCTCCACCTCTTCTATATTAGTGTGAAGCAAATTTCAGATGTCCTATCATTTCAGTCTTAAAAATTGTAGATCGTATCTCTAAAAGAAAAGGATTACCATAAAACTTAACCACAATACCATTATCATACTATAAAACATTAACAGTTCCTTAATATCATCAAATATTCTCAGCGTTCAAAATTTCAGTTGTCTTATAAATGTCGTAAATTTATTTTACAGTTTGTTTGCAAAAGGATCTAATTTAGATCCACATATTGTGAATCAGTGATATAACTTTTAAATCTCTTTTTATAGGTTTCTCTTCCGTATCTTTCTTGTAATTTGTCTTTGGAATAAACCAAGTCATTTAGCCTGTAGACTCACCTGTCCATATTTTGCTGATTGCTTCCCTATGGTTAGTTTAACATGCTCCTCTCTTATCTGATTTTCTGGTAAATTAGTATTTGGATTCAAAGACTTATTCAGAATGCATATCCATTTTATGGTAAAACTATTTCATAGATACAGACTCCCTGACTTCAGATTATACTACAAAGCTAGAGTAATTAAACAGTATGATAATAACACAGAAACAGAAATATAGATGAATGGAACAGGATAGAAAGCCCAGAGATAAACTCACACACCTATGGTCAACTAATCTCTGACAAAGGAGGCAAGAACATACAATGGAGAAAACACAGTCTCTTCAATAATTGGTGCTGGGATAACTGGACAGCTACATGGGAAGAAAAGGAAATTAGAACACTCCCTAACACCATAAACAAAAATAAAATTGAAATGGTTCAAAGACCTAAATGTAAAGCTGGCCACTATAAAACTCTTAGAGGAAAGCATAGGCAGAACACTCTTTGACATAAGTCACAGCAAGATTTTTTTGATCCACTTCCTAGAGTAATGAAAATAAAAGCAAAAATAAACAGATGGGACCCAATTAAACTTATAATCTTCTGCACAGCAAAGGAAACCATAAACAAAACAAAAAGACAACCCACAGAATGGGAGAAAATATTTGCAAATGAGGTGACCGACAAGGGACTGATCTCCAAAACACGCAAACAACTCATGTAGCTCTATGTCAAAAAAACAAACAACCCAATCAAAAAATGGGCAGAAGATCTAAAGAGATATTTCTCCAAAGAAGACATACAGATGACCAAAAAGCATATGAAATGATGCTCAACATCACTAATTATCAGAAAAATGCAAATCAAAACTACAATGAGGTATCTCCTCACACCAGTCAGAATGGCCATCATCAAAAAATCTACAAACAATAAATACTGGAGAGGGTGTGGAGAAAGGGGAACCTTCCTACACTGTTGGTGGGAATGTAAATTGGTACAACCACTATGGAGAACAGAATGGAGGTTCCTTGGAAAAGTAAAAACAGAACTACCATATGATCCAGCAATCCCACTCCTGGGCAGATATCTGGAGAAAACCATAATCCAAAAGAATTCATGCACCCCAAAGTTCACTGCAGCACTGTTCACAATAGCCGAGACATGGAAGCAACCTAAATGTCCATCAACAGAAGAATGGATAAAGATGTGGTACATATATACAATGGAATATTACTCAGCCACAAAAAAGAATGAAATAATGCCATTTGCAGCTACACGGATGGACCTAGAGATTACCACACTAAATATCAGAGACAAAGACAAATATCGTATGATAGCGCTTTTATGTGGAATCTAAAAAAAAAATGGTACAAATGAACTTATCTACAGAACAGAAATAGAGTCGCAGATGTAGAAAACAAACTGATGGCTACTGGAGGGAAAGGCAGGGACTGGGATTGACATATACACACTACTATATATAAAATAGATAACTAATAAGGACCTACTGTATAGCACAGGGAACTCTACTCAGTACTCTGTAATGGCCTATATGGAAAAAGAATCTAAAAAAGAGTAGATATACGTATATGTGTAACTTATTCACTTAGTACAGCAAAAACTAACACAATATTGTAAATCAACTATACTCCAATAAAAATTAAAGAATAAAAACTATTCCATAGTTAGAAGTGTTTTCTTCCACTAGGAGGAATAAAATTATTGTTATCTCCTCCAATGGTTAGCAGCCATTGATGTGTAATTTCTAGTTCCATTAACTATGGCATTAGTTCGTCATGCATTAGCTGGAGGAAGTACAAAGAGAAACTTCCTTTCATCTACTACTTGGTTGCCCAGGAGTGTAGTTAATATAGGAAAGGCAGGATAGATGTTTTACTTTTTTCCTTTCTTTAGTCAAGATTCTGATGCCACCAAAATTCTTTCTAGGGAGAACTTAATGATTTCTCCTTGTGGTTGCTATCTTGATTCTTTCGTTTGCCGTTTCACTTTTTTGAATATATCAGAAAGTCATTTTCTATCCTCATTAAGCCATGCAAATCACCTTTGCTAAATCATTCCCAAATCCCTTTCCTTTTCTATTGAATCCCCGTGTTATTATTATATGCCTGTATCACAGTCTTGTTTTATAGTGTTGGTATTAGAAATAGAGACCAAACAGCATTTTCCCCTATTCTTTCAGTTCTAAGACATTATAATATATATTACTAAAAATGAGAGACTATGGAAGAATACAGTCCCCAAGATATTCAAAGTAAACAGGATTATGCAGGCTATTTGTCTACCTCACTGCAGAAATACTCAGTGTAGTCTCTCCATTTTGTTTGTCCGAAGCAAAGAAACTGTGATCCCTGTCTTTAAAAGAAGTAGAGTATATTATAGTTAATAGAATAGAATATAAAACAATGGGATTACTTCGCACATCACCTGTGACAAGCAGCGGTCCTATGTTTTGGTCGGCATTACTGACCTCCTGAATGCTTCCTCTGCCATTACTGTGAAGCCGTCCACAGTCAGTTGTCCATCATCCAGGACAGAGATAGAATTGGTATCAGAATGAACTCACAGGAAGTGTTTTAACTTAAGCCTACTTTATAGTTTCAGGTTACATTATTCTGTGACTTGAAACTGTCACTGCCATTTAAAATCCTAGGATTCTCATCTGTAAAGTAAGAAATAATGCATGCGTCAAATGATATTCTCAAGATTAAATGAGATAGTATAGTATAATGCCATCTGTACTTACCGAGGGTTGCCATTACATAGCAACTGCAAATACTCTTGTACTCCTAGCTTGTAAAAAAGTACAAGTGTCAGAAAGCAGGTAAAATATTCACTTTCTTTTGCTCTTTAGCATCCAGTGAGTATAATAATCACTCCGTTTACTAAAACAGACTCTAAAATCTCCCCTAAAGAGAAAACTCCCTGTGCTGCAGGCTCCTCCCACAGGGTGTCCACTTCCTGAAGAGAAGCATTCTCTTCATCTCTGAGTCCTGACAAAAGGCCCCTGACACAGGCCACATGCTCAGTAAAGAGCTTTGTAGCCTCAATGACAATATCAGCAATGCGTCACTAAGTGACAGCATTTGAGCTGTACAAAACTTTTCCTTAGAAGTTTATGAGAGTTCTAGAAGACATGGTATGGGTCCATGCTCCATTTCACATGGATAACATAGAGCCGGTACTCAAACAATGCCAGCTGTTGCTCCGAGAGCTTTCACAAATTCTCTCTCCCCCTCCCACCCTGTTTCCAGCACACAGGAATTTAACATTCTTCTACCTGCCCTGAATCGGTCAGAATGCTTCATCTGTTCTACCTCTAAGTTCAAGGCCATAAAAATCTGGTCAGTTAGATGACTTATTTCCCCAACTTTATCATAAAAGTTAGAGCCAATTAATCTTGGTTATGCCTTTATCCAGTGCATTTATTAATAGTTCCCCTGTCACTTTCAAAAATGCTCTAATCTTGTCATTCTAGTGACAAGCTACCGGTGAGACATGCCCTATGTCTTGTTGGTATCCCAAAGTGAAAAATGTACTCTCAAAAGATGTTTGTTGGTTGAAACAAAAACAATACTTTGCTAACCAATCTAATAAGAGGCAGAGGGGTTCCTGTCTCTGTGTACGTATTTTCCCTCAGCTCTTCTGAAGGGAATATCTTCTCCAAAAGACTTTATTTTTGACATATTAATAATGCTTCCCTTACTCTTAAATAATTGATGGGTTTAAAAATATCAGTCAGTAGAAAAAGAGTGATGCATTGAGTGAAGGAAAACAGTGAGTATTTTGGCAAAAACGTGAAAGCTGCGTTAATGACTGTACAAACCTCACTAATGGGGCTTATCAGCGTTTTCACAGCAAGAGTTTTCATTCCCTTTGTCACCAGAACCAATAAATCTCTGTCATATAACTGGTCCAACTGCTTCTTCAAGACTGACACTAAGTTTCTTATGGAAATTGGTGCCTTGGTCAACCTGTGCTAGGAGACACAAGGTGGGGACACTGTCTCAGAAGAGAATGAAGAGCACAGGAAGACACTGGGCAGGAAAGTTCTCCAAATTAATTGGCCTTGACCACAGTCACATGGAGGAAAGTATATTTCCTAAAGCCCACTGGCCTGTTTTTAGCCCTTGTGAGGGATTTAAAAGGATACCTTTCTCTGGCATAGATACTCCTCAATGAAGTGTCAAGGAGATACTTAGTCAAGCCAAGAATTCATTGCAGGTAATTTCATTTTCACCACAAACATCAACCATGTTGACTAAAACTCTGATATTCAAAGTATAAGAACATTGTCATTAACAACGTAACAAAATGTATTCTTATATAGTCTAATATGAATGGTTCTCATCTGGGAGTGACTTCCCATCAAGGGATATTTAACAATGTCTGGAGACATTTTTGAAGGCCATGACTGGGACTATTGGCATCTAGTAGTCAGAGGCCAGATATGCTGCTAAATAGCCTATAATGCATTGGAAACTAACACACCATTGTAAAGCAATTATACTCCAGTCAAGATGTTAAAAATATATATCCTATAATGCAAAAGACAGCCCTTACACCAAAGAATTATTCCATCCAAAATGTCGATAACATCACTGCTGAGAAATCCTGGTCTTTATTGATAAAAAAATATATTTTTGAGAGGGACCATTTACTTCTTCATTCAATAGCCATTTATTAAGAAACTAAGAAGCACAGAGTTTGTCCTAGATGCTGGGATTAGAGATAGACATGGCACAGTCCTGAGAGAGCCTGATCCTATTCTAGCAATTTGGTGGCTTAGAGATCCTGAAACCCTCCTGTAATGCAATTATAAAAATTCTCAATGTACTATTAAGAATACTCTTATAAAAGAAGGAATGAGGCTATAAGAAAAGAACAGAAAGGAATTCTGCTCCTGTCAAGAAGTCATAACATTGAGACCAAGAAGGTACGCACACACTGCATCACCTCTCATCCTGGGAATTAAGGAAATTCCATGGAGTGGAGCTTCTGCATACTAGGGAAAGTTTGCTTTTCCAACCATATCATTTTATATATTACAGAAAATAAAATTTAGTCAAAAAGAAGAAAATGTTACCATATATATGAAAACAAACAGAAATGAATATATAATCAAATACATGATCATATACCAAACTACTAACAAAACCCACAAAGAAGCAATTCAGGAGGTTCTGAAAACAGAAAACTAAACTCTACATTCTTAGTAGGATTATTTTAAGGGCAAGATAATTTAAAAATCTTAAATAATATCAGTAATTTTATTTCTGTTAGTAGAAATATCACATTTTTTAATATTAAAACTATTTTATGTTTTGCAGATAAAAGTTGCCCAGGAAATAAAAATATATGTTGTAAGTCATAGAAAATTAGACAATATGTTAATGCTATTAGGAATAAAATTTTCAGTGTAAGAGCATAAAACGAAAATATAAAATTTTAAAAAGTTAAGAAAGGGTGTATAAGGAGAACTTGAATTAGGAAAATGAAAATGAACACACGATCTTTAAAAATACCTTTCTTAGTACTTTCAATTGGCAGAACCTGGACGCCATGACACCCCAACAGTGCCAAGTACAAAGATGTTATTTTATCAGGGCCTGGAACCGGAGCCACAAATAGGAGAGAAAACTAAACTGAGGTGCCTGTATGAGTTGGGACCCCAGAGGGAAGAGATGTACAGAGGGAACTGGAGTCACATGGAGAGGCCACCACTGTTGGAAGAGGCCTAGCAAGAGGGAGGCATGCCCTGGCCTTACTTTTCCCTTTGCCCTCCGGTCTTTTAATAGTGCCTCATACTGGCTGAACTTACCTGGAGGCCAGTTGGTAAGGAAGCCTGGGAAATTGAGGTCACTATGACGGTGACCAGATCAGAGCAAAGTTTGGTTGGAGAAGGAACATGGTAAGCACAATAATACTTGTAAAGAAAATAGAGAAGGAGAGAGAGAGAGTGAAAGAATAAGAAATAAATCTGTCTCCACTGGAAGTAATTCTTACATCAACTCCTTACTCTGAAATTAGCCGAAAAGGGAATTACGCGCATTTATTCTGTCTTCATAGGAGAGCCTGCATTTTATCCCCAATTTTAAAGCTCTTCTTTAGCAAAAGAATGCCAGCTAAATAAAGAAGGAACTCAATACAATTAATCAATTTTCATTTAGCCACATTCAATGAATGTTTGATTCAGGCAAGCATCATAAACAAATGTTCAAATCACTAGCTGCAATGTTGAGGAACAGAATTTTTGCACAGTGCCAAATAGTCACAGAATACTTGCTATTTGCGAAAGGAAAAATATTCTTTAATAATGGAGAAATACTAATGTCATGATAATAACTATGTGATAGCCACCACCTTAACTACATGACCACATTCAGCATCACTGATAACAGCACGGCCTCAGTCTGTGTGCTCCTTGAAATGATGTGATGTGCAGTACAAAACATTGACTTTGGAATATTATTGCCAAAAATATTTAACTGTATCCCAAAACCTTTAGGAATAACATCTGGTTTATAGGAAATATAGGGATAGAAGAATAAGCTAGCCACCATAAGGAAACAATCAGGTAAATCCAGAAAATGGGATATTCAATTAAAAATTATTCACTAAACACCTAAAAAAAAGCAAAAAAAAAATAAAAACTGATTAGATATAAGTAGAAAATCAATCATTAGATGTTATATACACCCATAAGAACAATAAATAAGGTTAAATGAACTGAATCCAATTGAAAGACATAAATTATTAGACCCTAAAACATAAAGAAATGGAAATGTTGAAATAGCCAGATTTAAAAGGATGGAATGTAAAAGTTGATGTAGCTACATTAATATCAAACAAAATATACCATATAATAAAAGTATTAATAGAATTAAAAACAAGTTACTTCAGAATGATAAAATTCAGTTCACTAGGAGGATAAAATAATTCTAGATTTTTATGCATAAAATATAATAGTTTCAAAATACATAAAGCAAAAATTGACAGTACTATAAAAGGAAATTATCTGGGGTATATATGACAAAATCCTCTCTTACTCTGCAATAATGAACAGGAAAAAACTGACTATAGTAGATTTCAATATGGTTAACTAAATTGACCTAATGGACAACTGATGAATATTTTGCATTACTAATCCACCAACATTCATGAAAATTAACAATTTATAAGACCTTTAAGAAAAAACATATATATATAAATTATAACATTAAAAGCATACAGTCTGGTGCTTGCTTCAGCAGCACATATACTAAAATTGGAACAATACAGAGAAGACTAGCCTGGCCTCTGTGCAAGGATGACATGCAAATTCATGAAGCATTCCATATTTTTGTATATGATGTGTTGTTCAGAGGTTGTATTATTAGGAGCAATTTTTTAAATTCTTTTTAAAAATCCCTTCACGTGTTCAAAAGCACTGAGCATTTTCTATGTGTCAATCTCTGTGCAACTATTGAGAATGAGGGAAAAATGAATAAAATAGAATGCCTTAAAGCAAAAAAAAAAAAAGAAAAAGCATACAGTATTTTCTGCTAAATACATCATTAAACAAAAATAAATAATATAAAGGTAACTAGAAAATGTGTTTTTAATTATTTTAAGTTACAAATAATTTATGGGTTAACTAATACTAAATTATCAAGGAAACTGGAAAAAACTTTAAACTGAAATACTGTGAATATACATTATATTAAAGCTTGTGGGATGAAACTAAAGCAGTATTTTGAGGGACAATGATAGTTTTAAATGACTAATATGAGAAAAGTGTTCATTAATGAGCTAAGAATTCATCTAAAACAGGTAGAAAAGGAAGAACAAAATAAAGCCAATAAAATAAAATAAAAATAATTTGAAAAAACAAAAATATTTATCTGAAAAGACTAATAAGTTAACAAATTCTTAATAAGACAGATGAGGAAACAAAGAAAGAGGAGGTACAAAGATAGTATTATGAAAAAGAGACAAAATTAAGATTCAGAAAATACATTTAAAAGATAATGAGGGGGCTTCCCTGGTGGCGCAGTGATTGAGAGTCTGCCTGCCGATGCAGGGGACACAGGTTCGTGCCCCGGTCCGGGAAGATCCCACATGCCACAGAGCGGCTGGGCCCGTGAGCCATGGCCGCTGAGCCTGTGCGTCCGGAGCCTGTGCTCCACAACGGGAGGAGGCCACAGCAGTGAGAGGCCCGCGTACCGCAAAAAAAAAAAAAAAAAAAAAAAAAAAAAAAAAGTAACGAGGATACTCTAAAACAACTTTATAGCCAAAAATTTGAAAATGCAATTGAACTGCATAGACTCTCAAGTGAACAAAAAATAACACCTCAAAATAGTCAAGGAAAGAAATACAGAAAAATAGATGGATCTATAAACAATAAAGGAATTAATTTACTATATAATTTCAAACAGTTATGCAAGAAAAGGCAAACAGGTATAGATGTCTTTATGGATAAATTCCATAAATTTTACAGAAGCAGACATTAACTATCTTATGCAATTTCTTTCACAGAATAAAAAAGCAAACAGCATCAAGATACACCTCAATTCATTTAGGAGCATAGGAGGTATACTGATAATGTTCCCTCCCACTCACACAGGGGATGTACATGTTAATCCTAATTTCTAGTTATAAATTGGGACTTTAGAGAGATTCCATGGTGACAGGAGACGGTGACAGGAGACACTGACAGCACAAGAACTCTTCCTTTCACCCTTGACATCTCATCATCCCTCCCACATGTAACTCCTATATATAGCCCCTAGCTCTGTGCTACTCTCTGTCCACCACAATATTTTTGCCTTTAGGTCACTGATTTCTTATTTGGTTTCAAAACACAGTGATAAATACAGTGGAGTATTCTGTCAAATAACTAATCTTGGCATGTGAAGTCCCTGGTCCCAGTCTGAAACGCTTGCTTGAAGGATAAGTTAAGAATCCTTAGAGAAAATCCTGAAATGAATGTATGTTGCAGAAAGAGCTAAGAAACATATAATACAAACAATTAGGAATAGACTGCCCACTCTATTTGGAAATTTTTTTCACCTAAATTATAATTTGAAGAAATGTTCATGTTACTAAGCTAGGTCTATGTCATGATGTATGAGCATAATATTGACAACCATTTCATATTGTGAAATGTTTACACTGTGTCTGTACACATGATGTGTTAGCGCATGTATGTGTATGTGATTCCTTTATTATGCCCCGTCATGGGATTCTACACTTTTCTTTCAAGGAACCCATCGTGGTTTGTAACTATGTACTCTGGCTATCTGGCCTCTTATTCAATGTCAGTCTGCCCAGGGAAAGCAGGGTCGATGAGACGAGGAATTGTATTTGTTTTGTTCATTATTCTAATAACCAACTCTTAGAACAGTGCCTAATACAAGGAGCTTATTTGAGTATTTTTAAAGTAAATTTCTAAAAATGGAAACGATAGGTTAAAATATATTATGAGCACTTAAATTTTTAGTATGAAACTGCCTTCTAATAGGTTTAAGTTGAAGTTTAATAATATAGGATGAGTAAGCGATGTTTTAATTTTTATGTGATCTTTCTGTTCATGTACTTTGCTGATATTTCCATTGAGCTATTTTCCTTTTTGTATTGTATTTGTAATTTGTATTTCCTTTTGTATCCTTTATATTTGTATTATATAGAGCTCTTTATATAGTATAGATATTAATCTTTAGTTTATCATATATATTTGCAATCATTTTCTATTTTTTTCCTTTCCACTCTGAAACTTGGCTTTTAACTATATTTATGGTAAATATTTTTGTAAAGATCTTTAAATTCTAATGTCAAATCTTTTTCCCCTCATGATTTTGAAAGTTATATATATTTTAGGAAGCCTTCCTCTACATAAGATTATAAAAGAATATATTTTCTTCTAAATTGTTTTATTCATATTTAGTTTTTGAACAATATTTATGTAAGAGATTAACATTTCTTCCACTAATTTTAAATGTGAATTTTTCCTGTAAATTACTATTATGTCATATTTACACAGGTCTGTTTTTGAACTATTTATTATGTTCTAGTGATCAAAATACTATTAATAGCATAAATTTATACAGCATTGTAATATCTAGTAAGATAGATGACCAATTGTTCTTTATGTTCAAAATTCCTTGGATATTCTTAAGACTTTTTTATGTAAACTTCGAAGTCAAATTATTAATTTCCAAAAATATCCCTTTGAGAGGACATTGAACTTAGAATTTCATTTAGAAAGAACTGACATCTTTACAATATTTTCCAATGAAGAAAATGGAAACGAGAGCCAAATTAATTTAGTTAGATCTTATTTTATTTATTTCAATGACATTTTGTATTTTTCTCCTTATAGGACCTAAACTTTGCTGATTATCTGTATTCCTAAATAGTTTTGAGATTTTTCCTTCTGTTACAATCCAGATCTTTTATTTTCTCATTACATTTTGTAAACTGATGATTCACACCTCTGGTTTGTAAGACACCTATTGATATTTTTAGGCTGATCTTGCATCCAATCTCTTCATTCTATAAAAATTTTAATGGCTTAAGTAGATGAATCCATAATTTAATCTGGATCTAAACAGTTCATAATTTTTATGTTAGTGTAAATGGTTTTCTTTTACTTTTTCTTTTACTCTTATTAATTTCTTCCTTGCACTTGTAATGCTTGTTTTTATTTTCCTTTCCCTTCTCTGTTTGAATGTTTTGAATATTTCTGTTAACTGGATAAATACATTTAGGTATGTAAATTTCTTCTGAGTACTGCCTTGGCCACAGCTTGAATTCTATTTGTTAAGAAACCCTAATAAAAACATTTAACAAAGCATTAGGCTGATAATTTAATTAACATAAACAAATCTGTTCATTTTCTGATTGCTCAGTTCAGCAGTTACTTCCAGTCACCTGCATTTCTTCTGTGTATCAGGTGCAGACACTGACATTTAAAAAAATAAGGGCTATTATAATAATAGGTCATTACCCACAGGGATCTCATATTACTAGTTATCCTAGACCTTATATTTGAGCCCATACTTCAATGCTGTAGGCTTAGATCTCAGATTTGACACCAGACTAACTTTCCCCACATTTCCTACTCAGACTTGGAGCTTCCATTTGAGTAGCATATGGTCTGGGTGGACTCCCTGAACATGCTTTGGCTTCTTCCTCAGCATCTTGTCCGTGTTATCTTGACATTAGATCCTTGGTCCGATTCTAAAATTTTCTGTGCTACTCCTGTCTTCACTACAATTGCATTTAGTTATATCCTTGTGATTTAAACATAGAAAATGTGTTTAAGATGCAAAAACAAACAAGCAAAAAAACCCCACTGATTTCAAAGTTATCACCATGTTTAACTAAACTTTGCTAAGAAATAAACCTCAAGGTCTGCCAGAGATTGTTTCTATACATACCTTCTCATGCCCAAAGTTATGTAGCTTGCACAACTGAATCTAGCTCATTAAACCCCTCATTCACGTCGTAACTCCTTCCTGTATAACAGACAGGAATTGCAGTCCTGACGTTCTACTATTTTTATTCAGTCTCTCTAGTCTCTCCCCCAGGTTTGTACTGTAAAAATATAATTCCCACTCTACAATCTAATTCACTTACCTACTTTACATTCTACTTTACTACTACTTTACTGGTACTTACTTCTTCTTTTAAGTTTTTAAAAATTATTAAAATATTCCTTTAGTAGTAAATGTTATTTGAAAACATATTTGTGATGTCTGCATAATATTCCATTATATATTACTGCACTCTTATTGAAGAACTACTGTATTGTTTAGTATATCCTTTTAAATTTCCATGTAGGTTCATTTTTTTATGGATCTCTGATTAATACTCTGGGATATGTTACCTGAGGTGAAGACTATAGGCAAAACAATATGGATATTTTAAGACTCACTCCATATTACTACATGCTATCATTAAAAGTTTACAGCATTTTCATCAACAACAATTAAATACATTATTTCCCTCATACTTTTTAAATCATTGGCCTCTTTTTTATTTTTCTTCTGTTTAATGATTTAAAATAGTATAATTTTATTTAAATTTGCAACAGTAATGACTAATAATTTTATTTTTGTTTGTGCTTATTATCAACTTGTATTTCACCTTTTAGAAATTTTTCTTTACATACGTTTTTTAGTTTTAGTGCTTTTCTTATTGGTTAATAAGAATGTTTCACAAAGAAAAGGTATCAACTCATCTTACATGTGATACAAATATTATTAATATATTAAAGTTTTAAATTTTAATGTAATAAAATATATCAGCCTTTGCCCTCATGATTTTCCTTCTTGTTTATATCCTTATAAATTTCATGTTCTTTGCAAGATTAATTAACTATATATACAATATATATTTTACAGCTTATAATTTCACTCTTCTTAAACACTCTACACATTTAAAATTTATTTTTAGTGAATTATAGTTTGACAGTTTGCAGAGAATTTTTCCCCTAAATCCAATTATTTTAACATAATTTATTGAATAATTTTCATAATACCCATAGGTTTATGATTTCATAAATAACTTAATGAATCAAAATCAGTCACCTAGAAAAAGTTTTTAGTGTACACGTTGTCATTTTTCCAAATATATACCTGAAGAATGAGTAATTAAATATTTTTATAGATTCCTACCAGTATATTTGCTATTGTTTTCCAAAGTTCAATATTCCATAAAATAAGAAACACATACTTCCCAAAGTCTTTTTTTCCTGCATTCAGAATTCAAAACATAAGAGAAATTTATAGGATGTGCCTTCTGCTTTCTAATTCTCTAAAAGTACCTCCAGAAATGAGAATTTAAATGAGTAGTGGTTGAATTCTCAGTTGATTCCCAACTTAAGAGTCTTGTATTTAATACATTTTGAATACATAATGCCAAAAATAGAATCATTCTAGCCATGACGGATTTATAAATTCAGCTTTTCTATAACCTGAATCATATCATGGAGATGAATAGTTGCAGATTTTTGTCTCTATGTAGCAGAGACTGAAAACAATGAACTAATCATATTTCTCATGTCAACTCCCACAAACCCTTTCCCATGCCACCTTCAGCACAGCAGCACACTGCCTTAGAAGGTCAAGACTCTGATACAACCTGAAGTAAGTGATTAAGCCTCCGCCTCAGCATCACTAGCACCAGTAGACCAAAAAAAAAAAACAAAACTCATTTATTGATCTGAATAACTGTAGTTGTTTTAAGGTACATATTTTAAGTAAATTTTCCAAATGTGGAATAGCAAGGTACATGCAATTAACTGTAAAAGATCATGTGAACATGAAAAGGAAGAACTAAGCTTCAACCTGCTCTTTTTGGGTTAAGTTCTTTGCTTTTCCTCTAACCTAAGTTGTCTTAAAAGGACAATTTTGGATAGACTTCAATGTAAAAAATCTGGATGAGTTTGGGTAATTTAAAATGTCCTTTGCCATCTAAACAATTATTTCATAGTCTATAGAAAAGGATGGCCTTAAATCCGATTGCATTCTACCATCGGTTTTGCAGGTCTCTCTTGAACTTTCGTAACATGTTAAAGCATATGCACATGTACATTTCTGAGCTTCAAAGTTATTACATAAAGGATCTTGCAAATTGAGTTTACATTACGTGACTATAAAGGAAAAGCCAAACTCATTAGGATGTCAATTACATAGTCTGATATTGGCACCCTGGAGATACCGGGATGCTGGAGGGAAGTCTGACCTTTTGTAATGGTTCATATTCCATTCTCTGTCCTTCCATCATTGTCAATATCTTATGCTATCCGAAGGCACAAAGCCATGTTTTTTTGGTAGACTGATGAGTAGTTTAGCTGGTTGCTGAGTTTCATGGGCTGACATCACACCAAGGAGCAACACAAGCACTCTAGATCTGTGTCATCGCAGGCATGCTCAAGGGAGAAGGTGGTGGTCGGCGGCTAGTCCTGACCCTAGCACATATTAAAAGCAGGAGAAGGGGGGCCTCCCTGGTGGCGCAGTGGTTGAGAGTCCGCCTGCTGGTGCAGGGGACACGGGTTCATGCCCCGGTCCGGGAAGATCCCACATGCCACGGAGCGGCTGGGCCCGTGAGCCGTGGCCGCTGAGCCTGCGCGTCCGGAGCCTGTGCTCCGCAAAGGGGGGGGGGGCGCAACAGTGAGAGGCCCGCGTACCGCAAAAAAAAAAAAAAAGCAGGAGAAGGAAGACTGGTGAAGTTGGCCAGAATCAAGTTTCACATATGTGGAATGAGGTAATATTTCTGGATTTTCATCTCTATACATCTCCTTGTTGCTTTACTCCTGAACCATAAATCCAGACTCTGACCTGATAACTTGACCTCAACTCTAGATTATGCCTTTTGCTGCTAGTGGGGTTCAAATTTATCTGGACTGACCCTGAACCCTGACAGACTGAACTTCTTACCTACAAACCAATACAGTATCTTTATAATGATCATAAAAGTCAATCAGAATGCTATTTGTCTCCAACAGAATCTCTAATGAACAATAAAATAGCACAAAGATCGATTTGATCAATACTTTAAGTTAGGATGAGCTTCCAGAGAGCTATACATTGCCTTTGGTCTTCTCATTTTTGTTAATCTTAAGGAAGATAAATCATATTCATTAAATTTGCTCTTCTAAACTGGATGGCATTATAAACTAGGAAGAAATGACCAAAAGAGGGAAATTGGAAATGGCTGAGTAGCAGCTGTAATCAAAACACACAGGATCCATCTCAGAAGAGGAAAATCAACCTCCTAGAAGGAAGTTTTTCTATTTGGCTACACTTCAAAGAGAAGTAATGCAAGTAGAGAAGACTCAGCAACTGATGCTGATTAATCTACAATTTGCAGAGACAGACGACAAGAGTGGGAAGCCACAACCTGGAAGGGAAAGGCTAAACTGACTCCATTAAAGTCCATACTATCAGGCTTGATCCTTTGCTTTCCAAATCTTTAATACTTAGAAAAAAGGGAAGCTTATATGTGAACAATTCAAGCAGCTGTTTTAGATACCCATTCCTTACTCAAGGTCACTAATCTGGGCCCCAGGAAACAGTATGTCACCTTGCTGGTGACTATCTATGTGACTCTGGGTAAGGCAGTCATTCTCTGATCTGCTCATATCTTATCTGAATAAGTATAATAACTTATTGTATTCTTATATTCAGAACTTATATTCAGAAATAATAACTTATATCTACTTTGTAGGGTTATTTAAGAATTAGATAAGGAAATGCATGTAAAAAGCCTGAAAAAGTGTTTGTTGTGTAGTAAGTGTTCAATACATGTTAACATTTTTTTTTTTTTTGCAGTACGCGGGCCTCTCACTGTTGTGGCCTCTCCCATTGCGGAGCACAGGCTCCAGACGCGCAGGCTCAGCGGCCATGGCTCACGGACCCAGCCGCTCCGTGGCATGTGGGATCTTTCCGGACCGGGGCACGAACCCGTGTCCCCTGCATCAGCAGGCAGACTCTCAACCACTGCACCACCAGGGAAGCCCCCCATGTTAACACTTTTCAAAGTATTTTTTTAAATGTTAAGGTTAACATGTAAGCAAAAAATGATTGAGGCCTGCCAACTCAGGTCTAAAACTGTAAATTTAGCTACCAGGAAGGAGTGATGAGGCTGTGTCATAAGCAGGGAGGATTAGAAAAATAAGTCAGAATACCTCTAAAGGTTCACTGTCTAGAGGAAACACAACTAAGTGTGAGGGAGTGTGTTGATTTCAATAACAGAAGCACACATTAAGTCAGGGATCCCCAACCCCCAGGCCGTGGACCCGTGGCCTGGACCCGTGGCCTGGACCCGTGGCCGTGGACCCGTGGCCTGGACCCGTGGCCTGGACCCGTGGCCTGTTAGGAGATGGGCTGCACAGCAGGAGGTGAGCGGGAGGCGAGCGAGTGAAGCTTCATTTGTATTTACAGCTGCTCCGCATTACTCACGTTACCGCCTCCTGTCATATGAGCGGCGGCATTAGATTCTCATAGGAGCGCGAACCCTACTGTGAAGTGCGCATGCGAGGGATCTAGGTTGCGAGCTCCGTATGAGAATCTGATGCCTGAGGATCTGAGGTGGAGCTGAGGCGGTGATGCGGGCGCTGGGGAGCGGCTGCAGATACAGATTATCATTAGCAGAGAGGTGTGACTGCACAGAGACCATAATAAACCAATTGCTTGCAGACTGATATCGGAATCCTATCAGCGAGTGGCAAGTGACAATTCCGCTGCATCTGGTGGCAGGCTTTAAGTTAGAATCCGACACTTATTTTAGTCCATGCGTGGCCCACCCATTATTTTATTTACCACTTCCGTCTGTGCCTCTTTCCCGCACTGCGCACTTCTCTCAGTCACAGTTGTGGTAAGCCCACAAGCTAACCCTAGCCAAAATGAGTAAAAAGCAAACATCACTGGAGAGCTTCTTTGAAAAGGGGGAAAGACCCAATGATGAGACAGCAGAAGACTCTAAGATTGCCAACAAAAAGAAAGCTGTATTTAAAAGAAAATACCAAGAGTCCTACTTAAATTACGGGTTCATTGCAACAGGTGATTCACATTCTTCAAGGCTGTTTTGTATAATATGTGACAACCAGCTATCCAACGAAGCTGTGAAACCTTCAAAACTGCTTCGCCACATGGAGACCAAGCACCCTGTATTAAAAGACAAGTCTTTGGGGCTTCCCTGGTGGCGCAGTGGTTGAGAGCCTGCCTGCTGATGCAGGGGACACGGGTTCGTGCCCCGGTCCGGGAAGATCCCACATGCCGCGGAGCGGCTGGGCCCGTGAGCCGTGGCCGCTGAGCCTGCGCGTCCGGAGCCTGTGCTCGGCAACGGGAGAGGCCACAGCAGTGGGAGGCCCCCGTACTGCAAAAAAAAAAAAAAGACAAGTCTTGGGAACTTTTCAAAAGAAAAAAATGTGAACACGAGGAACAGAAGCAATTACTGAAGGCCACCACTTCACCAAATGTGTCTGCACTGAGAGCATCACGCTTAGTGGCTAACCGCATTGCTAAAGCTAAGAAGCCCTTCACTATTGGTGAAGACTTGATCCTGCCTGCTGCTAAGGACATCTGTCGTGAACTTTTAGGAGAGGCTGTAGTTCAAAAGGAGGCACGTGTTCCTCTTTCAGCTAGCACCGTAACTAGACGAACTGATGAAATAGCAGAGGATACTGAGGCACAACCGTTAGGATTAGTGAGTCACCGTGCTATGCAATCCAGGTTGACAAGTCTACCGATGTTGACAACAGGGCAACAAGGCTTGTTTTTGTGCGATACGTTTTTCAGGAGGATGTGAATGAGGATACATCATGTGCACCTTTGTTGCCAGCCAACACCACAGCTGCAGAACTATTCAAGTCTTTGAATGATTACACATCAGGAAAACTGAATTGGTCCTTTTGTGTCAGTATATGCACAGACAGAGCAGCTGCCATGACTGGACGGCTTTGTGGTTTCACTACTCGGGTCAAAGAGGTCGCTTCTGCATGTGAATCTACGCACTGTGGCATCCATACAGAAATGCTGGCTACCCGAAAAATGTCATCTGAACTTAACAACGTTCTGTAGGATGTGATTCAAATTATCAACCACATTAAAGTACATGCCCTTAACTCCTGTCTGTTCACACAGCTCTGTGAGGAGATGGACCCAGAGCACACACGTCTTCTCTGATACACAGAAGTGAGATGGCTTCTAGAGGCAGATCACTGGGCAGAGGTTTTGAGTTATGAGAGCTGCTCCAGAGATTTCTTTTTGAAAAAGTCACCACTGGCGGCACATTTCAGTGACACAGAATGGGTCGCAAAACTTGCTTACGTGTGTGACATATTCAACCTGCTCAGTGAACTCAACCTGTCACTTCAGGGGAGAACGACAACTATATTCAAGTCGGCAGATAAAGTGGCTGCATTCAAAGCCAAACTGGAATTATGGGGGTGACGAGTGAACACTGGGATTTTTGACATGTTTCAAACATTAGCAGAGATTTTGAAAGAGACTGAGCCAGGGCCTTCTTTCTCCCAGCTGGTGCATGATCACCTATCTCAGCTTTCAGAAGAGTTTGAGCATCACTTCCCAACCACAAAAGACCCCCAAACTGGGAAGGAACGGATCCATGACCCATTTGTGAATAAGCCAGGTGAATCGACTTTGTGCTAGAAGAGGATCAACTGCTTGAGATCACAAATGATGGTGGCCTTAAAAGTATGTCTGAGACAATTTCAAATCTCCACACATTCTGGATTAAAGTCAAGGTGGAATATCCTGAGATTGCCACAAAAGCACTGAAAAGCCTGCTTCTATTTCCAAAATCCTATCTTTGTGAAGCAGGGTTTTCTGCAGTGACAGCAACCAAAATGATGTTACGGGGACTTCCCTGGTGGTCCAGTGGTAAAGAATCTGCCTTCCATTGCAGGAGACGCAGGTTTGATCCCTGGTTGGGGAACTAAGATCCCACACTCCGCGGGACAACTAAGCCAGCACGCCGTAACTACTGAACTCACTCACCTCAATGAGAGCGCCCACGTGCCGCAAACTACAGAGCCAACATGCTCTGGAGCCTGCGCACCACAGCTAGAGAGAGAAAACCCGCACAGCACAACTAGAGAGAAGCCCACGCACCACAACGAAAAAGATCCCGCATGCCTCAATGAAGATTCGCATGCTGCAACTAAGACCCGACACAACCAAAAAAAAAAGAAAGAAAGAACAAAGCAAACAAACAAACAAAAAGAACTAAAACGAGATTACAGAGTAGACTGGACATAAGCAACACACTTCAGGTGTCACTGTCTCCCATCACCCCCAGATGGGACCATCTAGTTGCAGGAAAACAAGCCCAGGGCTCCCACTGATTCTGCATTATGGTGAGTTGTATAATTATTTTATTATATATAACAATGTAATAATAATAGAAATAAAGGGCACAATAAATGCAATGTACTTGAATCAAAACCACCCCCCGCCCTGGTCTGTGGAAAAACTGTCTTCCACAAAACCCGCCCCTGGTGCCAAAAAGGCTGGGGATCGCTTCATTAAGTGCTATGAAACTCCAAGGAAAAACATCATTAAATCTGTATTGAGAAGTTAGAAAAGACTTCAGAGAGGAAATGGTATTTGAGTTGGTGATTTAAAGATAAGTGGGAGTTTGGGAAATGGAGAACGGTATAGGAGCATCCTAAACATGGAGAACAATGGTTCTGTTTTTCAATAGAAAGTTGAAAAAAAAAGCATGAGGTGAGTAGTTTGATATATTTGAAGTAGAGAGAACTAAAGCAAGAAGCAAAAGAGAGTAACAGAGCTAAAATATTCAGCTTGGAAAAAGATGAGTCCAGTTTGCAAATAACAGTTAAATGGCATGCTGAGTGCTTAGACACTATCTTGAAGACAATGGTGAATTGAAGGATATTAATCTGGAGAGAGATTAAGTCTTTAGAGTACAACCATGGAATAGGACAGCAAGAAACCTGCAAGGGCACAGGTGAGGTGGGTGTTTATCCACTCAAGAAAATCCCCAAAGGAAGAAAATCTCCACAGGAGGTATCTAAATGTTTTAATACCAGGGCATACACAGTTCATAGAGCTATTCTCTGAGGAAAGAGAAAGTGGAGTACAAGTTACAGATCCTAGAGTTTGTTACGTTGGATGGACACCTAAGACACAGTCTACGTAAGAAGCCTCCTGATGTAGTAAACTGCCAACTCCCTGATCCACTGGCCAGGAAGAGTTTGTGTGGAATTTTCCAAGGGCTCACAAAGCCATGTCCACTACAGACTAGGAGGAAAGATAGAAGGTTTGTCTGAAGCACGCTTGAGGGGTAAAAAAGGTTGTTGAGAAATGACTTAAAAGAAAAACCAGAGCCAGTGAGAAGTACTGCCTTCATTACCCACAGGAAGAGCTCTCTTTCTTAAAAAAAAAAAAAGTCTGGGAAGGGTCAATGGGCAAAGGAGAGACACATATATCAAGAACCAAGCTTGGAAAATAATATTCACAGGAAAAGGCAGGGAAACAAAAATGGGCTTTGCAGACGTAATACCTGAGATTGAACTCCAATCCATATAACTATATAACCTTGAGTATATTATTTAAACTGTCTTAGCTTCAGCTACCTCATGTGCAATGTGGGGATTACGGTACATACGTAACAGAGCAACTGTGAAGATGAAGCGTTAGAATATGTGAAGCAGGCAGCACAGTAACAGATGCACCACAGCCAGGCCACACACGTTAATTCCTGTCATTTGTTCTCACCTCTACCAGGACCAACTATAAGACTGGAGGTATGTGTCTTGCTTGATAACTTTATACCAGCTCTTGGAAGTGAAGAACCTCGGGGCAGGACAGGAATAAAGACACAGGCCTAGAGAATGGACTGGAGGACACGGGGAGGGGGAAGGGTGAGCTGGGACGAAGTGAGACGGTGGCATGGACATGTATACACTACCAAATGTAAAATAGGTAGCTAGTGGGAAGCGGCCGCATAGCACAGGGAGATGAGCTCGGTGCTTTGTGACCACCTAGAGGGGTGGGATAGGGACGGTGGGCAGGAGACTCAAGAGGGAGGAGATATGGGGATATATGTATACATATAGCTGATTCACTTTGTTATAAGGCAGAAACTAACACACCATTGTAAAGCAATTATACTCCAATAAAGATGTTAAAAAATTTAATTTAATTTAATTTAAAAGTACAGGAAAAGGGACTGACGCATTCAGTCCTTGAATACAAAGAAGACCACCAAAACGTGTCCTGGCTCTCTCCATTGCCCTTTTGGTGGTCTTTTAAAATCATTGTTTTCTATATCTTGAGGAGAGAAGTTTACGGTTGCTTTCGGTGTAGGTGCTTTTCTGATAAGCATAGGACTCATTTTAATATGGCGTCAAAGGACCAACAATACAGTGTAGACTTGAAAATGACCTGGTTGTTTTATTAAAACAACACTGGTAATCGACAGCTGCAGTCGTGTCTGAGAGCTTTTGACTGTCAGTTTCTCAGCAGGAAGTTCAAACAAGTATATGAATTAATTTTAGTCAACAGGTATTGGAAATCTGCAGCATCTCTGAAAAGCCACTGGAAAAACAAAATTCACTGTTATTATTTCCTGAGTTCCAGACAATATTACCAATAAGAGATGATTAATTCTCCACCTCTAATGCACCCCCACTGCACCTTGATTTGCCATCAGCTTATTAGCTCAGAACTCTAAAAATAGGCTTATCACCTAAACTTTCAGAGTTTATCTAATATCCTCTAGAACACAGGTTTACAACTTTATGAAGAATCATAAATTATTAAAATTAAATTATAGTCATGTCTTTATTTACTCATTGAACACATAATAAGAGTGTTCTCATTATTGTTAAGGGGGCTGAAAATGATGTAATGAAAATTGCTGATAAGAGTCAAGTGAGCTGGCCTCTTTGTTCATTTCTCTGTAGCCTGAAGCAAGTCTTTTTCACCCTCCAGTGTCTCAGTTTACTCATCTGTAAAACCGGGATGACGGTTGCCCTGGTAATACTCAGGATTCTTGAGAACATACTTTTTAAAAGTTATTGAAAATTATAATGCACAATGCAAAAATCTTCTGAAATTATTGGTATTGGAAATGGTGCCATTTATGTTGAATTTTAAACTGTTAGTTTTCAGCACTGGGTTTACTAATGCCTGACTCCCTCTAAAAATAACCAGCAATTTCAGTAAACTGTCAAAGGGGAACTTTTGCACGGCTTCCTGTCAGGAAAGACCATTTATGTGCTTGAAAGAAATGCCATTTCGAAATGACAAATATAAACCCTAAAATTCTCTATAACCAACCATGCTCAGCAAAGAGAAAATTCCCTTAGAAACTTAACATGTCAACAAGATATCCTGGGACAAAAAGACCTTTATTCCAACAGGTGAGGATGAAGAGAGCTCCTAAGTCTCACAGTAGTTTTTAACTTTCTAAAGCAAGTTATTACCACCTTCTAATTTACAGCAAATGCTATCCATATGGCGATGATGCACAGAACTGTATCTCTAACCAAGGTGACCCTGTTGAGCTCAAGCTCCGTTCATTCAACAGCGGATCGGACATTCTATGTTCATCATATCCATGACTAAACTTATCAGCTTCCACACCAAACCTATTCTTCACATGACGGTGACTGCTTTCCTTTGAACAAGCCCAAACCTCTCCAATCAAGTCATGGCTATATTCCTGCTATGCAGGGGTCTGACTTCCATTTAAACACAAAATATCCATCTTCCTGCCACCTACATGTGGTATCTGAAATATGACACAAATGAACTTATCTATGAAACAGGAACAGACTCACAGACATAGAAAACAAACTTCTGGTTGCCAAGGGGGAGGAGGATGTGGGAGGGATGGATGGGGAGTTTGGGATTAGCAGATGCAAACTATTATATAGAGAATGGATAAACAAGGTCTTACTGTATGGCACAGGGAACTATGTTCAATATCCTGTGATAAATCATAATGGAAAAAAACCCAAACATCCATCTTCCATAGCTCCCGTGTATCTAGCTGTGTCTAATTCCAATTATACCTAAAACAACCTTAGTCCACCATTTCCACATTCCACCAAGTCGTAGGTTGAGAAAGAATACAGAGTAGGGAAATGGGAATGAAACCAGCAATATTTTTGATAAAATAGTGGAAATAACTACCACAGAGCGGAATAAAGAAAAAAAAATGAAAAGAATTGAACACAGTCTCAAAGACCTCTGGAACAACATTAAAGGCACAAATATTCAAATTATAGGGGTCCCATAAGAAGACGAGTAAAAGAAAGGGACTGAGAAAATATTTGAAGAGATTATAGTTGACAATTTCCCTAATATGGGAAAGGAAATAGTCAATCAAGTCCAGGAAGTGCAGATCCAAGGAGAAGCCAACCAAGACACATATTAATCAAACTATCAACAATTAAAGACAAAGAAAACATATTGAAAGCAGCAAGGGAAAAGCAACAAATAACATACAAGGGAATCCCCATAAGGTTAACAGCTGAACTTTCAGCAGAAACTCTGCAAGCCAGAAGGGAGTGGCAGGACATATTTAAATTGATGAAAGGGAAAAACCTATAACCAAGATTTCTCTACCCAGCAAGGATCTCATTCAGATTCGATGGAGAAATGAAAACCTTTACAGACAAGCAAAAGCTAAGAGAATTCAGCACCACCAAATCAGCTTTACAATAAATGCTAAACGAACTTCTCTAGTCAGGAAACACAAGAGAAGGAAAAGACCTACAATAACAAACCCAAAACAATTAAGAAAATGGTAACAGGAACATACATATCGATAATTACCTTAAATGTAAATGCTCCAACCAAAAGACATAGACTGGCTGAATGGATACAAAAACAAGACCCGTATATATGCTGTCTACAAGAGACCCACCTCAGACCTAGGGACACATACAGACTGAAAGTGAGGGGATGGAAAAAGATATTCCATGCAAATGTAAATCAAGAGAAAGCTGGAGTAGCAATATTCATATCAGACATAATAGATTTTAAAATAAAGACTATTACAAGAGACAAGGAAGAACACTACATAATTATCAAGAGATCAATCCAAGAAGATGATATAACAATTGTAAATATTTATGCACCCAACACAGGAGCACCTCCATACATAAGGCAAATGCTAACAGCCATAAAAGGGGAAATCGACAGTAACACAATCATAGGAGGGGACTTTAACACCCCACTTCCACCAACGGACCAATCATCCAAAATGAAAAAAGGAAACACAAGCTTTAAATGACACATTAAACAAGTAGGATTTAATTGATATTTGTAGGACATTCCATCCATCCAAAGACAACAGAATACACTTCCTTCTCAAGTGTTCATGGAACATTCTCCAGGATAGATAATACCTTGGGTCACAAATTAAGTTTGGTAAATTTAATTAAATTGAAATCGTATCAAGTATCTTTTCTGACCACAATGCTATGAGACTAGATATCAATTACAGGAAAATATCTGTAAAAAATACAAATACGTGGAGGCTAAACAATACTCTACTAAATAACCAAGAGATCACTGAAGAAATCAAAGAGGAAATTAAAAAATACCTAGAAACAAATGATAATGAAAATACGACAACCCGAAACCTATGGGATGCAGCAAAAGCAGTTATGAGAGGGAAGTTTGCAGCAATGCAAAACTACCTCAAGAAACAAGAAAAATCTCAAATAAACAACTTAAACTTCCACCTAAAGCAATCAGAGACGGAAGAACAAAAAAACCCAAACTTAGCAGAAGGAAAGAAATCATAAAGATCAGATCAGAAATAAATGAAAAAGAAATGAAGGAAACAACAGCAAAGATAAATAAAACTAAAAGCTGGTTCTTTGAGAAGATAAACCAAATTGATAAACCATTAACCAGAATCATCAAGAAAAAAAGGGAGGAAACTCAAATCAATAGAATTAGAAATGAAAAAGGAGAAGTAACAACTGACACTGCAGAAATACAAAGGATCATGAGAGATTACTACAAGCAAATATATGCCAATAAAATGGGCAACCTGGAAGAAATGGACAAATTGTTAGCAAAGTACAACCTTCAGAGACTGAACCAGGAAAAAATAGAAAATACAAACAGATCAATCACAAGCACTGAAATTGAAACTGTGATTAAAAACCTTCCAACAAACAAAAACCCAGGACCAGATGGCTTCACAGGCAAATTCTATCAAACATTTAGAGAAGAACTAACACGTATCCTTCTTAAACTCTTCCTAAATATAGCAGAGAGAGGAACACTCCCAAACTCATTCTACAAGGCCACCATCACTCTGATACCAAAACCAGATGAAGGTGCCTACAGGCCAATACAACTGACGAACATAGATGCAAAATCCTCAACAAAATATTAGCAGACAGAATCCAGCACATTAAAAGGATCATACACCATGATCAAGTGGGCTTTATCCCAGGAATGCAAGGCTCCTTCAATATATGCAAATCAATCAATGTGATACACCACATTAACAAATTGAAGGAGAAAAACCATATGATCATCTCAATAGATGCAGAAAAAGCTTTTGACAAAATTCAACCCCCATTTATGACAAAAACCCTCCAGAAAGTAGGCATAGAGAGATCTTACTTCAATGTAATAAAGGCCATATATGACAAACCCACAGCAACATCATTCTCAATGGTGAAAAACTGAAACCTTTTCCACTAAGCTCAGGAACAAGACAAGGTTGCCCACTCTCACCACTTTTATTCAACATGGGTTTGGAAGTTTTAGCCACAGCAATCAGAGAAGAAAAAGTAATAAAAGGAACCCAAATCAGAAAAGAAGAAGTGAAACTGTCACTGTTTGCAGATGATATGATACAGATATACATACAGATATGATACAGATATACATACAGAATACAGACATACAGAATCCTAAAGATGGTACCAGAAAACTACTAGAGCTAATTAATGAATTTGGTAAAGTAGCAGGATACAAAATTAATGCACAGAAATCTCTTGCATTCCTATACACTAATGATGAAAAATCTGAAAGAGAAATTGAGGAAACAGTCCCTTTTAACACTGCAACAAAAAGAATAAAATATCTAGGAATAAACCTACCTAAGGAGACAAAAGACCTGTATGCAGAAAACTATAAGACACGGATGAATGAAATTAAAGACGATACAAACAGATGGAGAGATATACTAAGTTCTTGGATTGGAAGAATCAACACTGTGCAAATGATTATACTACCCAAAGCAATCTACAGATTCAGGGCAATCCCTATCAAACCACCAATGGCATTTTTCACAGAACTAGAACAAAAATTTTTACAGTTTGTATGGTTTCCATATGTATGTTTCACAAAAGACCTTGAATAGCCAAAGCAATCTTGAGGAAAAAAACAGAGCTGGAGGAATCAGGCTCCTGGACTTCAGACTATACTACAAAGCTACAGTAATCAAGACAGTCTGATGCTGGCACAAAAACAGAAACAGAGATCAATGGAACAGGATAGAAAGCCCAGAGATAAACCCACGCACATATGGTCACCTTAGCTTTGATACAGGAGGTAAGAATATACAATGGAGAAAAGACAGCCTCTTCAATAAGTGGTGCTGGGAAAACTGGACAGCTACATATAAAAGAATGAAATTAAAACACTCCCTAACACTATACACAAAAATAAACTCAAAATGGATTAAAGACTTAAATGTAAGGCCAGACACTATAAAACTCCTGGAAGAAAACATAGGCAGAACACTATGACATAAATCACAGCAAGACCCTTTTTGACCCACCTCCTAGAGAAATGGAAATAAAAACAAAAATAAACGAATTATACCTAATGAAACTTAAAAGCTTTTGCACAGCAAAGGAAACCATCAACAAGACCAAAAGACAACCCTCAGATTGGGAGAAAGTATTTTCAAATGAAGCAACTGACAAAGGATTAATCTCCAAAATATACAAGCAGCTCATGCAGCTCAGTATCAATAAAACAAACAACCCAAGCCAAAAATGGGCAGAAGACCTAAATAGACATTTCTCCAAAGAAGATATACAGATTGTCAACAAATACATGAAAGGATGCTCAACATCACTAGTCATTAGAGAAATGCAAATCGAAACTACAATGAGGTATCACCTCACACCAGTCAGAATGGCCATCAGCAAAATATCTACAAACAATAAATGCTGGAGAGGGTGTGGAGAAGAGGAAACACTCTTGCACAGTTGGTGGGAATGTAAATTGAAACAGCCGCTATGGAGAACAGTATGGAGGTTCCTTAAAAAACTAAAAATAGAAGTACCATGTGAACCAGCAATCCCAGTACTGGGCATATACCCTGAGAAAACCATAATTCAAAAAGAGTCATGTACCACAATGTTCACTGCAGCTCTATTTACAATAGCCAGTATTTACAATAGCCAGTACATGGAAGCAAACTAAGTGTCCATCAACAGATGAATGGATAAATTAGATGTGGCACATCTATACAATGGAATATTATTCAGCCAGAAAAAGAAACATAATTGATCTATATGTAGTGAGGTGGATGGACCTAGAGTCAGTCATACAGAGTGAAGTAAGTCACAAAGAGAAAAACAAAAACCGTATGCTAACACATATATATGGAATCTAAAAAAAAAAAATGGTTCTGAAGAACCTCAGGGCAGGACAGGAATAAAGACGCAGATGCAGAGAATGGACTTGAGGACACAGGGAGGGGGAAAGGTAAGCTGGGACGAAGTGACAGAGTGGCATGGACATATATACACTACCAAATGTAAAACAGATAGCTAGTGGGAAGCAGCCACTTACCACAGGGAGATGAGCTGGGTGCTTTGTGACCACCTAGAGGGGTGGGATAGGGACATTTGCCAATGTCTCATGTAAATCCACAAACTCTTCAGTGTCTGATGCATTTTCCTCTGTTCGTGGTTTTAAAAGCTGACTGTTTTTATTTACAAGTATTGGTGCAGTGAGGTTTTTCTGCTTCTATTTTAGGTAAATTTTACATACAGTAAGTCCTCAGTTAAAAACAGACGCATTTTTATTAAGGTATAATGCAAATACATTAAAACATATCTTTTTAAGTGTATAGTTCCGCAAATGCATACGGTTGTGTAACCGCCACCACAATCAGAATATGGTACATTTCCATCACCATAAGAAGTTCCTCTATCCAGTATAGTCACGTCCTCCCATAAACCCCAGCTCTGAGCAACCACTGGTCTGTTTTCTGTGTCTGGAGTTTTGCCTTTTCCAGAATGTCAAATAAATGGAATAATACAATATACAGCCTCTTGAATCTGGTTTCCTTTACTTAGCAGAATGTTTTAAGATTTATTCATGTTGTTGTGTGTATCACTAGTTCACTTCTTCTATTTGCTGAGTAGTATTCCACTTGTATGGATTTATTACATTGTTTTTACTCACCAATTGTGGTAGACAAATGACTCCCTAAAAATGTCTATGTTCTAATCCCTGGAAAACATGAATTATGTTACCTTATATGGCAAGAAGGACTTTGCTGATGCAATTAAGTTACAGACCTTGAGATGGGAAGGTAATCCTAGGCCAAATATAACACATAAATCAGAGAAATGGCAGTGTCAGAAGATCTGCTGCCCTGTTCCTAATCCTAAAATGGAAGAATCTACATGCAAGAACCAGAGAGGAGCCTCTAAGAGCTAAATGTGGCCCCTAGTTGACCATCAGCGAGACAAAAAAACCTCAGCCTTACACCACATGAAACTGGGTTCTGCCAACCCCTAAGTAAGGAAATAGATTTTTCCTTAGAGCCTCCAGAAAGGACTGCAGCCCTACCACACTTCGATTTTAGCCTGTGAGACAGCGATAGTTTTCTGTCCACCTGAAATGTAAGATAATAAATTGGTGTTGTTTTAAGCCATTAAAATTGTGGCAATTTGTTGCAGCAGCAATAGAAAACTAATAAACCGATTGGAGAACATTTGGGTTTTTTTTTTTGTTTTTTTTGTTTTTGTTAATTACAAAAACAGCCAGTATAAACCACAGAGTACAAGTTTTTATGTGAACTTAAGCTTTCATTTCTCTTGAGTGGAATTTCTGGGTCCTTTGATAAGTGTATAATTAATTTATTAGAAACTGCAAAACTGTTCTCCAAAGTGACTGCATCATTTTGCATTTTCAGAATTAATGCATGGGAAACCCAATTGTTCTAAGTCCTCACTTGGTGTTGACAGAGATTTTTTCCTCTTCTGTCTGTTAAGTAGTTGGCAGTATTTCATCACAGTTTTTAATTTGCCTCCTTAATGTTAATGATTTTGACTTAATTAAGCAACTGGTATCTGGTTAAATCTTTTGCCAAACTTTATTTGGGCTATATATTTTGAGTGTTCTTCATATAATCTGGTGTATTATTTTCCTAGTACTGTGTACATTGCCACTAACTTGGTGACTTAAGACAACAACCATTTATTATCACACAGTTTGTGTGTGACTAAAGTCTGGCTATGGCATAATTGGATTCTCCGCTCAGAGTCTTACAAGGCTAATTCAAAGTGTCAGCTGGCTGCATTCCCACCAGGTCTCACATGGAGCTCAGGATACAGTTCCAAGCTCATCCCGATAGCTGGCAGAATTCAGTTCCTTGTGGTTGTAGGTAGGGCAAGGGGTCTTTATTTTCTTGCCAGGAGTTGCTCTCAACACCTAGAGGCCACTCTCAGGTCCTAACCAAGTACCCTCTCTAATAACATGGCTGCTTATTTCAGCATCTCTCCCTAGTCTCTGTGATAGGTTCTTAGCACTGAAGTGACTGTCACATCACATTTCCCATATAATGTCATCTAAGCAAGGGAGTGAGTATCCCATCACATTCAGAGGCTCTGCCCATTCTCAAGAGGAAGGAGACTGTACAGGGTTTATGTGCCAAGGGCCAAAAACCCTGGGAACCATCTTAGAATTCAGCCTGCCACATCTAGCTACAAGTCCACTGTTGGACTATGTGTTTTACAAAGTTTTCTTGCAGTCTTTCACTTTTCATTTTTTCTTTCCTTCTTTCTTCCTTTCCTTCTCTTTCTTTCTTTTATATTTACTGAACAAAAGATGCTTTGAATTCTATATTGCTTTACAATTTTCAAAAATTTCACACATTATTTCACATAATCTCATAATAACCCTTTTATTTTTCCTCTACCCCTATATTGCCCCTCCCCACCTTCCCTCTTCACACTGGTAACAACTCTCTCGTTCTCTATAACCGTGAGTCTGCTTCTTTTTGTTTTATTCACTAGTTTGCTGTATTTTTAAGATTCCACATATAAGTATATCATACAGAATTTGTTTTTCTCTGAGTTATTTCATTTAGTGTAATGCCCTCCAAGTACATCCTTGTTGCTGCAAATAGCAAAATTTCATTCTTTTTTGGGGTTGAGTAGTCTTCCATTGTGCATGTATATCACATCTTCTTTAACCATTCATCTGTTGATGGACACTTAGGTTGCTTCCATACCTTGACTATTGTAAACAGTGCCACACTGAATGTTGGGGTGCATGTATCCTTTAGGATTATGGTTTTCTCCAGATATATGCCCAGGAGTGGGATTGCTGGATTGTACGGTAGTTCTATTTTTAGTTTTCTAAGGAACCTCCATACTGTTCTCCACAGTGGCTGCACTAATTTACATTCCTGCCAAAAATGTACAAGGGTTCCCTTTTCTCCACATCCTTGCCAACATTTGTTATTTGTGATCTTTTTGATGATAGCCATTCTGACAGGTGTGAGGTGATATCTAATTGTGGTTTTGATTTGCATTTCCTTGATGATTAGGGATGTTGAGCATCTATTCACGTGCCTGTTGGCCATGAAATAAAGAAGTGTTTAACTTTGAAAAAGTCCAATTTTCCTTTTATGTGTGTGTGTGTCATGTTTTTAGTGTAGTATATAAGAAATCTTTGCTTAATGCATGGCCACAAAGATTTTCTCCTATGTTTTTTTCTAGATTTATAGTTTTAGCTTTTATATTTGAATTTTTGATCTATTTTGGTTTGATTTTTGCATATGGTATATGAGTATGGCTCAGTTTTTTCTTTCTTTTTTGCATATGGATATGTAATTATTTAGTGCCATTTGTTGGAAACACCATTTTACTCTATTGAGTTGCCCTTGCACCCTTGTCAAATATCAATTTTTTTCATATCTGTATGGGTCTATTTCTGGACTCTGCATTCTATACCATTGAGTTACATGTCTGTCATCTTGCCAGTGTTTGGATTATTGCAGCTTTATATCAAGTTTTAAAATCAGATAGACTGAGGCCTCTGAATTTGTTCAAAAATATTTTGATTGGTTATATTTTTATTATATTATACTTATATTTATAAGACAAAGTGTATTTCCTCTGCCTGATGAAATTTAGAATCAAGTTGTTAGGTTCAATAACAAAAAAATCTTCCTGGGATTTTGACTGAGACAGTGTTGAATCTATAGATAAATGTGGGGAGAAATGACATATTAACAATAGTCAGCCTTCCCATCTATGAACATTATATAGCTAATCATTTATTTAAGTATTTTTAATATCTTTTTTTCTCAGGGTTTTGTAGTTATCAGCATACAGCATCTGCACATATTTTGTTAAATTTATACCCAAGTATTTCATGTTTATTAGTACTGTAGTAAATGGTACTTTAAAAATGTAGTTTCTGATTTATAATTACTAATATAGAGAACTACTATTCATATTTATATATAAACTTCATATCTTACAAATTTCCATTTACTAGTTCTAGCAGATCTTTGAGTATTCTTTGGGATTTTTATAGATAATCATATTTATGGAATAACTGTAATTTTTTATTGTTCTATTTAATCTCTACTGTTTTATCTTTCATACATCTTTTAATTTCCTTAGGTGTTGCCTTTGAGCTTATGACATATGTCATCATTTACAGAAATTCCATCAATTACAGAAATTCCAATTAATATTATACCACTTCACATAATTATAAGAACTTACAACCGAATGATTCCCTCTTGTCTTTTGTGCTATTTTTATTACATATTTTTCTTCTGAATATGCTGTAAACCCAAAACACTTTCCTATTATTCTTACTTTGGAGACAATTACCTTCTAAAGCAAATACAAACAAGAAAAAGGTGTTTAATATTTCCTTTCATTTTAATCATTTCTAGAGACCTTCGTTTCTTTTCCTACACCCGGGTTCCTGTGTATTATCATGTTCTTCTGCTTGAAGAATTTCTGTTAACATTTTTTCTAGTGTAGGTCTGTCAACCAACAATTATATCTTTTTTGAAAGTCTTTATTTATTCTTCATTGTTGCAATATATTTTCAGTGGATGTAAAATTGAGTGTTGGCTTTTCCTTCTCTCCATGCTTTGAAGATATCCACTGTCTTCTGGCTTGCATAACTTCTGATGGGGTTATATTTCTACCTTTGTTCTTTTGTGTATAATGTGCTTTTTTTTTTTTTTTTTTTTGCTAAGTTGCACAAAAAAATACTTTTTTGCTATTGCTTCTTGTTTTCAGCAGTTTGAATATGGTGTGTGTGTGTGTGTGTTAATTTTATCACACTTGATGCTGTCTGAGCTCTCCAGAACTGTGGGGTTTTTGCTCTTTTGTATTTTGGAAAATTATCAGTCATTACTTATTTAAGTAATTCATATTCTTCATTATCTCTTTCCTCCTTCTGGAATTCAAATTACACATGTGTTTTGATGTTATCCCACCGTGCTTAGATGCTTCGTTTATTTTTATTTCTCCACTATCAGTTCTCATTGTGTTGAAGTTTGGATAATTTCTACTGACCTGTTCCTTAAGTTTGCTGAGTCCACTGATGATTTAGTCAATAGCATGCTTCATTTCTGTTACTGTATTTTAATTTTTGCTTTCAATTTGATCCTTTTAAATAGTTTTTATCTCCTTGCTGAGATTCCCATAGGTTCGTGCATGCTTTCCACTTTTCCCACAAGGTTCTTTAACATATTAATTGTAGTAATTTTTAATTCCCTGTCTCACAGTTCTACTATCTGGTTCTTATCTCAATCTGGTTCTGTTGACTATTCTGCCTCTTGACAGTGGGTTTGTTCATTTGTTTCCTGATTTTTTGTGTGTGATAGATATCTGTTGTTGGAAAGCCAGACATATGTAAAGGATAGTAGAGACTAAGGTAAATAGCATTTATGCCTGAACACATGGACACCACTTGTTCTGCTTGGCTATTAGCAAGAGAGTCTGTGTCTTCCAGGCCTGCACTACAAGCTATGTTCCTATGGTCTCCTGCCCTACCATCAGTATTTTCCATGATTTCCTAGTAAAGATCCATGAAGAAGAACCTGTGAGCGGTTGCAGACTCCCCTTGTGTCTGAGACCTCAGGAGCCTCACATTACTCCACACTCACACTTTAACAATTCATTAAAACGTCTTAGCTGAATTTTTCTTCTCCACTTAAATGGGGGTCCTGTCTTCCTCTCCATCTCTCCTTGGATATGCCTGCCTTTCCTTAGATTTCAGGCTAGTTGCTTGCTCTGCAACTTCACCTTTTTGAACTTGATAACAATTATGATTTCTTCATACGCCCTGGCTTTTTCTTGTTGTTATGGTGGGGGCACTAATCTTTCCAACATTCCATATGCTAACTGGAAGCCAGAAGTCCACTATTTTCTTAACACAGTGAAAACAGTGTGTATTTGTATATGTACTAATCAAACCAATCTAGAGAAATCAATGAGAACTTTAGTTGCAACAAACTGTTTCTTAAATGTTTCTAAAAATTGCAATGTGTCTATGGCAATTTTAAAAATGCACAGAAGACTCAAAAATCCATTTTTGCTATTAAATATCTTAAAATCTACTGGGAGAAATTAGAATGATGAGGAGAAAAGTACAAAAGCCAGTGTCAAATTCTTTCTGCTATTCCCCTCTATCACCTTTAAACAATAATAATAAAGTAAGTTTTCTGCTATTAAAAACTATGCCTTGGATCTTGACCTCATGGAAACTCAGGCAGCCATCTCTGAGGGGCATTAAGGAGTTCATAGGGAACACAGAACCACCTGCCTACAGGTGTCCTGTCTTAATAAATCACTATAAAAACTGACTATACAAAATGTTAACGAGCAAATTAAGAAATTTATAATTAAATCTGGCTCCAAAAAAATTGCTAAAAATGATACTGTTTGGTCTTCTTTGATGGCATTTGAATATATTTTCAGCAATTAATTGCTACTTTTCTTTGATCACGTGAAGGTAAGAAAGAAAATATGAAAAAGGTGGTGTGAGTAGATAAGAACGAGGAAAGTGTGTGAGATCATAAGAGCCCAAAGGATAGTTTACATTCAAATGCATATGGGAATAAAGAGCTTTAAAATTCTCTGCAAAACCATGCTTAATCTTGGGTTATAAAAAATGGTATGAGGACAAACTTGGCTTTTGAAGCAGAGAACAGAGGAGAATGGAATCAACCAGCTGTTCAGATAAACTGCTGAGGCCCCACAGCAGTTTTACTTAATACCACCCTATCATCCATTTTAGTACAATTTAAGATTGAGAGCACAGTCAGACTGACAAATACATTTGCTAAAGACCTTCTCCATTATAATTCCATTAATATCTTTGGGCCCAGAGCCAGACAGAAACATCTGGTAGGGGCTGTTTTTGCAGAGATAAACTTGCAGATGTTCAAAATTATTTTTAAGAAAATTTATGATAACCAAAATGAAAAAAAGTGGCAAAAATGAGATCAGGAATGATACGATACAGATGTATCTTGGAAAATGTTTTTATATATTTTAATGCAATAAAATCAATATGTTCACATGGTAAAAAAATCCACATAGAAGGATTAAAGAATATTTTAAACATTTCACCTAATTCCTTGCACTCCCAGTCTCACTCTTCATTTAAATTCTCTTTTAACTGTTGGTATACTTTAATAAAGTTGGTAGTTCTCACAATTCTAAAGTATATACTCAAAGGTCCATTTCTGTAGCTCTACGTTTTGTTTAAATATTAGCCCCCTATGTAAAAGAGGAAAATATCATTTTATTTAATATTGTTCCTCCTCTATTCAATCTTGTTATTTATGTAATTAATTTAAATCATTATTAAGACTTAATTTAATTATTTCACAGTTAAAAATAACATACTTAAAACTACATTTCTTCATCCATTAGATCATTAGCTGTTAAAATTGTCTTCATCCATTAGATCATGAGCTATTAGATCAAGACCCTGATGCCTTAATGGTAAAACTCTATTGTATACTTAAGGAAGAAATAATACCAAATACTTAAGGAAGAAAATATTCAAAGAAATATATAAAAAGCATTCAGCCTGGTAAGTAAATTTAGCAAGGTCAAAGGATAAAAGGAAAAAAAAATTTAAGTATTGTATTTCTATATTCAAGAATCAATTGGAGAATGAATTTTTTAAAATTTACAATAGCATCAAAAAGACACAAATTCTTTGGAATAAATTTAAGAAAAGACATGCAAAACCTCTAATGAAAACTACAAAATATTGCTAAAAGAAACAAATCTCCTTCAGCAAAGCACTGACACCAGACAAAGTAATATTTAAAAAGAAGAACAAATTTGGGGCTTCCCTGGTGGCGCAGTGGTTACGAGTCCACCTGCCAATGCAGGGGACACAGGTTCGAGCCCTGGTCCGGGAAGATCCCGCATGCCCCAGAGCAACTAAGCCCGTGCGCAACAACTACTGAGCCTGCACTCTAGAGCCCGTGAGCCATAACTACTGAAGCTCGCGTGCTTAAGAGCCCGTGCTCCACAACAAGAGAAGCCACTGCAATGAGAAGCCCGCGCACCACAACAAAGACCCAACTCAGGCATAAATAAATAAATATATATTTTTTTTAAAAAGAACAAATATAAAGGACTCACTCTCTGATTTTACAATTTATTATAAGGTTATAGTCTCAAGACAAAGTGATATGGGTAAAGGGTAGAAAAACAGTTCAGTGGAACAGAACAGAATCCACAAGAAACCCATACATATATGATTAAATGATTTTAGACAAGGTTGCTAGGGCAATTCCACTGGAAAATGAAAGCTTTCTACTGGAACAACTTGATAAATGTATGGGGAAAAGAATCTCAACTTCTCCCTAACACCATGCACAGCAATTAATTTGAGATGAATATATACCTAGATGTAAAAGATAATACTGTAATACTTCTAGAAGAAAATGTAGGAGATGTTCTCCCAACTTGGGATGGGTAAAGATTTATAAGACAGTACTCAAAAAGCTCTAAGTGGAAAATTAAGTAAGAGTAAATTGGACACCATTAAAAATTAAAATTTCTCCATGCAACACAAGATTGTTATGATAATCAAACGTTATTGTTTGATCAATCCATTAGTGTTATAATGGATATGGAAATCGTTTAAAGGATATAAACACTAAGTAAATTTATTTGCCTTCAATGAACTGTCTATATCCTTGTGTTTATAGTTATTCCATCAACAAACATTTATTAGTATCTACTATGTCCAAGCACTAAGCTAGGCTCTTGGAATAAAGAATTAAGCAGATCTCTGACCTCAAAAAATTTTCTATCTAGTAATTTACATTGACATTTGAATGTGAGAAAGGCTGTCCTCAGGGGTAAATAGAGGATAATATAGTCATTAATTGAAGGTTACTTAAGTCTGACTTAACTCAGGGATTGACAGCCAAATGGAGTCCTAAAGCTGAGGAGAAATTAACCAGGTGAAGAAATAGGTATGGTGTTTGCGAGGTGGAGGGCAGAGGGAGGTTGAAGTTGAGAAGAAATGTTCCAGGCAGGAAAAAAATGAAACAGGCCAAGTTCTGGGGAGAGGAAAAGATGGAGCATATCGTAAAGATGAAATGACCTTCAGGATGACTGAGTGCAGAGCACAAGAATGGTGAAAAGAGAGGTGAGAGATAAAGCTGGATACAAAAACAGGGACTTGGTTTTTGAAAATTATGTTTGGAAGATTAGATTTTTTTCTGAGGACCATGGGAAGATAGTGAAGTGCTTTGTTTGCTTTTATTAGGGAATGACTGGATGCACTAGAAAGGCTCTAGCATAGTATGCTGAATAGATCGTGCGTTGGCAAAGTTTGGTGGATTCAAACTGGAGTTGAAGAAACCTGTAAGGAAACTGCAAAGTGAAGACAGTAGATAATCATAACCTAAATGAACAGCAGCAGCTGGTCTGGGGAGAAACGAGTAGAAAATGTTTGAAGGAGATTTGATAGAACTTGACTTCTAGATGTGGAGGGGTGAAGAGTTAGAGATTCTCCTATGAATCTGTGTGTTTCGAGTCAGAGAAACTGCCCTAGCTATGCTAAAAGATGGTCAAAGAAGACAAGTAATAAAGAGTGTCCATGAGTTTGAGCAGGAAGGAAGTTTTTGATGGGGTAGTGAGGTGATCTCCAGTGTTGTGATGGGGCAGAAGATGAATTTCAGTAGTTAGAAGAGTGAATAGGAGGAGACCAAGTCATATTAATTTTAAATAAGCTGTTTTATGTGAACTTAACTGTGAACAGAAGGAAAAAAGCTGTAGCTGAGGGAAGCAAAAGGTCAACGACTAGCGTTTTAGTTTTTCATTTTAAGTTGAAAGAAATCTTAGTACTATGTTTAAATATATTGTAAGAAAGTCAGAAGAAAGGAGGAGAATAAAGTTACAAAGAGGAAGGGAACAATCCACACAGTGATTTTCTGGTGAGTGAGTGAGTGTGTGTGTGTGTGTGTGTGTGTGTGTGTGTGTGTGTGTGTGTATGATAAGAAATGAGGCTGCCTACTGAAAATCTTGAAAGAGAAGTATTGCATTAACAGTAGGAAATTTTGAAATAGGCAGTACAAAAAATTGGAAAGGCTAAGTAGAACCATACGTTTGCTGTGGGTCTTTGAGGCCCTAGTTCATATCAGTGACCTTGCTTATATGTGGTATTAAACTACATGGCTATGTTCGTTGGTTCAACAATGTTCAGGAACATAAGCTAAGAAACAAAAAATTGGACCATTGCTTCATATAAATCGTTTTTCAAGTGAATATGACAAGAATAAGGAGAAAAGCTGAGGCTGTTAGCAAAGGTGATTGATGTGAAAGACCATGGCGCATAAGCTGGATACAGACAGAAACAAAAACTGGAGGAGGCTGAGAGATAAGGAACAAGTGTGGGAGTTTGCAGACCACAGAGCCTGATAAGTTCATAGACTCAGTTACTCAGTGAGAATCTTTGATGAGGCACTAGCAAAGGGAGGAGATTCAAGTTAGAGAGTAGCAGGCTTAAACACAGGCTCGTAGAAGTCGAATATTTCCTAGGAGTGGCAAGTTCCAGGAGGGCGTGACTGAAGTGGAGTAAACATACAGAGCAAGTGGAACCCATAAGGTCAAAGTTCGGAATGGCTATCAGAGTGGGTATGGAAATGACTCATAATAATGACTTAAGTGGGAATGGAGAGAAAGAGGCAAGTATGGCAAGATGACTGGAAGCAAAAAAGCAAGAGGAATGATGCACTGAGGTTGCTATAGGCAGACAGAACACCCGTGCAATGGCATGGACACCCAGAAAGACACGGCAAGTTTCAGAACTGTGAGTGCTGCTGCCTTGGGCACAGGACGAAGGAGGGGAAGGGGAGTGGAGAGAATAAGGCTGCAGAGTCTTATATTCACATTTTATTACAAGGAACTTGTGAAGGTGTATTTATTTCCCAAGAGATAACTAGAACAACTAGTAGGTGTTTACAAATACACTTGTCTAACTTTTGTGGATTTAAGTGGCAGGTTATATGACAACAGGGAAGTCCAAGGGCACTGTCATTATATCTGAATTGAAAAAGTCACAGAAAACTTTAAATAGTAGTCATTACTGTTTCCAAAATTTGCTCTCAGTCTCCAGAAACCTGCTAGGACTAGAAACTTGATGAGGAGGTGACTTTAAAATGAATAAAGATGTTTGCAGCAGGAAAAAAAAAATAAAAAGAGCTCCCGGAGGAGAGAGACAGAGTTGGTCCATAATTAATATGAACATCAATCTTTTTGAAATGTCAGAATGAAAGCCTATTCTTGCTGAAATAATTTTATTCACTTGTCTCTTAAAATAGCACAGGAGGCAAAAGAAAGGGGCATCAGCAAGGAAGAATTTTGTGAAAACAATAGTGCCTGGTTTCTTTTCCTATTTCCTTGGTTGGCAAGGTCCTAGAGGTTGGGGTCAGTTTATGGTAGATTCTGGGTCAGACTGCTCCCAGCCCCTACCTACCGGGAGAAGCACTTACCAGTTTAAGCAGTAGAGATATCCCCAGATACTGGTAAGTTACTTGGTTTATATGTATTACAATTTGTGCTATAAATGAAGTCATTCCAGAGGTATTTTAGCCTAAAGTATAATCCTTCCTCATCACGCATCCTAGAAACACAACTGAAAAATACTAAAACTATTTCATATTATACCAACATGACCTATGACATAATAAAGTGTTATAGTTCCCTTATTGAGGCATGAACTTTAAACATACCACTTCTTTCAGTCCTTACATCAGCCCTCTGTGGGAGACAAAAATCCCCACATAGAAGAGAGAAAAAGAGAGACTCAGAAAGGGTTAAAGGTCAAATAATATATTTTGGATGTAAGTTGCTGTCCCTGTGACTGCTCCCCATATGACTTTTCTACCATGTCACAGTGCCTTCTGAGCAAAAGTCGCTCTGGTCATTGGCACTTTCTTAGAAAAGGTTTGGAAAGGACATGCCAAATTATACCCAGTTGTTGTCACAGCAGTGACAGTGACAGTGGTTCCATCTCAGTGGCCCTAGAGTTATCAGAGATCAGACCCAAGTCCTCGAGTAAAACAGATCCATGTCATCCCTCATGTCTTTTTCTGGAAGCTCATCTCTGTCACGAAGTACACCAGAACAAATCAGAGATTTCTGTCCTTCCCCAATGCTGGCAGGGGCTCAGTCTCTCAGAGAGCCGGCCAATACATCCTGGTGATGGTCTTGATTCATGCATTTATTCAGTCAATGTGCATTTACCAAGTACTATCTATGGACTATATGATGGGCATTCAGAATACACAGGTCAATAAAACAGTGGTCCTGCCCTCAATGAGCTCACAGATCAGTGAGGGTGAAGCCATGAGGATAAATTACAAGGCAGCACGACGAGGGCAAAAATAGCTTTATGCAGACTCCACGGAAGTGGGCAAAGGGAGAGACGCAAAGATGAGCATGTACATCACAGGATCCTGGATGCATACCATACACTACACTGTCTTACATGTGCTGCCTTCGAGGACATTTTGTTTGGCAAAAGTGTTACCACTTTAGCTATATCCCAAACAGACAGACTCAGGGCCTTGAAGCTAATTAAGTTTTTTCAGCCATAAGTCAATCCAGGACCAAAGGAAAAATAAACAAAAATTAAAGACTTACTTTCCAAAATGTCTAAGTGATAATTTTATAATAACATTGCTGGTTTCCAGACATCAGTCTTTGCTTTCCAGATTTCTGAAGATATTTTTATCTGAAGATACATTTTTGTCAATTGGGAGGTTGTGCTTTACTGTGGGCAACAGAAGTCCCGGCAAATAGAAGTACAATAGTTTTGTTCCCATTTTTTTCTTCACCAAAATACAAAGTCTCCTAGCAAGCTATGGTTAGTATGGGTTCAGAGGGTCAACAAAATCTGTGACTCTATTTGTTTTATCCTTTTAGTCTGCATTAGGAGAGATGCTGCTGTTCCATAGCTGCTGCACTATTAAGAGAGCTGAGCTGAGATTTCTCCTAGGGAGAAAGAAGGGGAAAAGGGACAGGCGCCAGCTCAGCCTGCCTTTCTTTTTTTTGCGGTACGCGGGCCTCTCACTGTTGTGGCCTCTCCCATTGCAGAGCACAGGCTCCAGACGCGCAGGCTCCAGACGCGCAGGCTCCAGACGCGCAGGCTCAGCGGCCATGGCTCACGGGCCCAGCTGCTCTGCAGCATGTGGGATCTTCCCGGACCGGGGCACGAACCCATGTCCCCTGCATCGGCAGGCGGACTCTCAACCACTGCGCCACCAGGGAAGCCCCCAGCCTGCATTTCTTTTAAGGAGCTTTCCTAGAGGCCCAACCTAAATAACTTCTGCTTATATCTCAAATACCACTACTCCACTATAGTGGGTGTCTCGTGTTACATCTCAAAGACCAAACATTACTATTGTGTCACTGTTCAATCTACAAGGGAGGCTGGAAATTTTATATTTTTTATATTTATATATATATATATATATATATATATATATATATATAAATTTTATATATGTAATATTTTCAACATACATATATATATGTTTAAGATATTATATAAATATGTATTTTACTGGCTGTATTGTTGCTCCCCCCCATTAGGGCTCTGTTAGTAAGAAAGACAGGAAGAATTACTATTGAGGATGCAAATATTAGTGTCAGCCACAGTCTTTAACATCATTTATTTTTAGGAAACAGGGTTGCCTTGGTGTTTTAGGAAAACATAAATCACTCTATGTTAATAAATTCTAATGCAGCAGGAAGAAAAACAAGTTAGTGTGTTCAGCTCCATTACTAGTAACACAGAAATATTTATAGCTCTAAAAACGAAGACCTGCAGACAGGAAGTTAAGGTATTGCTGATTCATTTGTACCAACTGATTCAATTCATACACTTGCATTCATTTTTTTATTCTAGGCACTGCTTAATAACTTTATGTGAGTATGTTTAAATACTGGTTCATAAACTATGTCTTTATTTTAAGAGGAATGCAAAGTGTCAAAAGGAAAGGTCTTATGTTTTTTCTGCTTCGATATTTTGAGCTTAGAGAAAGAAAATATAGCAGGAAGCAAAATGCAATCTGATTTGGAGGTGGTATTCTTAGCCTAGCAATTCCAGCTAGCAAAGCAATTTACTGATTTGGAATAGTACCCTTCTTAAAAGACGAAGCTGGTGTCTGTGTATGTGTATGCGTATATATGTCTCTATATACATAGTTAATATATGCATACTTACACATATGTGTATTTAACATCTCAAACGCATATTTTCCTCTAAAATGGAGTTTACATATTTTAGGTTGTTTTATTTGTTTGTTTTACTGTTGCCAAAGAACAAAACCATTCCCTGCTACATTCATTTGTTTGTTTTATTTTCTATATTCCACATATAAGTGAAAATATACGGGAGGAGGGGCAAAACAGACAAAGGGGATGAAGAGGTACAAACTACTAGGTATAGAATAAGTAAGATACAAGGATGTAATTTATAGCACAGAGAATACAACCATTATTTTATAATAACTTTAAATAGAGAATAATCTATAAAAATATCAAATTATTATGTTGTATACCTGAAACTAATAATATATTTATTTGTATATATTAGGAACCAGGGCCTGTGCCAGACCCTAGCAATATAGACTGGGCCTCATACCCCCGTGTCTTCAATATTGAAAACAGTGGACAGGCAATTACAATACTATGCAACAAGTTCCATGATAGAAATATGTGATCTCAAAAATGTTTTTCTGAAATATAAGTTGAGTAGAGAAGGCTGGGAGGAAATATTTAGCCATTACCAAATCCAGTATCTTTATTTTACACTGGTGAGTAAATACACAAATGCACTTCCATTTTTTGTGAGAATGTAATATCTCATATTTACTCAAGTGGGTAACACTAATTATTTTTCACAAACAAAGCACCCTTTGGTGTGCCTTACTAAAATACTTATGTGAGTTACACTCATACTCTTTTTTTAAAAGGCTTTGGATTCTTATTAGTTCTTGGAAAATTTTTTAACAAAAGAAAGAATTTTTTAAAAAATTTTTGTTGGAGTATGGTTGATTTACAATGTTGCATTAGTTGTGTTAGTTTCAGGTGTACAGCAAAGTGAATCAGTTATACATATACACTCTTTTTTAGATTCTTTTCCCATATAGGCCATTACAGATATTGAGTAGAATTCCCTGTGCTATACAGTACGTCCTTATTAGTTATCTCCTCACACTGGGCAGAAAGGCCACCATCAAGAAATCTGCAAACAATAAATGCTGGAGAGGATGTGGAGAAAAGGGAACCCTTCTACACAGTTGGTAGGAATGTAAATTAGTGCAGCCACTGTGGAGAACAGTATGAAGGTTCCTTAAGAAACTAAAACCAGAGCTACCATATGATCCTGCAATCCCACTCCTGGCATATATTTGGAGAAAACCATAATTCAAAAAGATACGTGCACCCCAATGTTCATTGCAGCACTATTTATAACAGCCAGGACATGGAAGCAACCTAAATGTCCATCAAAAGAGTAATGGATAAAGAAGATGTGGTACATACATACAATGGAATATTACTCCGCCATAAAAAAAAACAAAATAATGCCATTTGCAGCAACATGGATGGACATAGAGATTATCATACTAAGTGAAGTCAGTCAGAGAGAAAAAGGCAAATATCACGTGATATTGCTTATACGTGGAATCTAAAAAATAGTATACAAACGAACTTATCTACAAAACAGAAAGAGAGTTATAGATGTAGAAAACAAACTTACAGTTACCAGGGAGTAATGGCGGGGGGCAGGGGAGGGGAAATTGGAAGAAAGAATGCTTTTTGAAGAGATATCTTTAGTAAATCAACACAGTCTGTTGATTTCAGAAAGCTGAGACCTAAAACCTCATTTTAATTTTAAATAAAATAACACAAATAAAACTATTTCATTCTCCTGACTTTGGAAGAGTAACTATACTCTTTATAAAGTTGACACGCAGCGTGTGACTGTCTTGTGTGTGTGTGCGCGCACACGTGTGTGTATCTGTGTTGAGTGCTATGGGAAGGTGGGTTTTTTTATTTTTGATAGTTTGTTTAAATTCTTTTGAAAATATGGTACAAAAGAGATGCCAAAGCTATTGATTGTCTTGGTATCTCTTGTCTAAAAAGAGCTGCGACCTCCTTCTTTGTGCAGAGACCAAATTCTAGAAATAACTTCCAATGTCTTGCAGCTGCTTCAGACTTTTATATTTACTCTATTCAGTTCGTTTTCTATTTCAAGGGAGGCAGTATGTACAGTGGATACACGCCTAGGCTTTGGAGATGGACAGGACCAAGTTTGGGATGGATAATTTGGGTTGAGTGCTCATCTGTAAAATGAGGCCTTAACATTTATTTTATTAGGGTATTGTGAGAACTGAAATACTTAATGTACGTGTAGTGTCCGTCCCAGTATGTAATAAATGTCCTGTGACTAGGAGATACCATTATTATAGAGCCATTTAAAAACACCTTTGCACTTATTCTCCTCACATTAATTATGGTTGTTTCATTAATATAAGCTGAGACATAGTAAAAGCAACTGCTTTCCAGTATGAGAAGGCAGAGACCAACGAAATAGGTCCCATTTCTACAATATTATTTACTAATATATCTTAAAATGCCAAGTGATTTGTTTTCTTGCCATATATAAATATAATAAATTAAATAGGTAGAACTGCCAAGATGTTAAATGAATGATTTAGGACTAAACAAATGGGCAAAATATTGTCAAAATATTCAATTTGTTCCTTGAGAAAAGAATTGAAACATTTATTAAACTGTGTGTCTTCTGAAGCTGTCTAAAGCGTATTTTTGCTTTCTACTACCTCTTTGCAGTGCAAAAAGAAATATCCATGAGTAAACCTAATGGAATAAAGCATGACCTTTAAATAAATAAATAAGGAAAAGTATAAATAAATAAGGAAAAGTATAAATTATAATTGGAAGTTGTAAAATTCATTTAAAATATATATTTTGAAGGAAATGAAAAAGAAATCATCCTGAAATATATTAAAATATAGTATAAAGTTGAAATGATTGCACTCTAGACTAATCTGTAGATCTTGATGGAGAAGGATAAATATTTTAGCAGTAGATCATTTTCTTCACTAAAAGTTCCTACAGAATTAAGGCACTATTCATTGAGAAATGGAAGGTTTACTAAATTACTGTAGCTGAATGACTAACAAGCGATTTAAATTAATTTAGCTTCATGTGATATCATTTACTGATATGTTATTAATGAATTAAAAAGTAAAAATTAAAAAGAATTAAGGATATATAAGAAATGTAACAAAATACAATAGCATAACTAAAAAAAACTTTCAAAAAAGAAAAACTGAGCAATTATACATCTGACTTACAATCTGGACTCTGTGCTGACCTGTGCTTCCCCAACCCATCTTTTGCTGTATTACGCTCACTTATTCACAATACTTTTATTTGTCAACTGTGCTTCTTATTTATACACATCTGTACATCTTTTAATGAATATTGGGTATTCTCAGGGAAGATTGAGAAAAGGGAGAAAATTAAATGATAGCCTTTATGGGTAGGAAGCATGTTGTTTGTTCGCAACTATTTCCTAGAACCTAGCACAGTTCTCGTACATAAGTGTTCAGTCATAATTGCTGAATAAATAAATAACTGGATGAGAACAAGAATACTAGTGGCGGTTCACAGGAGCTTTGAAAGAATGAAGAATCACAGGATAATACATCTGGGAAAAATAAAGTTGAGAATTCAGTTAGTTAACTCTTTCAATTTGCATATAAAGAAACTGAAGCCCAGAACAGTGAAATGACTTGCAGATCACATACCTTGTAAGAGACAGAGGGTAAATAAATGAAAATTGAAACTTCCCTTTGATACTTTTTATATCTACCAGAACACTCAAAACATAACTGAAGTTGTGATTACAGACCTGATCATTTAAGAAAAACAGTCTCTCTTCACATTTAAAGAATTTATTTAGACATTCCAAAAACTAAAGCAAAGAGGAAAGCCGGGGTAAATACATTCTACCTGCAGACCAGAAATAATCTGATCAATTTTCTGAACTTTCTACCATTGTTAGTTTTCAATATGAGATCTGGAGGTGAAACTTCTTTACCAAATAGAAGGTTAGTTGCTGGCAGAGTAGGACAGTAGCTCAGTTATCCTGGGTTCAAGTCTATGCTCTTTCTGCCATATCCTTACACTAACCAGAACATTTTATATTAAAACACGAAAGTACTGGAGAGAGAAAACAGGACCCAATAGCATTACAATTTAAGAATAGGTGAAGAAAAGACTTTTATTTAAAGAAACTTACTAAAATTAATACTTCAATAGGATAAGAAAAACATAAATTTATTCAATCAGCCTATCCTTATTAATCACCCACCATATGAAGACAAAATATAAGGTGCAAGAGATACAATGATGAACAGATCAGAAGGTGCCCCTGCCCTCATGAAGTTTTCAGTTTAAGGACTAAGGATCAACAACGAGACTGAGATAGTATTATCTGCCACTCTGGGGACTGGGCCATTATACAGTAAAAATGTGACTACCTACCTGGAATATTCTAGTTCGGTGAAATTAACTGAGGAATTGAGATTTTCTAGAAATATAAGTCAAAAAAAAAGTCTGAGAGAAACTGTTTTCATGTGACTAGCCTCTGGAATTTCTTTCTCAATTTTTACTCAGAAAACTCTGCACCTAAACAACCACAAATTCAAACCAGTCTTCAACCTCTAGATTAACATCAGCCTCATTAAAATGGATGTAAAGCTAGCTACCTCTAAAAAGTTTAATTAAATGGAATCAATCTGCAGAAAAAATGAGATCTTCAGGGGAGATAAAGTAGTTTTAGGAATCTAAAATCAAAGTTTGCCAAATCAAGAGCCAGGTATGTGTACATATCCACCCTTTTCAAAGAGTGTTCAGATCAATTATCTTATTCAGGTTTTAGGATCTGAAGTGTAACATGTTTGATATCACCCCAGGGTGGCTATGAGTGCACTGGTTTTTTTAAACTGACCTACTGAAGAGGAAATTCTTTTGTACAAGTGACCTCATAGTAAAGTCAGATGACCCCACAATCTAGCAGTCCTAGTTTCCTGGGAAATATAAATAGCACAGGGAAGCGAGACAAACGTGGGCATCACCTCCTGGTGGGACTTCATTAGATGAGGCCTGCGCGCGCCTGGTAATTCCCAGACTGGCAGCATTCTTTTCCTTGAAGTATATTTTCCTAAACTGCAGGGGAAGAAAGTAGGGCCATGGGGAACTGAGTCACAAAGGGAAGGGGTGTGCTGTATCAGCCTGAGATACAAGGTACCTCTAAAGGGGTAAAAGGCCAGAAGCCAAGGGTGACAGGTATAAAGCTACTGCCAGAAAGCCAGAGCCCGAGGAGAACTTAGAAAGAATGACCATTCCAGGATCCAGAATCCTGCTGTACTGCAGTGGGGACTCCTGACCGTTCTGAAGGTTGACTGTTTGCCAGGGATTATGCTTCTTGCTTTGCATTTCTGTCTCTTCAGGTCCTCACAGCGCAATGAGTTGCCAGCTATTCTGTCCCTGACAATTTAACCCAGACTCATGTGTCCAAATACCTGTACTGTTCTGGAGCCCTAGATGTGTCTCTACAGCATGGACTTCCTTTCCTATCATCTACCCAAATCTTAATGGAGTTGTTTTTTTCTTCATATTTAAATAAAATTATTTTTTCCTTTGTAAGTCCATCTTTCCTATTTATGAGTTGTCCAAAAGTACAACTGAAATCCAAATGCTTCTCTTTTAAACAAGAGGAGAGATATAATATTTACCCAAAAGGCACACTTTACAAAAGGACTACCGCGCACATCAGTGGATATAAAACTCGAAGTAAACTTCGAAGAAGGTCAAGGCCTTGGATAATACTCCTCTACTTCTTGCCCTGCTTGGTAATCATAAAAGATCTAGTTCCTGGTATCCATACCGCAGCCAGGAAAGAAAACTCAGAGGAAGGAGCTATGGTGTCCGGTGACAGAGAAATCTATGATTCCTGGCCTGGCCACTATCTTTACAGTTTCCATAGACATGTAAGGCTGCCTTATTTAGCAGTCAGTCCAGGCATGTGGGAGCAATTATTCATCCAGTCAGTAAAATCAAGAAAGATGTGGAAAAGTCAGCTACAAAGGTCGCTATTGACCCTTAATCTGGCAATACTGTTTAGCATCACAGCAGACAGGAGAAACGAAAGAGAATTAAGAACAAAGAATCACCAAATAACATAAAAAGTCCCAGGGGATAGTATACTTCCAGTTCTCTTGTCTAGTTGGTTCTTTGTATTAAGACCATTTTACTGATTAAAAAGGCTATCTCTTACTAAAATAATGAAAAAGGAGGATATGCACCTGTTGTTTACAATGACAGCATCACACCTCTGTGTGTATGCGTGTGTGTGTGCACCCTAGGTGCACACCTGTGTATGAAACTGTGTCTCTGTGTGTCTGTGCATGTAAATGACTGTACACAAACATGCACTAAGTGCTTGAGACAAGGTTTGTGGGTTGTCACTAGAGAAGTTAGTTGGAATAACAAGAACACCTCAGACATACACATATTTGCTCATATTTAAACTTGAGATCCCTTGCTCTATCCCCTTGTTTAATGACCTCCTCTGCTTTGGGGATCCGGAACATTCACCTCCTAGAATAGGGGCTGTGGCTGTTCCCTTTGCCTTCTCTCTATTCCTCCCTCCAATCCTCCTATCACCTAAAGGAGTTGCAAAACACTCCTAGAGGAAGGGGCTTTTTTTTTTCCAGACCCTGAAGAGGTCTGAGGTGAGCAGGCTAGAATATCTGGCTTTACTGACCATAACACAGACTTCCTCTTGGCCTTGCCTGTGGGTTTTTAAAGTAAATTGCCCGCTTCTCTAGAAGTCAAACCTTGCCTTAACCATTTTGAACCATGCATATTCACTATCTACACAAACGCTGCCCTGAAGATATTATGGTTCCTGGTACTTAGTTAAGAATCTCAATCTCTAACAAGTCTAGCCAGACTCCGCAGCATCTGCAAAGAGACAGTGAGACAGAGCGCCGACAAACTGCTCCACGCTGGTGGCACAGAGTAAAATTATTATTAACAGGAAACTGAATTTTGGCTCCAGTGAAGCCTGAAACATTAAACATTTCTCTAATGTTTCTCTCTGTGGTAGTAAAGTGACCGCAGATTATGATTTTTTTTGTTGTTGTTGCGGTATGCGGGCCTCTCACTATTGTGGCCTCTTCCGTTGTGGAGCACAGGCTCCGGACGCACAGGCTCGGCGGCCATGGCTCACGGGCCCAGTCGCTCCACGGCATATGGGATCCTCCCGGACCGGGGCACGAACCCGTGTCCCCTGCATCGGCAGGCGGACTCTCAACCACTGCACCATCAGGGAAGCCCCAGATTATGATTTTTTTAATGGTAGACATAATGAACCATTCAGCTGTAGCCCCAGGACCTTCTTAGCTCAAATTTCCTCTTCCATTGTTTATTTGCTATTTTAATACTTTGGGCATTAGAAACAAGACAACTCCTCTTAACCAAACTTGTCCCCTGTAAAATTTGCTAAGAATCCAAGCTAAGTAAATCATCATTTAGTGTCATTTTTCTCAAAGTTTCAATGTAACTTTTATACTCGTTTTGAAAAGTGATATTGATATTTACTGGTGTGTCTCGTTGGTTATAAACATGAAATTTTTATTTTCCAAAAACTACTTCCCAACTGTGCTCTGTCACTCCCCTTTCCTGATGGGAAATATCTCCCTTAATGAGATCTTGGTCTGATTTCTTGACTTGTCAGTCATTTTAAGTTATTAGAAGAGTCTTACTCTGGTACAAAAGACTTCATTTTAAATGATAACCTCAATCCTGACCACAGCTCTTCCTTTCTCCTTCCTCAGCACAGGACAGAACTGTGACTTGAAGTGTGGTAGATGGAGGGGTTGGGGTAGTAGGGGGTCAACCTAGCTTACAGACTTCCTGTCATTATTCCTCCTTCTAGACGATGGTTTCTCAGATGTTGCACGTGCTGAGGAAGGACAGGATGAGGGCAGGTGTACTTCTCTTACTCCACTGGAGAGATTAAAATCCCTTCTTTTTTGGTTGTCACTGCTTCTCATGCTACCTCTATGGCCATCAATGCGCTCTGGGTGATTTTCTTTTGGGGTATGTGAGTGAACTTTTCGGAGGGCTCTTTGCACTGCACTGATGTAGAAGATCCCATTCTGGTATGTCCTCCCCCATCCTTTCCTCATTCCCCTCTATGACAGCCCTCACCTTAGCCTCTTGCTGCCAGAGTTCCTCACCCAGCAGGCAGTCATCTTGGATGGGATTATGGCTGATAGTTCAAACCCCAAGTATTTTCCAGTCTTCACTAAGCTCTTAGGAAATTTACATATTCTTCTCAGGACACATGCTTTGCCTGAGACCAATGCTTTTTCAGTCTCTTGGTCGCTAACTCCTTTCGATCGCTTAGGCTACACAAAGGATAACAGGCAGGCCACAAGCAAAGCAGTCACGCAAGGAAGGGAGTGAAATGACAGTGTCTGCATCTCACAGGCCTCCACATCCTTTTGAGTGATTCTCTTGAAAGTCATCCCTTCCACTGACTTGTAGAAAGAGAAGCACTTCCCTCTTGGAAAACAGCATCCTTCAAAAGGCAGGGTTTCTTCCTCCTGGTTTAGCCCTATATTACTTGGGAGGTAGACATATCACAGGCATTATGATGATTAGCTCAATTCTAATGTCTTTTAGTAAATCCTACAGGAAAATGTCTGGCCCCAAATGGTGACGGCGAGGTAAACCTAAAATGAGAAGTTTTTAGCACCTTTCCTTCTCATTTTACATCCTAACTGTGAGTCTGGTAAGATAGGGAAAAAACTTAATTGATATCATCTTGTGAATAAATTGTAACCTCACAGTTCTGCTCCCTTGCTGTTGAGAAAAATCCTGGTCCCAAAGCTGACTAACCTTAACTTGAATTCAGATCTTCATCTGGTGTCCTCACACACATATTCTTTATGTCATCCATGGTTGCTCCATCACCTACCTTGGGATGGAAATACTGAAGCACTGATAAATCCCCACGGTTTCTTTTTGAAGTTCAAACCTGTCTTCAAATACCCCTAATTGCCACATTCCTCAGAATCTCTTTTTTTTTTTTATCGAGAGATGAATTATCAATCTTCCCTTTATGGACTAACAGAGCGGGAGCCCCAGTTACTGCTGTCTGATTCTTCCCCTTTTACCTGACCTTCGCTCATATCTTTGCCTTCTTCTAGTGTGTGGTGATAATTCAGAGATTTTACCGTACCCTACTGGAGGTGCTGATTCTCTAAACTATTCAGGACAGTATTCAAGCAACGTGTCTCAGTTTGACTCAAAAAGCAAGTCTCAAGCTTAGCATACAGACTAAAGTTTTCCTCAAATATCTGCTACCCTGACACATGCCACAAGTGACAGAATTTATCAACCAGAAAATTCTATGCCATACTAGCTCCATTATTCTAGGAATCATAGAGAAAGTAGATTGTATAAACATAATTGAAGGATTAACCCCAAACCAAGTATTCCTTTTTACTGAATTAGACTCTTCCTTTTCAATTTAAGTTAAAGTGGATTTAATTTTATCTTATTCAACAAATATTAATAAACATATTTCCTGACCCTGAGAAGCTCATCATGGGTAGGATGTGCAAATATCTACCCACATAGTTCCAAGAGAGGGCAGATGGGATTACAGTAGAGGCAAGCAGGAGAAGGAGGAGTTGATTCTGACTAAAATATCAGGGGAAGCTGCATGGAGGAAGCTGCAGTGGAGTTGGATCTTGGATGGTGAGTAAGGTGTCTAGTGCAAAGGGAAGGGAAGGGCAGCTTAAGTGAAGGGAAAGGCTGAACAAAGATTCATGAAACAGAGAGCTCAGGATGTGTTTAGGAAAGAGTAATTCGTCTGGTGGGTCACAGGGCTGACACCCTAGGAAAAGTAAAAAAAGATAATATAGAGGAGGGGTATCTTAGACACCAGATTTATTTTGGATTTGATTATAGGAGCAAAAAGGATTCAGTGAAGATTCCTAGAGGAGGAAGTACGAGGAGACACAGTTTTAAGAAATTCGTATGTGTCAACACATTCAAGCAGGACAACACCACGATGGATAATTACTGTTATTATTCCTAGTGTACAGATAAGGAAACAGACTCTAAGGGATTATTTGCCAAGGGTTACATGGCTATCAAGTGGCCAAGACTGAACTTGAACCCAGGCAGTCAGACCGCAAAATCCATTATGATTAACTATTGATACTACGCACATATCCTTTAAGTCCAGGTTTTAGGAAAGGGTCGGATATCAGGGCTGCAGGACTTCCGGAGAGGGTGAAGTAAACGTGGACTGCAGTGGGGAATGTGGGCAAGAAAGACTTCCTGGAGGCAGAGAGACAGACGTGGAGGCGTGACAGGAGGCTCAGTGCTCTTTCTGGTATGCCATTGCCAAGAGCCCTGGCTACCACAGAAGCTGGGTAAAAGTGGTATGGTGCTTCAGACAAGGAGGAAATTGTTTCCATCACAGCAATCAAGCAAGGCTTCACGAGCTGAGTACGACGGCGTTTACTTACCTGTCGTGCATCGCTGGCTTCCTCCTTGGCACAGAACGGCGCCGAGCACAAAGCAGGTATTCAATAACTAAACGAATGACAGCACGAATAAATAAATGAATTAATGATGAACTTAAGAGAGCTAGACTTACAGGTGTAATATGGAAATACACTTCCTTTGTGTACACTTCTCCATTCTCCCTGGGCATACTCACTCCCCATCTGAGCTGTCTATAAATGATTCTCTGGCAATGTTTATCTCATTAAACCTACCCTCGCTGGAAGTCTGTTTTCTTGTCTCTAAGCCTTATCTCTGTCTGTAAGGCAGCAGAGAAGGTAGAAGAGGAATATAATGGGCCTTGGAACCAAACAGACCTGGGCTGGACTCCTGCTGCATGATATCGGACAAGGTACCTCAGCTATTTCTCCATCTGTAAAAAACGGTGAAGATGGATCTTGTAAGTAAATATCCTTAATATAGATGTATATTTAGTCCATTTTTATCTAATAAAAGGCTAGGATTACGCACATATAACACAGCTGTGGAGTGTATGTTCCTAAATTCAGGAAGAAAGGCAATACTCAAAGGTAAAACCTAACCACTGCCGAACCAGAAAACCACCATTTGCTTGGCGTAAAGGAAAACTGACTTAAGGATAGAATTTTACTATTAAACTTTCACTCTCAAAGTACATGGCTAAGAAGAACAATGTTGTGGGCTCATCCTATTATGCTGTGAAAGCCACTACTTTATGTGGTAGAGCCAGTTTGAAACTTGAAGATTCAAGGGAATTTCACATCTGGGTGTGGAAATGACCTTTGTGTAATGAATGATTCTGACAACTGTATTTCTGGCCCTTCCAAGTCAGGAAATCATGTCTCTGCTTGGGTGTGCTTGTGAAAAAAGAAATTCTGATTAAATCAGCCACTGAGCTTGCATTTCCTGGAACTCGTAATATGCAACAATGACAATAGCAAAAACACCGCCAACATCTGCCATCTCTATTAAACATCTTCTTGATGCCAAATTCTATAGAAGACACTTCTTATATGATTCCATTTCATCATCACAACAACCTTGTACCATCCGCCATTTAGAACTAAAAATACTGAGTCTTGGAAAAATTAAATAATGTGCCTGAGGTCATCTGCTAGTAATTGCCTGGGTTAGGATTTGCGTCCATAGCTGTGATTTAAAAGTCATCTTCTCATCATACCTTTGATAGCTCAGATCCTAGTCTCACCATCCTTCAATCCTACAAATTTATCAACAAAGAGGGTAGAACCAGTGTCATTATGGATAAATTTGGGGGCCACCTTCTTCTGCCCCAGGTTATTTCTTTTTAAAATTCCTAAGATGCGGACACATAAATTATTTCAGGGATAAAAGACGGTCTATTTCTTAGTATTCAAAAGTATAATAGAATTAGTGTTGGGAGACTTGGGTTCAAGTTTAGGAACCACCTCTTAGTACTCTGTTCATAGAACATGTCACCTCCTCTCCTGATTTTCTTGTACATAGAAGAGAATAATACCACCTTCACAGAATATATAAGCAGAGCAAATGAAGAACTGGATTTTGTAAGTCAAGGTCTATACAGATGTAAATTGTTCTTTTATAACTCCATAGGGCAGCCTATTCTTTGCCTAGATCTTCAAGTGAGTCCAAGACAACCTTCTGTGTCCTGACCATATAGATGTTAAATAACAGATGATTTTTCACAGGACCCTAAGAGGACAGTCTCAACATCCCCAAAATTACATTTCTTTACAAATATGAACTATAACCTCTGCTCTACCCTTCAGCTACCATAGCCTGCAGGAGCTGGGCCACCAAGCCTACCTTCCTTGGAGAACCTCGTTGTCATAGGAAGGGTCCTTCACACCCCTGCAGTGCCTGGCATAAACTGCTCCAAGAATGGTAGCACGTGAGTGGCTGGCTCAGTAATCATCAGGAAATAATCCCGGGTACCATGACTACTGGCTTATGCTGCAGTCTTGGAAGGGAGAAGAGCTGTTCAACATTTTCTACTAAATTACCTTGCTGGGAACTGAAACTCTGTAACCAATCTCCAATCTTCACGTTTCTGATCTTTCCCAGGTTTCATATTTTCTCCTCAGCCTTATTTTTCAATGCTGGACTCTCTTTGGTGGCTAAACCCTTAATTATATAGACATAAAACTGCCCTTGCTAGAAAATATTCTAAATGTTTAATATTCTCTTTTGGGTCCTCTGTGGCAGAGCTGAGGTTTGTTTTCTAAAAAAGAGAAAACTGTGAGAGAAAATAAGCAACTTACTCAAGGTCACTAGCTAAATCACTGTCACGGTAAGATCTGAAGCAGTGATTCTCACTGGGCTTCACATTTGAATCATCTTGAGTTTTCTGAAATCCTAACGCTCCGGCATACACTCCAGGACAATTACATCCAAATCTCTCAGTACAGAACTGGGAATCACGATTTTTTTAAGTTCCCAATGTGATTCTAACGTACACCCAAGTTTTAGGACCACTGACTTAAACATCTGTTTCTCAAATTTTAATGTGCAAAGACATCACCTGAGGATTATGTTAAAGTGACGATTCTGATTCAGTAGGATGAAGGTGGGCAAGGGCTGAGATCCTACATTTCTAACAAGCCCTAGGGGATGTCAGTGCTACTGGTCTAAGGACCACACTTAGAACAGCAAGGTCAAAATAAGGAGCAATTCTCAAATTTTACTCCACATCTGAATCAATTAGGGAGTTTTGAAATTCTGGGTGTCTGGACTGGACCCCATACCAACTAAATCAGACGCTCCAGGGATGGCACTCAGGTATCAGCCTTTTTTTAAACTTATCCAATGATTCCAATGTGCGGCACATTTGTGAAACAGTGACTGAGGAATCCAGATCTCACTAATATCACATCTACTTTCCTCCAGAGGGTGGGAAGGATGAGCACAGAGAAATTCTAATTCACAGAGCAAGTTCGTGTTAGAAGGAAAGTCAAGTCATGCCATGTATGAAAGGATCAAATGAACACAGAGCACATTTTACTTGGAGGAGAGTAGACCCATGGTGTGTGTGCCGGGAAAGAGAGATTTATAATCTCTGCCTTTATATATTTGGAATTGTTGGAAGGAAGAGGCAGTAGACTTGGACTCTATAATTTCAAAAGCTAGGTCTCAGATCAGTGGGAGAAGTTCCAGGGAAACAAGGCTAGGCTAAATATAAGGAAATTCTGCCTACAAATTAGCTGTCCAAAAACAGAAAGTTTGACTTAGAAAGTTGCACATATTCCTACATCGTGGAAAAGGCTGGGCAGGGAAGAATCCTTCACGACTCCTTTTATTCCTCCGCACCTTCCCACCCCGCCTCTGGTCCTGGTCAACATCTAATCCATTAGTCAATCTTGCCAGGCCTACTTTGGATCTATATACCTGATGCATCTACACCTGTTATGACTCTCCTCATAGAACCACCATCATTTCTTGCCTTCGATACTGGGGTAGCCCCTCAACCAGTATAGCCTCATAAATGGAATATCCCCCCAATTGGAACAGCCTCCCGCATAGGCTCCTAACTGGAATAACCTCTTAACTGGAATGGCCTCCCAACTCGAATAGGCCCCCAATAGGAAAAGCCTGTAAACACTAAATGTGCAAACTCACCCTGACGGTGAGTGTTTCCAGAAGCCTGGCCCTCAGGCATCCCTAAACCTCAATGCACACATACCTACCAGCCTTGCATCTTACTCTATGCAGCATCCATGGCTGACTGACTTCTAGTTGTGTTTTCTCGAGACGGTCATTCCTCTGTGCACACTCAGGTCCTGGTTTCCTCAATGCAGGAAATTATGTTTGTCATTTTGTTTTCAACTATCAAGAAGCTTTCATCTAAACCTCTTTTTAGCGAGGGTTGTTTTCTGCTCATCTTATAAGAAAAATGCAAATGTTCTCTCTGCATTATTTCTGTGCATACACCATCTCTTTGTGTGTGAAACTGCAGCTGCATTTCACCACTTTTCTAGCAAAGCCCCGGCTCACACTCCCAGCTGTTGCCTTCCACACGCTGGTTCTTTGGACTCTGCAATGCAGTAAAAGTTGTTTCTGTAATTGAACAGCTTCTGGTCTGTCCTGTCCTCACTGGACTATTAGGCTATCCTCTGCAGAGAAGCTGCTGGTGACACTGTTCCATTTCTAAGGTCTCTAGAAATATTTGCAGTAAATAGTATTTCTTTGGTTTAACAATTAACAGAGAGACAAGAACTTCAGAAGGTTGTATTTTATCTCTTGTATTCAAACATCTGTATTTGGAGACCTTAGCCAAGGCTATGCCTGAGGACGTTTATGCCCCCTTGCACAGCACACCCTGGATTCATCTTATCTCACATGAAATCTCTGCACTGAAGGACAAGAATCTAAAATAATAAATTTGAAAAATTAATCTGAATTCTCACCTTGATAAAGTGGTTTTTCTCTCATACAGAGATTTAAAATGTTACAGTTAATACTGATCTATTACAAATCATGGAAAGACATAATTTGCCTTCCCTTAATTTTAGGGGAAGTAGAAAGGGGTTTGGAATCAGACATATTTGGATTTAGATCACAGCTCTGCTGCTTGCCAACCCTGTGACCTTGAGCATAATACTTAATCTTTCTGAGCCAAGGATTCTATATCACAGTAAGGGACTAATACAGCTCCAAGGGATGCATTAAAGCCTCCATAAGGCTCTGGGGATCTGGCAGACGTCAACAGACAAGAGTGGCTTCTGCAGCTGTAATTATTAGTGGTGGCAGGCTTTAGTGATATGGGTAGTGGTGGTGGTGGTAGTAGCATACAAGCATTTCATGTGCAGCTACTCAGATAAGTGACTGTGGACCTGGGATTTAAATTGACTTGAAAACTAAAAGTGTCCCAGTATATATACAATAGATGTAGATCATCAATCAACAAGGAACAGTAATTAGCAAATTCCTGAAGCATGGCTCTGCTTGCAGGGCCAAGAGAAAGAACATCACCTGTTGGCTCAGGAGGCCAGGTCACTAGGTGACAGTATTGGCTGCTGTGTCCCCTGTCTGAGCACAAGCACTTCTATGTCTTGGCCTGGAGCAGGACAGAGCGCAGGATGGGGTGGTGGCCTAGGTAGGACCTCAGAAGTCCTGAATCAGGATCTCTGAGCTTGGAAGTCTGCAGTCTGCGAAACTTCTTCACATGATTCCTATGCACACTCACTTTTTTTTTTTTTAACATCTTGATTGCAGTATAATTGCTTTACAATGGTGTGTTAGTTTCTGCTTTATAACAAAGTAAATCAGCGATACATATACATATATCCCCATATCTCCTCCCGCTTGCATCTGCCTCCCACCCTCCATATCCCACCCCTCTAGCCGGTCAAAAACACTGAGCTGATCTCCCTGTGCTATGCAGCTGCTTCCCACTAGCTACGTATTTTACATTTGGTAGTGTATATATGTCCATGCCACTCTCTCACTTCGTCCCAGTTTACCCTTGCCCCTCCCCGTGTCCTCAAGTCCATTCTTTACATCTGTATTTTTATTCCTGTCCTGCCCCTAGGTTCTTCAGAACCTTTTTTTTTTTAGATTCCATATATATGTGTTAGCATACGGTATTTATTTTTCTCTTTCTGACTTACTTCACTCTGTATGACAGAATCTAGGTCCATCCACCTCATTACAAATAACTCAATTTCATTTCTTTTTACGGCTGAGTAATATTCCATTGTATATATGTGCCATGTCCCCTTTATCCATTCCTCTGTCGATGGACACTTAGTTTGCTTCCATGTCCTGGCTATTGTAAATAGAGCTGCAATGAACATTGTGGTACATGACTCTTTTTTTGTTTTCTTTTTTTGGCGGTACGCGGGCCTCCCACTGCCGCGGCCCCTCCCCTTGTGGAGCACAGGCCCCGGACGCACAGGCTCAGCAGCCATGGCTCACGGGCCCAGCCGCTCCGCAGCACGTGGGATCCTCCCAGACCGGGGCACGAACCCACACCCCCCGCATCGGCAGGCGGATCCCCGACCACTGCGCCACCAGGGAAGCCCTACATGACTCTTTTTGAATTACGGTTTTCTCAGGGTATATGCCCAGTAGTGGGATTGCTGGGTCATATGGTAATTCTGTTTTTAGTTTTTTAAGGAACCTCCATACTGTTCTCCATAGTGGCTCTATCAATTGACATTCCCACCAACAGTGCAGGAGGGTTCCCTTTTCTCCACACCCTGTCCAGCGTTTGTTGTTAGTTGTAACTAGCCCAATGCCTGTCTCATAATAGGTAATCAATAAATATCTGTGGACTCATGAATGAGTTAAAATAAGTTAATACCATATAACTGTCACTAAACCCACCTTACAAATGAGAAAACTGAGGCTCAGCATCTGAGCTCAAGGTCAAGATCCGGTTTTGACAGCTTGAGAGTGCCTGAACCAGTTCCCACAGGTATGTTTGACTCCCAAGCCCATGTGTTGTCTACCTCACGACACTGTGCCTCTTTCAGCTTCAGGTAGGAACACACTCGTTAATAAGGTGTCCGGCAGGCATCGACCCTCTTTCTCCTAATCCTTCCACATAAAAATCTAGACAAATGTCTTTTGATGTCCATATTAGAATCTTATAAGTTTTGGCTGGGCCTGCCACTATGATCAGATCAAGAGGCTTTATAAAAGGGAACCAAATTTATTACTGGATTATTTTCTCTGGTGCCTTCCTGATTAAGTTAAGGAATGAAAACTAGATTTTAAAATAGAAAGAGATCAAAGTAAGAACAGTTGGATAAAGCGTCCATCAAGGAGACACCATAAAAGCAGAAAACCATTTTGTAGCTTCAAAATGAAGCATCACACACATAAACAGTACCTGCAGGAAGAATCCTGGAGAGTTCGGAAGAAAACCCTGACAGTCCACAGTATCCATATGACTGAGGAACAAGAGCCTGGAACTGGGTGTCAGACGACTTGAGTGAGTTCTGGAACCTCCTCGGTCACGATGATAAAACCCACAGAACAACTTAGTCCTGAGAACTAAACGAGATGCTATATTTGGAAAATGCTGGTAAAAGCCTTCACAAATATGAAAGGTGGAAGGCTGACAAAACAAACCTTGGGAAATGACCATATATTTCATTGGATTGACCTATCTCATAAGAAGCCCGTGACATGTTTGAATAGAGAGAACCAAAGGTTACAAAGAATCCTGACATTTGATTACCTGGGACCAGCGAAGCCCAGGTAAGCCTGCAATGTTTCTATCTAACAACCGTTTCAGGTTCGGTCACTGCAGACTCTGCCTGCTCTAGAAAATAATCTTCCCAGAATCTATCAACCTCGCTATTAGCTTTAACTGCAGCTTCAAAAGCCATCGGTGTCCTTTGCAGCAAAAACTTAGATTAGGCAATTTATCGGCAGAAGACAATGTCTAATTTGCACATAACTGAGGGCAGGAAAATGAACGATGCGTTCATAGCATTTCAGCTGACTCTGCAGTACAGCTCAGCTTTTTTTAAAGTTTCTTCAAAATTTAAAGGAAAAGAAATACAAGTACAGTGATTTCACTGCCTGTAGACATGACTTTTTGCCCTGTACTCAAAGCTCTGCGTGGTCTGGCTCCAACTTGACATTCTAGCTTCACCTGCAAGGAATTCACCGGCAGAATTACTTATACATGGTACCGTAGGCACATCTTTTGCCTTCCCAGCTCTATAAAATAATCCTCATAGAATCTATCAACCTTGCTGTTAGCTGTAACAGCAGCTTCAAAGCCTTCCCTTTATTTCACCTGCTCACGAATTCATTCATTCTTTATTCATAAATGAGTCCCTTTCTGGTGCTGGGACCTGGGACCATCTTGATGAATGTGACAGGCATGAACCCTCACCTTGGAGGCTATCTAGCCCAACAGGCAACTACTATGAACGTATGCTAAGTGCCTCGCTCCCCAATTTCCATCAGTTAATATCCTGCCTCTCTTTTCCAAATGTTACTTCTTCCTTGAAGTCTTTTCTCACCTCTCCAGTGGGGTCAACCTTTCCTACTTGCTTTGTGAGTCCCCTGACATTTCATAGCTGCCACCTATTAGGCACTATGCAGTTAGTGCTGGAATAAGTGCTGTGGAATAAGTGCTGTGGACAGGATTTAATTTTCAAAATAACACTATGAGGTAGATAGTGTATGAACCTCAGGTTTACAGATGATGAAACTGAGGCTTGGAGACTCACTCTGCCCAGCATCACTCAGCTTTAAGTGATGAAGCCAGGCTTCAAACCCAGGCAGTCTGACCCCAGCGCTTGGGCATTTCATCATTATGGTTTTCTGCCCACACACTTAATCATATTCATTTTTCTTGTCTCCCCCCAGCCTTTAGACCATAGGCTGAGAGTTTCCTGAAGGCAGGGTCTATGTCTCATTCACCTCTCATTCTACCCTGCCCATCATACCCCACCTCCATGCTAACATGTCCCAGCGGGACTGAACACTGAGCCAATATTTGTTGGATTTAACTGAATTCTATGGATACCCAATTTAAATTCTGTGATGTATCCTTGAACCATCTAGATGAACTTCTAAGTTCTTGTAACACATTAGCTTATTTTGTACTTCAATATTTTTTGGCTTCATTTGCATGAACTCCTTAGCGTTTGCGTCTCCAGACAGTTTATCATGCCAGAAAGCTAGCTGAGTTTGCTTTTATTCATGCATCTACCATTATAGAAAGTGGGGAGAGAATGTGATTTTCCAGGAGGGTGAAAAGCATTTCAGAGAACAGGTGGGTCTACTAAAAATGCTGCTGGCTTTTGCCAGGAGGGCACAACACGGGAAATGCTTTGAGCAGAGGTCTCCGCAGACTCACCTTTCTCAGTGACAACCCTGGGATGGCTGTCTCTGTTACCACCATCAGAGGCCTAAGCTCAGGACCCGGCCTGAAATACAGCCACATTTTCCCTCTTAGCCATTCTCAGCACAAATGCTTTGCGGAAAGTATTTGGCACAATTTGTAAGTCTAAAAGCAGGAGAGTGATTTGGACACTGATCTCGTATAATAACACACGATCTCCAACCAAGGCCTTCACTGAGACAGAAGAGGTGTAGCTCCCAATAACTACACAGTCCACAGACAATTTAGGAAACTATTTCCCATGGAAGAAGACGGTGCAGGTGCTGAGGTCCTATGCAATACCACCACTCTTCAGATTTAAGCAGAATTGTGTAAAATACAGCATTTTATACACAAATCTGATGTAAGTATAAGCTTCCTGGATCACTGGATTTAAATTCTTACAGGTACTAAAATGATCTGGTTATTGGCAATACAAATAGGTAGGCTGCCCTCTAAGCAGAGAGAGGAAGGAAAAGAATGTGCTCAGAGGAAGGGATATTGAAGCATTAAATTGATTACTGAATAACTGTATTATTTCATTTTCAGTGTTCTGTATATGTTATTTCCTGCCTGGAATTCTTCAGGACTTAGCTCTGTGAAGACATTCATAAAATCCTGCCTTATTCCCTAGAGAGTATCTCTGGTAACTGTTTACCAAAAACTCCTAGCAGGTTTTCTTTGGCGAGAGGGATTGGACCTCTGAGCAAAATGTATGAAAAAGAGATTTATTTCTCATTGGATATTCTTTTGTTTACAGATTAACTATTTAAAATAGAATTTAGGGGAAAAACATAAGTAAAATCAAAAGATAGGTGTCTGAGCTGCTAGTTTACTGTAAGTAAGGAATGAAGGAGCAGGCACTTTTTAAACCGCCCAGAAGCTTCCTTCCACTCACCTACCCCAACCCAGAGGTCAGTTTTTCTTTCTTCAGAAGGCACTGAGCAAAGCAATATTAAGCAAGGAAACAGCAAATAAAGAGGGAGTTCTTTAAAAAAAAAAATCTGTAGTTTGGTCATATATAAAGTTATATGTAGGGGCTTCCCTGGTGGCGCAGTGGTTGAGAGTCCGCCTGCCGATGCAGGGGACGCGGGTTCGTGCCCCGGTCCGGGAGGATCCCACATGCCGCGGAGCGGCTGGGCCCGTGAGCCATGGCCGCTGAGCCTGCGCGTCCGGAGCCTGTGCTCCGCAACGGGAGGGGCCACAGCAGTGAGAGGCCCGCGTACCGCAAAAAAAAAAAAGTTCTTATATGAGAAAAGAGTTTATGAAATATAAAATTCACAAAGAACAGAAGTCACTTTTTACCCAGATTAAAATAGTGGATCAAGCTTCTTCAAGATGGCGGACAAGACGCGGAGATCACCTTCCTCCCCACAAATACATCAGAAATACACCTACGTGTGGAACAGCTCCTACAGAACACCTACTGAACACTGGAGGAAGACCTCAGACCTCCCAAAAGGCAAGAAACCGCCCACGTACCTGGGTAGGGCAGAAGAAAAAAGAAAAAACAGAGACAAAAGAATAGGGACTGTACCTGCACCAGTGCGAGGGAGCCGTGAAGGAGGAAACGTTTCCACACACGAGGAAGCCTCTTCGCGGGTGGAGACTGCGGGTGGCGGACGGGGGGGAAGCTTCCGAGCTGCGGAGGAGAGCACAGCCACAGGGCTGCGGAGGGCAAAGCGGGGAGATTCCCGCACAGAGGATCAGGGCCGAGCGGCACTCACTAGGCCGAGAGGCTTGTCTGCTCACCCGCGGGGCCTGGAGTTAAGGCTCGGGCTTCGGTCGGAGCGCAGGCGTGAACACAGCCTGCAAGGGGCTAGTGCGCCACGGCTGGCTGGGAGGGAGTCCGGAAAAAGTCTGGCGCTGCAGAAGAGACGAGACTTTTTCCTGCCCCTTTGTTTCCTTGTGCGAGAGGAGAGGGGATTAAGACCGCCTCTTAAAGGAGCCCCAGAGACGGGTGCAAGCCGCGGCTATCAGTGCGGACCCCAGAGACGGGCATGAGACGCTAAGCCTGCTGCTGCCGCCACCAAGAAGCCTGTGTGCAAGCACAGGTCACTATTCCCACCTCCCCTCCGGGGAGCCTGTGCAGCCTGCCACTGCCAGGGTCCCCGGATCCAGGGACAACTTGCCCGGGAGAACGCACGGCGCGCCTCACGCTGTTGCAACGTCACGCCGGCCTCTGCCGCCGCAGTCCCGCCCTGCATCCGTACCCCTCCCTCCCCCCGGCCTGAGTGAGCCAGAGCCCCCGAATCAGCGGCTCCTTTAACCCCATCCTCGCTGAGCGAAGAATAGACGCCCTCAGGCAACCTACACGCAGAGGCGGGGCCGAATCCAAAGCTGAGCCCTGGGAGCTGTGCGAACAAAGAAGAAAAAGGGAAATCTCTCCCAGGAGCCTCAGAAGCAGCGGATTAAATCTCCACAATCAATTTGATGTACCCTGCATCTGTGGAGTACATGAATAGACAACGAATCATCCCAAATTGAGGAGGTGGACTTTGGAAGCAACGATATATATTTTTTTTATTCCCCTTTTTCTCTTTTTCTGTGTGTGTATGTGTATGCTTCTGTGTGTGATTTTGTCTGTATAGCTTTGCTTTTACCATTTTTCCTAGCGTTCTGTCTGTCCATTTTATGTTTTTTGTTTTTATTACTTTAAAATTTTTTTAATAATTATTTTTTATTTTAATTATTTTATTTTATCTTCTTTCTTTCTTTTTTTTTTTCTTTCTTTCTTTCTATTTTTTCTCCCTTTATTCTGAGCCGTGTGGATGAAAGGCTCTTGGTGCTCCAGCCAGGCATCAGGACTGTGCCTCTGAGGTGGGAGAGCCAAGTTCAGGACACTGGTCCACAAGAGACCTCTCAGCTCCACGTAATATCAAACAGTAAAAATCTCCCAGAGATCTCCATCTCAACGCCAAGACCCAGCTTCACTCAACGACCAGCAAGCTACAGTGCTGGACACCCTATGCCAAAAAACTAGCAAGACAGGAACACAACCCCACCCATTAGCAGAGAGGCTGCCTAAAATCATAATAAGGCCACAGATACCCCAAAGCACACCACCAGACATGGACCTGCCCACCAGAAATACAAAATCCAGCCTCATCCACCAGAACACAGGCACTAGTCCCCTCCACCAGGAAGCCTACACAACCCACTGAACCAGCCTTAGCCACTGGGGACAGACAACAAAAACAACGGGAACTATGAACCTGCAGCCTGTGAAAAAGAGACCCCAAACACAGTAAGTTAAGCAAAATGACAAGACAGAGAAACACACAGCAGATGAAGGAGCAAGGTAAAAATCGACCAGACCTAATAAATGAAGAGGAAATAGGCAGTCTACCTGAAAAAGAATTCAGAATAATGATAGTAAAGATGATCCAAAATCTTGGAAATAGATTACAGAAAATACAAGAAATGTTTAGCAAGTACCTAGAAGAACTAAAGAGCAAACAAACAGTGATGAACAACACAATAAATGAAATTAAAAATTCTCAGAAGAGATCAGTAGCAGAATAACTGAGGCAGAAGAATGAACGGATAAGTGACCTGGAAGATAAAATAGTGGAAATAACTACTGCAGAGCAGATTAAAGAAAAAAGAATGAAAAGAATTGGGGACAGTCTCAGAGATCTCTGGGACAACATTAAACGCACCAACATTCGAATTATAGGGGTCCCAGAAGAAGAAGAGAAAAAGAAAGGGACTGAAAAAATATTTGAAGGGATTATAGTTGAAAACTTCCCTAACATGGGAAAGGAAATAGTTAATCAAGTCCAGGAAGCACAGAGAGTCCCATACAGGATAAACCCAAGGAGAAACACGCCAAGACACACATTAACCAACTATCAAAAATAAAATACAAAAAAAAAATATTAAAAGCAGCAAGGGAGAAAAAACAAACACACAAGGGAATCCCCATAAGGTTAACAGCTGATCTTTCAACAGAAACTCTGCAAGCCAGAAGGGAGTGGCAGGACATATTTAAAGTGATGAAGGAGAAAAACCTACAACCAAGATTACTCTACCCAGCAAGGATCTCATTTAAATTTGATGGGGAAATTAAAACCTTTACAGATAAGCAAAAGCTAAAAGAATTCAGCACCACCAAACCAGCTTTACAACAAATGCTAAAGGAACTTCTCTAGGCAGAAAACACAAAAGAAGGAAAAGACCTACAATAAGAAACCCCAAACAATTAAGAAAATGGTAATACGAACATACATATCGATAATTACCTTAAATATAAATGAATTAAATGTGCCAACCAAAAGACATAGACTGGCTGAATGGATACAAAAACAAGACCCATATATATGCTGTCTACAAGAGACCCACTTCAGACCTAGAGACACATACAGACTGAAAGGGAATGCATTTCGCATTTTTAACAATAATTTTCTGAAATCAGTTGCAATAATTGGAGACACCTCAGAACAGAAAGCCATTAGAAGAAGAAGGTAAAAAGGAAGGGGAAGCATGAAGCCAGAGCTTGTGTTCCTTGATTCTGTTTTCTGAAGCAGAAGCATCGTCAGCCAACACCTGCTGAAGACATATCCACCCTCTGGTGACTGATCATTTACCAAATGATCACCTTATAAGTTATCCAGCTCTCAATACTATTCGGTTGGCCAAAAGTTTTGTTCATTTTTTCCCATAAGATGGCTGTAGTAGCACTTAGTTGTCTTTTAACTTCATTCGAAACAATTTTGTTAGATTGTATGTGACAGCTGTCATATCGGTGTACATTTTAAAAAAAGACATCAAAATTGGTGAATTTTTGTGTAGCCATTTTAATAATGAAGATGGAAAAGAAAGCAACATTTTCAGCATATTATGCTTTATTATTTCAAGAAAGGTTAAAGACACACCGAAACGCAAAAAAAGATTTGTGCAGTGTATGGAGAAGGCGCTGTGACCGATCGAACATGTCAAAAGTGGTTTGCTAAGTTTCGTGCTGGAGATTTCTCGCTGGACGATGCTCCATGGTCGGGTAGACCTGTTGAAGTTGATAGCAATCAAATCGAGACATTAACTGAGAACAATCAACCTTATACCATGCGGGAGATAGCCAACATACTCAGAATATCCAAATCAAGAGCTAAAAATCATTTGCACCATTTTGGTTATTTTAATTGCTTGGATGTTTGGGTTCCACGTGTTAAGCAAAAACAAAACCGTTCTTGACTGTATTTCTGCATGCAGTTCTCTACTGAAATGTAATGGAAACGTTCCATTTTGAAAACAAATTGTGACAGGCAATGAAAAGTGGATACTGTACAATAACGTGGAATGGAAGAGATCGTGGGGCAAGCAAAATGAACCACCACTAACCACACCAAAGTCCGGTCTTCATCCAAAGAAGGTGGTGTTGTGTATATGGTGGGATTGGAAGGGAGTCCTCTATTATGAGCTCCTTCTGGAAAACCCAACAGTTAATTCCAACAAGTACTGCTCCCAGTTAGACCAACTGAAAGCAGCACTCAACGAAAAGCATCCAGAATTAGTCAACAGAAAATGCATAATCTTCCATCAGGATAACGCAAGACCACATGTTTCTCTGATGAACAGGCAAAAACTGTTATAGCTTGGCTGGGAAGTTCTGATTCATCCTCCATATTCAGCAGACACTGCAACTTCGGATTTCCATTTATTTCGGTCTTTACAGAATTTTCTTAATGGAAAAAAATTTAAATTCCCTGGCAGACTGTAAAAGGCACCTGGAACAGTTCTTTGCTCAAAAAGATAAGTTTTGGGAAAACGGAATTATGAAGTTGCCTGAAAAATGTCAGAGGGTAATGGAACAAAAGGGTGAATAGGCTGTTCAATAAAATTCTTGGTGAAAATGAAAATGTGTCTTTTATCTTTACTTAAAAACCAAAGACACTTTCTGGCCAGCCCGATATATGGGATTCATCTTCAGATGTGGGCTTCCTCACTCCTTTCTCCAGTGGAAGCAGCTGCTCGGTATCAGGAAATGAACCCACAGACCTCTCACCAGTTTGACCCCATCACTGCATCTGGACTTCCCAAGGTTTTTTTTTTTTTTTTGTATTCTTCATGACTGATCCAGCAAGTCATGCTTAGGTATCTACTGTAGAGAAATTCTTGAGCATGTACACCAGAAAATATGCCTAAGAAAGTTCATAACTACTGCTGAATTGCCCCCCCTCACAATTAATATGTTGAAGTTCTAACCCCCAGTACCGAAGAATGTGACCTTATTTTGAAATAAGGCTGTTGCATATGTTATTAGTTAAGATGAGGTCATACTGGACTAGGGTGGACCCCTAAACCAATATGACTGCTATCCTTAAAAAGAGAATGCCATGTGAAGAGACAGACATGTGCGCAGAGAGAACACTGTGCAAAGACTGAAGTTATATTGCCATAAGCCAAGCAATTACCAGAAGCTCAGAGAGAGGCCTGGAACAGATCCTTCTCAGAGTGAGCACGGCCCTGCCAGCACTTTGATTTTGAACTTCTGTCCTTCAGCACTGTGAGATGACAAATTCCTTTTGATCTAAGCCACCCAGTTGTGCTACCTTGTTATGGCCACCCTAGCAAACCAATACAGGCTGATATTCAATATGCACTGGTACAGCTGACTGGTTGAAGTAATTTTCTTCCATTTGGTACACAGACATGGCCTCACTGTTGTTTTAGGCACCCCTGGCCTCCCTGTCTACCCTAACCCATTTCTTGGGACCCGTGGGCTTTCCCCATGATGCAAAACCTAAAGTCCCTCACAGTCTCAACGAACTACATCATTAGGGCTGCAACAACCTACTCAGGCCAGATTACTCTCTTCCTGCAAGAAAGGCAAAAGAACATACCTGTTCTCCTCAGCTTATCACTTCCTCATTGCACCTTAAGCCAAGGTCAAATCCTCTTCACATTATAAGGATATTACCAATAAGCTCTCTGAAGAAAAGGTAAATGATTACATATTAACCATCATGGAGGTGTAATAAATGTTCCAAAATCTATGCAATTCTCTGTGGCTCCTGGTTTCTATCTAAAAGGAGATCCTCTGGTTGAGGATGGGTTAAACTCACCTGAAGAGCTAATAACGTATTCCTAACTTCTATACATTCAATGCTTTCTAATCTCAAGTGGCATTTTCTATCTCTGCTTTCTTCAGGCCCCCACAGGAACTATTCCCACATAGAATGCCTTCACCAAGGGACACGGGACATACAATGCTACCCCTGCTTCCAGACATCTATGGAAAGCAACAGATGGAGTTGCTACCTCTGTTAAGCGGAAGCAAGGAGATTGTGATGCCACCTGACACATAAATGAAATGCCATAGGCTACACCTTCGCTGCAGGTAGCGCTCTCAGGACCTGATGTGATCCTGTGACCTCACCACACTAGATCTATCAACAGCTCACTGTGCTCTAAGGGGAAAATACTTTGTAGACATGATGTTGTATGAAGTCACTACTGCTTAGTTGAAATAGTCACCCGTGCAGGCCTGAGATAATACTTGTCTTGGAAGGAAACAGATGTAAAACTACAGTTTTAATAGAGGCCCTGACTTTCTAGGAAGAGTATGTTTCGGAACCTGTATTCGTGCATCTCAGTTGCCATGGATACAGGCAGCTGTGTGGATATGAAGCTAGCTCTTAAGGTAAGCAGCTAAAGAAGACCTGTGGTTAAAGCAGAGCTCAGCCTGCCTAACGAGTAATGATAGACCCTAAATCCAGTACTTCAGCTGTTTGAGAGAACTGCCAATGTAGTTTATTTGCTTCCGATAACATTCCTTAAGTTGTATTTGTTGCGTGAATAAATTAATGAATTAAAAGTTCATTTAACGGGTATTAATTGAGAGCTTTTATGTGACAGGCATTACACCAAGAGGCAGAGATGTAAAGATGAATAAAATATGGTTTCCGCCCTCAAAGGTCTCACTCTTTACTGAAGAAGGAAGGTATACATTATGGTAAGTTTTTAAATTGGCAAGCCTAATATACTACAAGAAAAACCATTCCTGGGAGGATAGGGCAGTGCCAGGGGAGGCTACATAGATGGGGGACTCTTTTAAAGCTGAGTCCTAATGGATCAGTCGGCTTGGCTCCAATATATTTGAAGATCAAGGGCTTTCCCAGCAGAAGGAAGATTATGTGGAAAATAGAGAGTCATGAAAGAGCAAGAATGTTAGGGGACTGCAAGGGCTATTTCTCAAAGACAAACAGTTCACCATTCCTCAAGTACTTATCAGTAGTGGCTCCACTATCTGGCGATCATAATCATCCAGAACATGGCCACACATCTGCAAAGGTCTCCTCCGCACTGGGGCAAACTATGACAAAGCCCATGCTCTTAATCTCTTGGTGGAATAGGGGCACCATCTTCACATCTGGGAGAGTAAATGCTTCACGTGACATCAAGTTTACTCACTTAACAAACACAGTTTTCAGTAGTCTCTTGAGAACGTACCCAAGGAGAAATATTAGCTGAGAATAAGAAAAATAATCAGAAAAATGCAGAAATCTAGTGATCAGTGTACTAACCCCCTGTCCCCCCAATAAAAGCATATCCAGCTGCCAGAGTACTCACACATAGCAGGCAAGTATAATAATTAATATGGTGATCCCTCTAGTCAAGGGAACTAGTTAAGATTCCGAGTCTGCTGCTTGTTAACTTGTGATGACGCTACAACTTTTCTCACCAAAATCACTTAAACATTAAAAAGTCTTGCTTCCTCAAGGTGTTAGTTTCTACTAACATTTCTTTTTATTTTTTAAATAATTTTTAAATTTTTTTAAATAATGTGTTTTATTTAGGCCACTATATCCAAAATGTTACTGCTTCAACATGTAATCAATATTAAAATTTGTGGTCTTTTGTATTTTTTTTTATTGACGTTATAGTTGATTTACAATGTGGTGCCAATCTCTGTCCTACAGCAACATGACTCAGTTATACTTATATACATTTTTTCTTAATATTCTTTTCCATTATGGTTTATCCCAGGTGATTGGATATAGTTCCCTGTGCTATACAGTAGGACCTTGTTGTTTATCTATTCTAAATGTAATAGTCTGCATCTACCAAACCCAAACTCCCAGTCTGTCCCTCTTCCTCCCCCTCTCCCCGTTGGCAACCACAAGTCTGGTCTCTATGTCTGTGAGTCTGTTTCTGTTTTGTAGATAGGTTCATTTGTGCCATATTTTAGATTCCACGTATCAGTGATATCATATGGTATTTGTCTTTCTCTTTCTGACTTACTTCACTTAGTATGATAATCTCTAGTTGCATCCATGTTGCACATGGCATTATTTTGTTCTTTTTTATGGCTGTCTATTCATTTTTTAATTTATATGGCATTATCTATTATATTTCTGAAAGGCCTGTCTGGAAAACTGAGATATCAGTATACTTTAACTTATCTGATGATTAGTGAAGCAGATGTTGGCTTCTTATCCTACGATTCTTTTGTGTGATGAACAAGGTCATTAAGTTAATTTAGAAGATAGTCTGACTAGTTGAAATACATATTTTATTTAGATAGAAAGGAAAAGAAATATTATTCCAACAGGCTTCATATTGAAAATCAAGTGAAAGAATTAAGTAGGATTACAAAACGGATGAAACTATACTTGAAATATTGGAAGAAGGCTGTTCTTGTAGGATCAGGGGCTGGGAGTTAGGCTAACAGAAGGTTTTGATTGTCCTTACATATTTCTGCAAAGATGCAGAAAAGCACAAACATATGCAATACTAATCACACACAACAAATCCATCACAGCTAGTATCTGGCTTATCCTAGAGAAAAACAGAACTGCATCTCAACTCTACTACCTGCTAAATTTTAACAAATTTGAGAGCTTGTCTTATTCTGAATCACTGTTTATTCTCTCGAAATTGATTTATCTATCTAGCTTTCAGAACCCAGCTTACCTTTGAAATTCAAATGAAGCAAGTGTGTATAAATGTATGAGTCTTTTCTTTCTTGTAGGAGTCTAGAGAGCAAAGATAACACCTGTGAGTCCTGTTGCTGTTTTTGCTCTCCCAATTTTATAGGCTTTTGTGAGATTAGAAATCACATATGATAAGTGTTGGCACATATACGTAGTCAGTAAATAGTGACTTGTTATTCTAAGCATTTAAAGCTCCAGGAAAGAATTCCCATCTTAAATTGTCTTTCTACAGGAGGAGATCATTAGAGAGCATTTCTGATTTAAAAATAACTACATAACTCTTCTTCAGTTAAAAACCTGACTCATTACTCAAGTTACAAATAATGCCCTCAAAGATTTTTGTTTTCTGTAATGACAAGACTTTCTGCTCAGAAGCAGATCCGCCATGAAGTTTAATCTTCCAGGGCTCTCACTTGCACAGATCCCTTCGAGCCTCTGGAAAAGGCAAGCAATGTATTCAGTCAGTTATGTGATTTTATAAAATTTGCCGAATAAATGTGTTTTAGCAGCAGACAGTTAAGGCCCCTGACTTTCTACTTTACTCTTTCTCTCTGTCACACTTTCCCTCCTGTCAGGTACAGAGTACCTGCAGGCATTTTTGGTATCTGGCCAAAGAATAGTTGAATTTGAAATACATTTAGTTGGGTTTACAGAAAAGTATTGATGTGTTTTGCTATGACTTCCATGCATAAATAAGTCACTGATAGCTGTCATGTACAGAAATGTCTTCTACAGATACCACTATCGCCATGCCAACTAACCCTATATCTCAAGATGAAGGTATACAGCAGAGGTTGTATACTGGTAGAAATGTGTTCAGTAGTACCTGGTATTAAATTAGGTGGGTAATGAAGGAGGGATGAGGTTTGGAATGCATAGAGCTGAAAGCTAGTCTGCAGAAAATTCTTCCAAATCCTAAATCTTATACATGAAAGATATATGATAGAGATTTTCCTGTATTTGACAATCTCCAAAATTTAGATACCATTACTAAATTATTATTGAGCAGTAGATTTTAAGATTCAATTAGCCATGATATAAAACATTATTCTGTAATAAATACATAACCTAAGGTTGCAGCCAGGGTTGTCAGTTGGTCCTCCTTATCCACGGGTTCCACACCCACAGATTCAAACAACTGCTGATCAAAAATATTCAGGACAAAAAATCCAGAAAGTTCCAATAAAACAAAACTTGAATTTGCCATGTACTGCAACTATTTATATAGCATTTACATTTAGTTATGTTTTATAATTAATCCAGAGATGGTGTATAGTATATGGGAAGATGTGGGTAGATTATATGCAAATACCATGCCCTTTTGTATAAAAGACTTGAGCATCCATGATTTTGGCATCTGCAGGGTGTCCTAAAACCTATCCCCCCTAGATACCAAGGGATCACTATAGTTTGCTTCAGGGAATTATACTATTCTGGAAACTTCATTTGTATAGGTATGTTTTTGCAGTATGGAAAGAAGCATATTTTGATATATTTGCAACTGTTGCCAAGGAGAAATAACCTATAATTCTCAAACAAGAGAACTATAAAAATTTAATATGTTTACCATGAGTAAAGAGAGAACTTCACAACTAAATCTCAGGGAAGCAGAAGAACTGGGTATAGAATCAGGAAGAGGAGACCTATGGAGGGATGTGAGGTACCATGGAGATGTGAGCAACACGATAAAGCAGGTGTTCTAACCTCAGTTATGCTGATAGATAGTCATATGATCTTTAAAGTGAACTATATTTTCTCTGGACCTCCATACCCTCATCCACAAAATAAATCAGCTGTTAAGATTTGTGATGTGGTACAGGATTGAATTCTTGGTGTAGTGTTTTCCAAAGTGTTTTTCTCAACTCCAGTCCATGAGGGAAGTTCTGAAAAATAACATCCCATGGTCAAATAATTTTAGAAAATGTTGCACAGGTTTTTTTCCCATCGGTATATTCGCCGTGCATTAGCATAATGCTGGCTCTAAAATGTGCTACAGTGAAGGAATATTTTTATTTTTGTTTATGTTAGTGCTCGCAAAATGTATTTGACTGTGAAGACCTTTTAGCATAATATCTATGGCATGTAATTTGGGGATGCTCCTCTAAAGCAGCATTCAAGAGTTCCTTCAGAGAGACTGACAACACACTATTTGCAGTTAGATAGCACAGTCAGAACGCTGCTTTGAGCTGTCCTCTTGCGATGGTGCTGAATTTGTTACTAGGAAGTCACCAGTAGACACAGCAAAATCCTTTGACATAAAACATAAAATGGAGGGAGGGCTGCTGGGTCGGGGGGAGGATAGTTCAGAGCATGTTGATCTTAAATAAAATTCTTCCCAATGGAGAGAAAAACTATTTTTAATGGCAGGAAATCATGTGAGGTTGGAGAGTCATTGACTGTAAAGATAAGCTCATTTCCATGGTAGAACCTCATCTGAGGAAAGGGGATACAAAGCAAGAAAGGAAGGTCACACCTTGTAACTGTGAATTATGTTCTATGAGAGATGCAAAAGACAGCACACATTTATGGTCTTTATTCTAAAAGGATTTAGATTCTAGTTTGGGAAAATGATGCAAATATTTGTAATAAAAAGAAACATGTGGATTTAAAAGGTAAGCAGAAACTGGCGCTTTGCAAATGGGATAAATCCCTGGGTGTGGTTAGGGAAGACTACTTAAAGAAAATGGTTGGTGTAGGTCTTCTAAGAGTGGGTAAAATGAGGATGGAAGGTAGATGCTTGGATGGATGAACAGAAGAGTAAAAATCATTAATGATAATAAAAACAGCTTAGATAAGGAAATGATCATGTATCAGGATCTGGGGTAGGAATACCACTACTGACACCATATAATGGGAAATTTGAAGCAAGAGCTGTCAGGCCACAGACAAAAAGGCAAGGAGAGAAAGAACAATGCCTGTCCCTAAAAGCCCAAACGCTTATGGAAAATAGATAGCTAGTGGGAAGCAGCCGTACAGCACAGGGAGATCAGCTGGGTGCTTTGTGACCACCTAGAGGGGTGGGACAGGGAGGGTGGGAGGCAGGGAGATGCAAGAGGGAAGAGATATGGGGATATATGTATACATATAACTGATTCACTTCGTTATAAAGCAGAAACTAACACACCATTGTAAAGCAATTATACTCCAATAAAAACGTAAAAAAAAAAAAAAAGAAAGAATTACACTAGATGAGACAGAGAATGAAGAGACTTTAAGGAAGTCCAAACCAATAAGCAAAGGAATGGATATGTGAGGATGAATGGAATGAGGAAAGGATGTTGGCTAGCAAATGTGACTACGAGGTGCAAGTGACAGTGGATGAGACTGAAAATACACTTTGGGCAAAACTGTGAAGGATCTTGAATGTCATATTAACGAAAGATTTATACAGAAGAATATTATAATTAAGTCTGTTTAAAAACAAAATTTTCAGACCATTCCCTTAGGAGATAAGAGACCGCTCACAAGGCAATTTAGAGTAAACAAGGACAGAAGAAAATATGGTAGCACTAGCTTCCAAATTTCATATCCCTGATGCAGTCTGAGGAGCTCTGATTCATATCTCATTTCATATAAGGCTTCCACTTAGGGTTTTGTTTGAACAAAGAGATCCACAATTTTTTAAAATGTTTGCTATCCAAAGATTTGGAAAGATAACTGGCTGTCTAGTACTAGATACACTAGAAAGGCAAGGATATTTTAGGAAGCTATTACAATTTAGCTACAATATCATGAACCCTTAATTAGAGAGATCAACACTAGTAGAAAATGGGAACATTCAAAGAATATTTCTGAATTATAATAAGCAGGAACTGTCTGCACACTGAACATGAATAATGAGGTACAAGGTGGACATACGATGATGACTCCAAGGTTTAAGCTCAAGTGCCTAGAAATGTGGTGGTATTATTCACTGAGATAAGGATCATAGGTTGAAGGGGAGATAAGAACTGGGACCTTTTCAACTTTATATACAATGATTCTAGATCCATAGCTTGCGACTGGATAAAGGCATACACTTAGGTGTTTCAGGAGACAAATATGGGTTAGAGATCTATACGTTGGTGTTCAACTGCAAAAGAGTGACTAAGGCCCAAATGTGTCCCCTGTGAAGGAGACATTCTTAACAATAAGAGCAGTATTAACAGCTAACATTAGCTAGGCACGTAATTTATGCCAGTAACTATGCTAAGAGTTTTACAAGGATTATATAATTGCATATGAATCCTATGTGTAAAAAATATCACTACTGCAGAGCAGAACAATGTAGCGATTAACATCTGGAAATGAACTGCCTATATTCAAATCCTGGCTCAGCGGTTAACTATCTTTGTCATTTGGGGCAAATTATTTACCTTGTCTGTGTTTCAGTGTTCTTATCTGTAAAATGGGGATAATAATCCCTAGAGCTATGATGCAAAGTGACTTAATGCATACGAAGGGCTTATAAGAGCTCCAGACACATAGCAAGCGTTCAGTAAACATAAGCAATTATTTTTCACCTCATTTTACAGATAATGGAAGCTAAGTCATAGAGAGGTTAAATAACTATCAATAGTAAAGGACACACTGCTACATAAATGGTCAGCACAGTCTAATCTCAAGTCCGCTCAACTTTTACACTAGCCTTACTGATGTAGATAAGAGAAAACGGTCAAGATTGTAACCTTGGGAAATGCCTACATTTTATCAGAGTAGAAGCCAGAGCACTAGTTAAGTGCACTTAGAAGGCATCATCAGATTACCGAAAGAAGCCGGGGGTGGGGAGGCGGGGGGTTTGCTAAACCATTGGAGGAAAGGGGTGGTCAAAAGTTGCAGAAGCTTCAGAGAGTTTAAAAAAGAAACACAATAAGAAAAGACTGCTGCGTTCGGCAATCAGAAAATCCTAGGAACATCAAGAGAGGATTGAGCATGTTAGGAAGGGCGAACACCAAGCAGGACATTCACAAAATGAATGCAAGGGAGAGAAATAAGAGCAGTCAGTGTAAAGTATAAATGGAGAAAGAATGTCAATTCAACCATACAACTCAAGGGAAAGAACGCTTAAGGCAGGTTGCCACAGAATGGGCAAGTCTTCGCTCTTTTTCTGTGTAGAGACTGGTACCATTAATGGGAGAGAGGGAGATGATATTAGGAAGGGGCAATCAATGCATCATGACCAAGGAGGATATAACAGCACATGGTGAAGAGAACACAGTGGTACATTTTAGCCTTGGAAAAGAGAGACTCAGGTTATTTTGAATCAAGAGAGGATAGAAGACATGTTTAATACTTACAGTGTGAGGGAGATAGATGGAATTTATCCCTTAGCAGTTTCAGACTTTTTGTGTGGAAAAAAAAAAGGTTTCTTTGTAAACAACGAGAAAGGGATGTATAGGGACCTTGAAGAAGAATGAAAATTTCTCCACAGGGATAAAAGAAAGATTACTGAGCAACTGTGAAGGCCCCGCTCAGCTGAGAGCAAAACAAATGATTAAGCGGCTTGTACAAGGGAATGAAAACGTAATGAAGCTCTCATCCACAGAATAAGGTAAAGGGAGACAAAGTGATATAAACAACTCACACAAATGGAAATGGTGCTTTTAGTCAATAGATATTTCACAGAAAAAGAGACAGAGAATGCTAACATCTTTTTGCATAAGGCATAGTATGCGAATGTATGTAATAGGATGTACAACACTTGTCATGCAACTGCTTGTAGAGGGGCAGGCATTGCAGTAGCATTCTCAGAAATTTTATTCACATGACATATATGTGGGAATTTGTAGAGCTAAGACTCTAATTCTGACTCTGCCACTAACAACTTTCTAACGGCCTAGCCTGGTCAAAATATGTTTCCTTTCTCTGGGTTCTCACCTACAAAATAGGGCTGAATTAGAAACTCTCTGAAGGTCAGTCCAGTTTTAAGATTGCATGAGCGTATGTTACAAATAATAGTATACACTGCCTTCCCTCTCCATCCCCCATGCCTCCAGAGATCTGCTTTTTGTACAGGATCTAGCTCTTAAGCTGACATTAAAGGAATGTATTACTTAGAGCTCTCAGGATACAGGCATGCCTCACTGACCCAAGGGCAGGTATGCAGCTAAGGCTCAAAAAGGAGCTGCTTTATTCCTATCTCTTTCTGTAACTTTCTGTGCTACTTAATCTGCATGAAGGAAGATGAATGCACCACAGCTACAGAGGTTTAAAGGAGCATTCCACATGACCAACTAGGATCTTTGAGCCCTTATTCCAGTTGGCTTAGATGGATTTGGGTAGTCTCTTCTAGTTCAATATATTCTGGACAAAGGGACAATTTCACTAACCAGTAAAAACTTCTGAAGGCCCACATTATAGATGATGAAGAATAGTCCTACGCTATGCTAAAAACCACTGTAAGGGTTTAGATCAAGTAGTGGCAATGTACACATGATCAAAGGGTGAAAAGGTCCTTGGGTATTTCTGTCTCAAACTCCTTTCAATGTCTTTGAAAATACAGCAGTTTTTGCCATATTATGAGAAGAAATAAAATGTACAATTGGAGGGCTCAGACAAATTATTTTTAATACTCTGAACACATGGGCAAAAAATAAGATTAGTTAAGATGTCTTCTGTAGTGGGACCTTCTCACCTGCTCTGACTAACTTTTAGTATAAGAATCTAGAGTTTAAGGCTCAGATCAGGTTCATTTGCTCTAAGTGTCTGTTAACCTACCTATACCTAAATCTAGCAAGCTAGCAACTTAGCCAAGGTGATAATTGGAGGAAATCCCTTAACTTAGAAAAGTAGATAACAAATAAAGTAGTGAAAATAAAACTGTGTATATACATCCTCTGGAATGAGAATATATACAGTTTACTATGCAATGCAACAGAAGTGCACATTTAGTGGGTTTAGTCTCAAATTCTTCATCACTAGAAACGTAATAAGCATGCTTAATGTAAAGATTTAAATGCAGGGGCATAGGCCTTTTAGGGGCTCGTATAAAAATACCTGGGCAGCCCCAGGGGTGTTTATAAAAATTTATTCAGTATTCTAATTTTATACTTTGAAAGTTGAAATGAATGCCTAATCTTTTATATACAGTCTATGAAAAATAAAGCTAAGCAAAATTACTTAGGCTGTTGAAGTTTAACTGTGCAAGGCGTTATTTTTCTCCAAATATGTCATCCATGAAACTGGCTGACTGCTCGTCAGTGTTAAGTACAGAGATGGCTGAGTGATGCGGCACTTTCCCCGTCCCCTGGCCTGAGTGCTCTGCCTCTTCTTGTCAGCTGTAGTCTCTGTATGTGATCAGACTCTGCTCTTTTCGGATGCAGAAAAAAACCTTGATTCTCCTTTATGTTAGGAAAGCCAATCCCCGTCAGGGTCCAGAGGAAAGTAAATCTTGATTTGGACAGTGACATGACAACTACTGGGAATACGACTGCCCAGGGCATTGCTGTTTAATCATGCCTGAGACCATGTGCCCCATGTATTAACCAGGGTGGAATACCAGCACTTTCACAAACAAGAGAAAACTGAACCTCAGGAAACTAGATTTGGATGTTTCTTCCTCAGATGTTCCTCTTGGTCACCAGTATCCAAGGGCAGCAATGAATATAACAGCATTCCCTAGTTCCACTGTGCTCAGTTGGCTTGGGGTAATTCACATGCTCCAACACAGGAGGAAGGGCACCCACTTAAGTAGAAACATCTTTATTCAATAGGAGTGACTATTTGGGGTACGGGGTAGGTAGGATAAAAAGTCGAGTTTCCTCTCACGTTCACCTATTTTCTCAGATTCTGGTAATTCCAAGGTGTGGGCACTAATCATTAAAGTCTGAACTTAGCTTTTACGTAAATCTTGGTTAATGAACATTTTCTTGTGGTAAGAAATGTCTCCTCTATTAAGCGTTGCTGATATATATGCGTGTCAGCCATCATCACCACCCACCATGGGCCTGACTACCTGACCTCTGTGAACTGATCAGGCTGGTTGTGAGTTCAAGCTTTATTATAGCATGACGTGAGTGTACTTTCCTCCAGCTCTCCAAACACCACTTCTGCTTGTGAGCAAAGGAAGCTACCAGATTTGTGACCTTGATGAGCTATTACGAAAATTATGAAATATGCAACATCTTTTGGTATAACACCAAGATGAGAAAACCCTCAACATTACAGATTCCTACTAATTGCATCTTATGTGTATCTGATCATCACTGCTTCATACTCAATAAGCATTTAGTGACTATTTGTTAGGTGAATGAATTAATGTATTGCAACCATGTCAAGATGGGTATGGAAATGACCAAAAACTAGAAAAGGACTTGGAAGAGTGAAACAGTTATTATGTTACAAAAGTAGGATTATGGGTTGTTTTTCTCTGATTAAAAACATCTTTTGCTATCATAGCAATAATGCTTTAATAATAACCACAAATTATGTTGGCATGTAATTCAGTTTATCGAGAATTATTCAACCAAAGATGTGCTTAACCTTATGGAACATATTAGAATACCTAAGCTGAGGTCTCTGTCCTTGAAAACCACATTTTATCCTGGAAGATAGCACATAAGCATGAGACAGGGACATTTCAAACAGGTAATGACTTAGTGGAATTCCCAAAAGAGCAATAAACAGAAGCACTGGAAGCAAGAAGAGCTCGAGCTCGAGCTCCAGGAACATCTCTAGAGCCTTAAGCACTCAAGAGTGAAGGATTCGCTTTGCCTGCTGCAGCAGTTAAGCTGGAACCGAAATCACTGCAGCAGCTACTACAGCAATCCGCAGCTCGGGGCTGCAGTTACAGCCATTGATTTTCCGTGGCTCTGGGGCTTGGTTCACCTCACTCTTATCACCTCAGACCCTCTGTGGCTTCAAGGTGTCAGGCACAGTCATCGCTTCTTTGAAATGTACCCACGGATCATTCTTGTGCTCTACATCTGCAAGAGCTCTGGGAAGAGAAAAATCACATAAAGGCTTTCTGACAACTGGCACCTGCCGAAGTGTCTGACGATGGCTAAGGTGTCCCTGCTGTCCCTGGCACATAACTCAACCTTATTCAGAGCAACTGAACTGGCTTTTACTCCTAATCCTGAAATTCAAAACTCTCCACATTTAGGGTGGCCCCAAATGAACTTCTAGCTTCACCTTTATCACACTATCCTCTCCTTCACGTCCCTTCCATAAATTCATCCCTATCAGTCTACCTGATATTCTGCAAAGTTACTCCCCACTCTTCAGGCCCTGGAGTTCTGCTCAAGTCTTTCCTTCTCCCAACACATCCCTTAAGACCTTGCTCAAGGGCTACCGACCCTATATCAGCCCCCCAAACTAATTCCCCTTATCCCTCCTCTAACTTATGATACCTTAATTACAGAATATTAAATGTTTTCTTAGGTATGTCCCACTTACTTACTTATCAGTTTCCAGAAAGTCACTCGCATTTTATCTAGCATTATGCCTTGTGTTCTGTACTACACACAGAGACAGAAATAAATCAGGCTAATGAGGCACTATACAAAAGATGTTTGTCTGAGCACCAGAATTATGGCACCGGTAGTTAGGTATGTTTCATAAGGTCAAAATACTTATTTCTAACCATACCTGGAAGAAAGTCATTAACTTGATTTTGAAAAGATGATCAAAGGATTGAGAATGACAGAAGCTACATTCCAAAGCTGCTGGAATGAGACCTGTAAAGAGTGTCTTATGTGGTTACTAACAATGGATGCTAAAGGACAAAAATGTGGTCTGAACTCAGTCTCCGATGCGCCAAGAGGAAATCTGGTCTGGACTCTAGCACATCTGCTTTTCTGCTTCAGAGTGTTTGTATTACTGACCACATCAGTAATACTCTGTGTTTGCATATTGACTCTGTGGCAGGGCTGCAAATGACTCTCTGTGTTGTTTCTCTTTCATTATCTGAGAATTAAAAAAAAAAAAAAAAACCTCATTAAAAGATACAGCCTGATCTTTGCAGACCAACAGGGAGATAAAGTGATAGAATACAACATGTGAGAGTAAGGTTTCCTCCCTCAGGGCTGCGGTTAACAGCAGCAGTGAGCAAAGGTAACTGCGTAGCAGCTTAAAGAGAGAACTGAAAGAGGAAAGGATCCCCGAGTATATGGAGCACATCATGAGGAACTCTCAGAAATCACTGGGACACAGTTTAAGGAGTTTAAGGTTTGACAAATTTATTTTGACCTTATGATATAATTTGGGTTTCATGACAATGAGAAAAAAGCTCAGAGTAAGTAAATGATTTGCCAAATATCATTCCTTTAACAAAGCAAGTATTTTAAAAAGTACGTTCTGTGGGCCAGGCACTGTACTTGATAAATCCTGGTGATTGTAGATTTTGAACTCAGTAACTCTCTCACAAATCCAGGATCCTATACACTGTGTCAAGATGGCTTTAAAATCCAAATAATGAAAAGTATTGAACTTGATTCCTGAGGTTTCTTTCCACCCTGGTGTTCAAAGGCTATAACGCATTTTTCCCTGGCTGAGGTTCAGCTGACACCTGCAAGGAGACTAGTGAAGTCTGGGAGTAGCTCCACGTATTTGAAAAAATGTGGAAGACTTTTTTTGCTCTGAGCAAGAAAGGAAACAGTCTGTGTGCAGGTTAGTTCAGGTTAAAACGTTTTAAACTTTCTGACCTGTTTCCGTATTGTGTTTATCATTCCAAATTCAAAATAAGTCAGGTCTCCTACAGTCTAGGAACTTCAGTCTAATGGGGGAAGCACAAGAAATAATTTCAATAGAACAAATAGGTGTTATGATAGTGTTAAGTACAGGATTAGGAAAAGTATACTTACCACAATCTATGTAATCAGGACACATTTTAGGGAAAACTAGATCTCAGTTTACAGTGATATTAACTAGAAGTTGGTCAGGCAAGAAGACAGACAAGGGCAATCCAAGCAGCTTTTGCTGAACAAGAAAAGGTATGGAAGAAAGAGACAACATAGTGCTTTTAGGAAAATATAAACACTTTTCTGATTCTAAAGAGTATAAAGGAAAAAGATTGACTGGCAAGGAAATTGGAGAGATAGGTATGATTTTCTTCTAATCATAAAGAGGAAAGGAGGAGTCATTTAAAAGTATGTGACATCACTGTTTGTAGAAGACCTAATACTATATGTAGAAAATCCTGAAGACATCACCAAAACACTACTACAGCTCATCAACAAGTTCAGTAAAGTTGCAGAATACAAAATTAATACACAGAAATCTGTTGCATTTCTATACACTAACAACAAGCTATCAGAAATTAAGAAAACAGAAATTAACTATCAGAAATTAAGAAAACAATCCCATTTAGCATGGCATCAAAAAGAGTAAAATACCTAGAAATAAATCTAACTAAGGAGGCTAAAGACCTGTACTTGGAAAATTATAAGACCCTAATGAAAGAAATTGAAGGTCACTCAAACATATGGAAAGAGATATCATGTTTATGGATTGGAAGAATTAATATTGTTAAAATGATCATACTACCCAAGACAGCCTACAGATACAATGCAATCCCTATCAATACACTACGGCATTTTTTTACAGAGCTATAACAAATAATTATAAAATTTGTATGGAAACACAAAAGACCCTGAATAGCCAAAGCAAACTTGAGAAACAATAGAGCTGGAGGAATAAAGCTCTTTGACTTCAGACTATACTACAAAGCTATAGTAATCAAATCAGTATGATACTGGCACAAAAAAAGACACATATATCAATGAAACAGAATAGAGATCTCAGAAATAAAGCCACACACTCATTGTCAATTAATGTACAACAAAGGAGGCAAGAATATACAATGGGGAAAAGATGGTCTCTTCTATAATGGTGCTGGGAAAACTGGAAAGCTACATGTAAAAGAAGGAAATTAAAATATTTTCTCACACTATGTACAAAAATTAACTCAAAATGGATTAAAGACCTAAATGTAAGAATGGAAACCATAAAAAAATCATAGAAGAAAACATAGGCACTCTTTGACATAAACTGTAGCAATATTTGTTTTGGATGTGTTTCCTAAGGCAAAGGAAACAAAAGCATAAATAAACAAATGGGACATATTTAAACTTAAAAACTTTTTCACTACGAAAGGAAAACATCGACAAAACAAAAAGACAACCTACTGAATGGGAGGAAATATTAATATTTGCAATGATATGTCCAATAAGGGATTAATATCCAAAATATATAAACAGCTCATACAATTCAATATCAAAAAAACAACCTGATTATAAAAATGGACAGAAGACCTGAATAGACATTTTTCCAAAGAATATATACAGACGGCCAATAGGCACATGAAAAGATGCTCAACGTCATTAATCATCAGAGAAATGCAAATCAAAGCCATTCAACAGGGCTTCCCTGGTGGCGCAGTGGTTGAGAGTCCGCCTGCCGATGCAGGGGACATGGGTTCGTGCCCCGGTCCGGGAAGATCCCACATGCCGCGGAGCGGCTGGGCCCGTGACCCATGGCCGCTGAGCCTGCGCGTCTGCAGCCTGTGCTCCGCAACGGGAGAGGCCACAACGGTGAGAGGCCCGCGTACCGGAAAAAACAAAAAACAAAAAAAAAACATTCAACACCTGTTAGAATAGCTATCATCAAAAAGACCACAAATAACACAAACTGGTGAGGATGTGGAGAAAAGGGAACTCTTGTGCACTATTGGTGGAAATATAAATCGGTGCAGCCACTATAGAAAACAGTATGGAGGCTCCTCAAAAAATTAAAAATAGAGCTACCATATAATCCAACAATTCCACTTATATCTGAAGAAAACAAAAGCACTAATTCGAAAAAATACATGCACCCTAATGTTCATAGCAGCATTGTTTACAATATCCAAGATATGAAAACAACTTAAGTGTCCATCAACAGATAAATGGATAACGACAACGTGAGATATACACACACACACACACATGCAATACTACCCAGTCACAAAAAAGGAATGAAATTTTGCCATTTGCAACAACATGGATGAACCTAGAGGGTATTATGCTTAGTGAAATAAGTCAGAGAAAGAAAATACTATATGTTATCACTTATATGTGGAATCTAAAAATAAAACAAATAAATATAACAAAACAGAAACAGACTCACAGATATAAAGAACAAACCAGTGGTTATCAGTCAGGAGAGGGAAGTGGGGAGGGGGAAGATAGGGGTAGGGGATAGAGAGGTACAAACTACTAGGTGTAAAATAAGTTAGCTACAAGGATTTATTGTACAGCATGGGGAATATAGCCAATAATTTATAACTTTAAATGGAGTTTAATCTATAAAAAATTTTGAATCATTATGTTGTACACCTGAAACTAATATTGTAAATTAACTATACATCAATAAAAAGTAAAAAAAATTCTTTGGAGGTGCTACCTGTTAATTTAGGGCACAAAAAAACGCATGTGATAAATTCACAGGGCCCTCTTACTGTTTCAAAATTCAGCCATGGTGATTGTATTCTGGTGTTTAGAAGACCTATAACCCTGTGGACACTCAGTAAATGTTTTTACATATAAATGAATGAGCACACAGTGATTTCACTGATTCCAGTACGTAATAGGAAGAGAAAACATGTCAGTGCAGACACTTTGGCTATCTACTAATGTTCTTCTGTTGCAGTTAGAAGGCTGAGTAGAAGGCAGATGCCAGCTTGGCTCTTTGGAAAGCCCATTTTCTAGATTGCCATTTTCCGTCCAAATAACACTGGACACAACTATATCTCTTAGCCAATCCATCATTATGATGATCAAAGGATCTGGGGAGAAACACTGTGCTTTCCTCAGTAACGCATTTCCACCACCATACCAAGGAGACTTCAAATTACTAACCTCGGTAACCCAGCTACTGAGTGAAAATAAAGAAACCAGCAACCAACAAACATAGGAATAAATAAAACAGTGACATCACTAGAACATTACTAACTTCTTCAGAACAAAGATAGGTCTAACCTTACGCAAAGATATCAAAAAGGCACAGAAAAAGGTAGGCAAGAACTGCAGGTATCATGGTGCCTTTGAGTCTATGGCTAAACTCTTGAGATACGCCACACACTTGTCTCCAGGGAGGTCTGGATATTTCCAAGCCAGGACTACACTGATCAAGAGGGATATCCTAAAGCTGAGCCATTCAAGATTTACTTTGTGATGTGCCAGTCTGATACATTTTTACCATGAAAATGAATTCTCCATTTCCCAATTGTTTTCCCCATTTTAACAAGCAGTTCTGTTCTTCATAGACTAGGAACCTGTATGGAAATGAATGTTCCTACCATTCTGCAGTCTCTGCAGGATGTTTCCAGATTTCATGGAACCCAAAGCTTGCATGGTGTAAAGTACACTTTGAGGTGAGGACAGATGGGGAGGCAGGCAGCCACATGTTGTTTTGGACTGAAAGAGAAAAGAATAACGGGAAAAGGACTTAGAAAAGTGGGAAAAGGTCAATCCAGCCATTCATTTGAATGCCAAATCAAGGAGTTTGGACATTTCAAGCAAGCGCATGAGGTAATCGTTACATAATAGTGATTTATGGTTATCTTTATAAACTTCTTCTAATGTAATTTAGCTGAAACGTGATCCCTCTTTCAGGTGATGAAACAATAAACTATTGGCTTACACTATGAAACCTTGATGCCAACTTAGTTTTTCTTAACGGTACAGAATCCTTCTGAAGTCACGATTTGGAAGCCTTTTTATTTCCTATAATTTTGTGCCTTTTCATTTATAAAACAAATCTGGATATACAATGGGAAGTGATTACCAAGTAGTAATATTTCAATGTGAGCCTAACATCCTTTATTCAAATGCAAAACAAAGACATTTCACCTTTAAAATAACCATGCTGGTTTCTAAAGTAATTGAACAGACACCATGTACTCAGTGATTTTCTCTGTTTCTATCTGTCTCTGTCTCTGTCTGTCTCTCTCTCTCTCTCTCCCTCCCTCTATATATATATATATATAGAGAGAGAGAGAGAGGGAGAGGGAGAGGGAGGGAGAGAGAGAGAGAGAGAGAGAGAGAGAGGGAGAGAGAGAGGGAGAGGGGGAGGGGGAGGGAGAGGGAGAGGGAGAGGGGGAGGGAGAGAGGGAGAGGGGGAGGGAGAGGGAGAGGGAGAGGGAGAGGGAGAGGGAGAGGGAGAGGGGGAGGGAGAGAGGGAGAGGGAGAGGGAGAGGGAGAGGGAGAGGGAGGGGGAGGGAGAGCGAGGGGGGAGGGAGAGGGAGTTAGGAGTTAGGAACCACATCTCTAAATTTAACAGAGAAAAATGTAATATAATTAACTCAGTAAAAAAATTTTGACTAGATAACTGGTCCTACTAGAATACTCCAGCACTTTGTAGCTTCTTTTTCTTCCATAAATTATTTTACACATTTGGTTCCACAATTAGCTGCATCAAAATTCTGATTCCTATTTCAGAAAGTTGTACTGGTATTCACGTACTGTCTTATGCTCACTTTGCACATTTAAAGTCAGGTAGAATGAGGCCTTACTAAATTTATCATATTATAATTTAATTTACTTTGGAATCCTTCATGACTCAATGCAATTTAATTGAGTTTCTACCATGCCTAAGGCCAGCAAGTCACTTCTGAGAAAGGGTAAGACCAAACTGGGAAGAAAATCCTATGTCCAGGTACAACCCCAAGAAGCTTTCTTCTTATTGTGTTCGCTCTTCTGAAAGAATTACTCACCTAGAAAACGAGCGTTTCTAGCTCCCAACATAGAGCAGTTTACGATTTACCCACCAGGGTAGAGGGCTTGGTGTCATTATCGCAGCAACAACCATTGTGAGTCCTCTGGTTTGTGGCTCACTTCCAGCCCATGCGCCCACACACACCCAAGCCTGTTTTCTACCTCAGCGCATGCTACCCACAACAGTCTACTTCTTTTTCAAGCACCAAAGCTTCCTTTAAAAACTCCATCATGTCTCTGTTATAAAGATCAACTTAAACTAAGGATCTATTTTTTCAGTCACTTAAGAGCGCTAAATGCCGGGTTAGATACATCACCGTAGTACCTAGGTTTTTAGCAAAAAGGTTATTTCATTCATTCCCACATGCAAAGAGACTGCAAACTGGAAGGAAGAGCGAAGGGCTGGGTACTCAGCTGGTTCTCTCACTTAGGCCTGTGACCTAGAGTAAGCTATCTAACCTTCCTCTGCCTTGGAATTCTTACCTTTAAAACGCATATTGTAAAAATCCTTATCACACAAGGCCTGTTGCATTCAGAATTTTGTCCCCCATGATCTCTGTGCACTGATGTTGCTTCCATGGTTATGTTGCATTACATGACAAATGGGATCTCGTAGCTGTGATTAAGATTACTAATTAGTTGACCTTAAAAATAGGAAGGGTATCCTGGGTCATTCAGGTGGGCCCAGGGTAATCCTATGAGCCCTCAAAAGCAGAAGAGGAAGGCCTAGAGATCTGACTCGTGAGAAGGATTCACCAGCCTTTGCTGGCTTGTCCAGGGGGCGGGTGGAAAGCATGACAATGAAATAAATGCTTCCCACAACCAGGGAGTGTGGAAGAGGATCCTCAGCCATGGGTGAAATCTGCAGCCTCAGGTGATACCTTGATTTTATCATGGGAAGACCCTGAACAGAAAATCCAACCACACTGCGCTGGACTTCTGACCTACAGAACTATGAGGGAAATAGTGAGTGTTGTTTTAAGCTACTAAGTTTGGAATAGTTTGTTTAATTAGTTATGAAGCAGTATACAACTAATGCATGGTCAGTGTGAGAATTAAATGGTAAATTTAGAAAGTCATTGTGAACAATAAATAGCCTTTGTGTATTAGTCAGAGTGTCCCAGAGAAACAGAACCAATAGGATAGATAGATATAGATATAAATATAAAACTTATCCTAAAGTATTGGCTCATGCAATTAGGGAGACTGAGAAGTCCCATAAAATCCTATGTGCAAGCTGGAGACCCAGAAAACCTACAGTGTAGTTTGAAGGCCTGAGATCTAGACAGCAGATGGTATAGATTCCAGTTTAAGCCTGAAGGCCTGAGAATCAGGAGTGCTGCGGACAGAAGATCAATGTTCCAACTCAAATAAATAGGTAGAGGGTAAATTCAACCTTCCTCTGTCTTTTTGTCCTACTTAAGCCCTCAGCAGATTGGATGATATCCACCCACATCGGAGTGGGCCACCTACTTTACTCATTCTACCAATTCAAATGCTAATCTCTTCCAGAAACATCCTCACAGACATACTCATTGATAATATTTAACCAGATATCTGAGCATCCTGTGGTCCAGTTAAGTTGATACATAAAACAACCATCACACTTTGTCTTTGCTATTACCGTTTTTTCCTTTAATAGTAATTCCCCGTGTCTCTGTGATTTCCAGAGGTTTTGTTTGTCTGGTGTGTTCTTGTTTTGGGCTGGTTTTTTGTTTGTCTTTGAATTTTGATTATTTCCAGCTTTGTTAAGGAATGACTGACAAAACTGTAATATATTTAAGCACACACGATGATTTGATATACGTATATACTGTGAAACGACTATCACGATCAAGTTCATTAACCCATCCGTCACCTCACATCCTTACCATTTTTTGTGGTTGTTATTGTTATTGTTGCTGTTTTGGTGAAGACATTCAAGATCTCCTCTCTCAGCAAACTTCAAGTATACAATACAGTATCAATAACCATAGTTACCATGCTGTACATTAGACCCGCAGAATTTATTCATCTTATAACTGAAAGTTTGTACTTGTTGACCTATAAGATCAGGAACAATACAAGGGTGTCCACTCTTGCCACTTCTGTCCAGCATAACCCTAGAAGTCTTAGAGCAACTAGGCACCCATTCAGTCAACTAAAACATAAATAAAAATCCTTGGTCTAATTCTGTGCTAAAAACAGACTTGTTTTTCATCAGGTATCACTTCATGTATACCTCTCTCCCTAGAAAAACACTTCAGAAAAGATAGCTTTTACTGAAGAGCAAAAACTAAGATCTGTTGTTACTCCCTACCACGCATACTTTTTTAAGAAACCATATTCTATTTCTTACATCATCATATCTCAAACTTTCTCCAAAAATAAAAAGAATTTTTATTAAAATATTTCATATTTCCCTCTGTAGCTTTTCAGTAATTAGTTAGGTATCACAATGAAAGATACAAATTTTGTCTATGGTAATATGGCACATACAATATTTTAAAACTGACTATTTCCCCCTGATTATCATTAAACCCGTTCTAGGTTATAAAGCAATTCGGGGTTGTAAATATGGCCAGAATGTGTTTTTGTCTGTATTCTGGTTCCACTAAGTATGCAGAACATATAGTAGTTGGGAGCTCATACCCTGAAAATAGACAACTTCAGTTTTGTGTTTCAGCTCTGTCACTTTATCAGCCATGACTTTGTGCAAGCTATTTAACACTCTAAGCCTCAGATTTTTCATCGTAAAATTCATTCATTCATTACACATACTTGTTGAGTAGCCATCATTTTTATTATCATTATTCTGTTCAAACTTACGTGACATACATGCCTATGTCACTGTACTTGACTAAAACAATTACAGAGTATTCAACTAGTTGGTATAAAACATAAATAGCAAAGTCATAACTTAGTTGGCAAGACTAAGGTCAAGTGTGAGAGCAGTGTGCCTCCTTTCACTGTTACCATAGGTGTCTGCACTTATGAGCTTGGTAGTATTTTTCACAATGTTCAGTGATTATGTATTTGTGCCCCCTCCTCCCTGACTTGAAGACAGGGGCTATATTATCCACCTCTCTATTTCCAGCTGCTAATACAATACCATGCACAATATGGTAGAGTTTAATAAATGTTTTAAATGAGTAAATGAATAATGAAACATATGCAGTGAGAAATAGGAAAACAATTAGAAAAAAAAAAAAACCCTCAACCTGGGGGATATGCTTTACTCTCCAACCTGTCACAGAATATCTGCAAATCAGAATACATTTAGGAGGGGCTTGAAAGAAGAGACATCTATGTTGGAATTCTATGTTGTAAAGTTTACTACAGTAGTGATTAAAGGACAGAAATGACAATCTCAAGAGTAACAGAGATGCAGTCTCAGAACTTGGGGGAAATGGATTAGAAACCCTACATCTTTAGACTGAACTTTAAGCAACTGTACACAAAGATGGAGCACTACTAGCCTTTTTTTTTTTTTTTAACATATTGGCACTAACACCAAGAAATGACCATCTCGGTGGGCCAGAGTGAAAGACAAAGGCAGGAAAAGATGACTATGACATAGAACCAAGTAAATCAATGTGGAGATAGACGTGACCCAGAAGATGTAACTCAAGTCAATCGAAGCTAAGCTTCAGTCATACTTTTGTAAATAGAACAGCACATTTGGCTTATGACCATATCACTCCAATCTCTGACTCCATCTTCACATTGCCTTCTCCTCTATGTCTTCTCTTCTATCTGTTCTCCTCTGTGTATCTAGTATAAGAAAACTTGTCATTGGAGTAGGGCCTACCCAGATTAACCAGGATAATCTCACTTAAAGATTCTTAACATAATTACATCTAAAAAGACCCCTTTTCTAAATAAAGTAACATTAACAGTTTCAAGATATTAGAACATGTACGTATCTTTTGGGGGGCCACCTTTCAACCCACTGCAGGAGGGACACTTTCCAACTCATTTCATGAGGGCAATGTTACTAAAATACCAAAACCAGACAAAAACATCACAAAAAAAGAAAAATACAAATCAATCTCTTATGAATATAGCTGCAAAAATTCTCATCAAAGTACCAGCAAAAAGAATATAGCAAACTATAAAAAGAATTATATTTCACAACCAAGGTGGGGGGCGATTGAGAGAGAGAATATCAGTAGAATAAAGAACAAAAGACATATGGTCATCTCAATGAATACAGAGAAGTATTTGACAAAATCCAACACCTTTCATCATAATACTCAACAAATTCAACAAACTAGGGATAAAAGGAAAAATCCTCAACCTGATGAAGGGGAACTATGAAAATTCTACAGCTAACGTCATACATATGGTGAAAGACTAGACGGTTTCCCCACTAAGATCAGGGACAAGACAGATATCCTCTCTTCTATTCTACATTGTACTGGAGGTTCTCGTCAGGTCAATGATGGAAGGAAGGGAGAGAAAAAAGAGAAGAATGAAGGAACAAAGGAAGAAAGAAAGAAAAGGCACCCAGACTGGAAACAAAGAAGTGAAGATACTACCTCTACTCACAGAAGACATGACATTTTATATGGAAAATCCTGAGAAATCCACTAAAAGTCTACTAGAGCTAATAAACAAGATTGGCAAAGTTGCAGAATACAAGATCAATATATGAAATGAATTGTATTTCTATAAACTTATAATGTCTAATTCAAAACTAAAATTAAGAAAACAGGTCCTTTTATAATTGCATCAAAAAAAGAAAATACTTAGGAATAAATTTGACAAAAGCAGTGCAAAACTTATATTCCTAAAACTAAAAATCATTTTGAAAGAAATTTTAAAAGACCTACATAAATGAGAAGAAATCCCACGTTCATGATTAGGAAGTCTTAAAATTGTCAAAATGGGCTTCCCTGGTGGCGCAGTGGTTGAGAGTCCACCTGCTGATGCAGGGGACACGGGTTCGTGCCCCGGTCCGGGAAGATCCCACATGCCGCAGAGCGGCTGGGCCCCTGAGCCATGGCCGCTGAGCCTGCGCGTCCAGAGCCTGTGCTCTGCAGCGGGAGAGGCTGCAACAGTGAGAGGCCCACGTACTGCAAAAAAAAAAAAAAAAAAAAAAAAAATATCAAAATGATAATACTCCCAAAATTAATCCATTGATTTAATGCCATCCCTATTAAAATCCCAGCTGGCTTCGCAGAAGTTGAGAAGCTGATTCCATATTTCATGTGGAAATGCAAAGGGCCCAAAATTGGCAAAAAAAAAAACTTAAAAAGGAAGAACAAAGTTAGAGAATTTACACTTCTCAATTTAAAACTAAGAGCTACAGTAATCAAGACAGTATGTATTGGCATTTGATAGAACTATAAATCAACTGAAGATTATTTAAAGCCTAGAAACAAACCCTTACGTTTATGGTCAATTGATTTTGGGCAAAGATACCAAGATAATTCAATGGAGAAAGAATGATAGAAATAGAAATGCATCTGTATGTTCACTCAAAGACATGTATAAAAATGTTCACAGAAACACAATTAATAGTACCAAACTAATAATAGTAGAAATATATGGGTAATATACTTTTTATGTGCATACAATGGAATAATTTACAGCAATGAAAATTAATGTATTATTTATGCATACAACATTAATAAAATACAAAATTATAGAGTTGAATGACCAAAGTCACACCTATTTATTTACATACTGTATGACAGTATTTAAAGTTTAGCAAAACTACGCTATGCTATTAGAAGTCAAGATAGTGCTTGCATTTGAGGAGGAGGGGTTGTGTAGTGATCTATCAGAGGCATAAGGAGAGCTTTTATAGTGTTAGTACTATTTATTTCTCAGTATGAGTGGTGATTATATTGGTCTGTTTACTTTGTGATAATTCATCAATATGTACAATTATGATTTACACATATGACTGCATATATGCTATGTTTTAATACAGAAGTTTAACTGGGAAAAAATGGATAGTGGCATGCACAAACCAAACAGCAATGGTGAAAAAGCAGACCTAGGTTCTCTTATCTTCTGACACCTGGTCCACTGTCTTACCATGCCACTGTATTCCCCCATACTATTCTTAATACAGTCAAATCAGATAGCTTTTAAAATTCAAGTTCATAATAAAAATAATAATGTTCTTTTTAACATATATTGGTAACATATTATTGTGCTCAGGTGAGATTACTTTTCTTGAGTCCATCTTAGAATTGTTGTCTACTCATAACCCATAGGGAAATATTTTAATCTAACAACTAATTTGAAATCATAACACAGAGCTATGTGTATAAGTAAATTCTATTCAATATTAATCCCTAAGACTATATCATTCAATCTTTTCCTTAGATTTTATTAGGTAATGTCTGGATTTTTAAATAAATTTTTTAAATTTATTTTATTTATTTATTTTTGGCTGTGTTGGGTCTTCGCCGCTTCATGCAGGCTTTCTCTAGTTGCCGCAAGCTGGGGCTACTCTTCATTGCAGTGCGCGGGCTTCTCATGGCGGTGGCTTCTCTTATTACGGAGCATGGGCTCTAGGCGCGCGGGCTTCAGTAGTTGTGGCACACAGGCTCAGCCGTTCTGGCGCATGGGCTTAGCTGCTCTGTGGCATGCGGGATCTTCCAGGACCAGGGATCGAACCTGTGTCCCCTGCATTGGCAGGTGGATTCTTAACCACTGTGCCACCAGGGAAGTCCCTAAGTACTTTGTTCTTTATCTTCTGACAATAATGTGCCTTGATATTTTCTTTTATTGATTGTATATATTTTATGGTCTGGGTAACACATATAAGAAAACAGCAAATTTAAGTTTCAAATGTCCGTTTGTGGCTTTTATTCTACATTTCATTCAGGTTCACTACAGCTCTAAATTTAAAGTCTCATAAAAGTTTGCTACAGTATATGAAATGTCAATATAATTTTTTTTATACTTGGAGAAAATAAAATTGAATTTTTACTGTTCAACTGGGATATTCACATAAGTAAAGAGTCTTTAAACTATCTATATACACTGCCTGCTGTAAAAATCACAGCCACAGTTATTTTAGTCCCTCTAGTTAAAGTGACAGTGTGTTATATGGCTCTTATGATTCTTTCCCATAATTAGCCAAAGATTTTACCTATTTTGACAGTTAGAAAAGACAGCCTCTTCAATAAGTGCTGCTAGGAAAACTGGACAGCTACATGTAAAAGTATGAAATTAGAACACTCCCTAACACCATACACAAAAAGAAACTCAAAATGGATTAAAGACTTAAATGTAAGGCCAGACACTATCAAACTCTTAGAGGAAAACATAGGCAGAACACTCTATGACATAAATCACAGCAAGATCCTTTTTGACCCACCTCCTAGAGAAATGGAAATAAAAACAAAAATAAACAAATGGGACCTAATGAAACTTCAAAGCTTTTGCACAGCAAAGGAAACCATAAACAAGACCAAAAGACAACCCTCAGAATGGGAGAAAATATTTGCAAATGAAGCAACTGACAAAGGATTCATCTCCAAAATTTACAAGCAGCTCATGCAGCTCAATAACAAAAAAACAAACAACCCAATCCAAGAATGGGCAGAAGATCTAAATAGACATTTCTCCAAAGAAGATACACAGATTACCAACAAACACATGAAAGAATGCTCAACATCATTAATCATTACAGAAATGCAAATCAAAACTACAATGAGATATCATCTCACACCAGTCAGAATGGCCGTCATCAAAAAATCTAGAAACAATAAATGCTGGAGAGGGTGTGGAGAAAAGGGAACCCTCTTGCACTGCTGGTGGGAATGTGAATTGGTACAGCCGCTATGGAGAACAGTATGGAGGTTCCTCAAAAAACTAAAAATAGAACTACCATATGACCCAGCAATCCCACTACTGGGCATATACCCTAAGAAAACGATAATTCAAAAAGAGTCATGTACCACAATGTTCACTGCAGTTCTATTTACAATAGCCAGGACATGGAAGCAGCCTAAGTGTCCATCATCGGATGAATGGATAAAGAAGATGTGGCACATATATACAATGGAATATTACTCAGCCATAAAAAGAAATGAAATTGAGTTATTTGTAGTGAGGTGGATGGACCTAGAGTCTGTCATACAGAGTGAAGTAAGTCAGAAAGAGAAAAAGAAATACCATACGCTAACACATATATATGGAATCTAAGGGGAAAAAATGTCATGAAGAACATAGGGTTAAGACGGGAATAAAGACACAGACCTACTAGAGAATGGACTTGAGGATATGGGGAGGGGGAAGGGTAAGCTGTGACAAAGTGAGAGAGTGGCATGGACATATATACACTACCAAACGAAAAATAGATAGCTAGTGGGAAGCAGCCGCATAGCACAGGGAGATCAGCTCGGTGGTTTGTGACCGCCTTGAGGGGTGGGATAGGGAGGGTGGGAGGGAGGGAGACGCAAGAGGGAAGAGATATGGGAACATATGTATATGTATAACTGATTCACTTTGTTATAAAGCAGAAACTAACACACCACTGTAAAGCAATTATACTCCAATAAAGATGTTTAAAAAAATAAAAATAAAAGCAAAGAGGCCAATGATGACACAAAGAAACTTATAAAGGATACATTAAAAGAAATATTTTACTGAAGAATCCCTGAGCACAGCAAGCATTCACTCTATGTCTAAGATTTCTTTCTTGCTATAGACTAAATGATTGTGTCCCTCCAAAATTCCTATGTTGAAATCCTAATCCCCAGTGTAAGGGTCTTACAAAGTGGGGTCTTTGAGAGATAATTAGGCTGTAAGAGTGGAGCCCTCAAGAATGGGATTAGTGCCCTTATGAAAGAGACCCCAAAGCTCCTTCCTCCCTTTTATCACGTGAGGACACAATGAGAGGACAGCTATCTCTGATACAGTTTACGGGCTGATTCCCCAGACACTGAATCTTCCAGAGACTTAAATATAGGCTTCCCAGCTTCCATAACAGTAAGAAATATATTTCTATTGTTTTAAGCCACCCAGTCTAATTGTACTGTATATAGGAAGTTTGTTACCTTCTCCTTATTTGTATGTTTATCATATACTTTGATATTTGAAATGTTATATGCTGGAAAGGCCACTTATACTTCTAGAATAGGTTGGATTTTATGCAACCTTTCTCTCTTGAATTAACAGCAATTAAGAAAATAAAAAACAAGAACAGCAATAACAGCAAAATATACAATGGTGTGTTCTCTTACTACCCTGGGAGGGATTGGAATCTCTAAGTTATAATAATTATTATAAAAATGAATTGTCCCATTTAGTTCAGGCTGGAGCTGAATAATCTACACATGGGTTGGAGAAATCATATCTGGTGCTTCTGTTTTCAAGTAAAAACTGTATGTATCTTTATGGGGAGAAGTCTCAAGGGGGGCAGTGAGACCTCCAGTGTAAATGATCAGGCATAGTCTAGATGACTGCACTCAAAAATGCTTTCACTTATATGTGAAATCTAAAAAAATGAAATGAAATAAACTGTACTCATAGATACAGGAACAGACTGGTGGTTTCCAGAGATGGGGAGTAGGGAGTGGGCAAAATAGGTAACGGTAGTCAAAAGGTACAAGCTTCCATTATAAGATAAATAAGCTCTGGGGATGTAATGTACAGCCTGGTGACTAAAGTTAACAATGCTGTATTGTCTATTAGAAAGCTGCTAAGAGAGTAGATCTTAAAATTTTTCAACACAAGGAAAAGAAATTTGTAACTATGTGTGGTGATGGATATTGACTAAACTTACTGTGGTAGTCATTTCACAATATATACATAATCAAATCTTCATGTTGTGAAGCAAAAACTAATACAATATGATATGTCAATTATATCTCAATAAAACTGAAAACAATATTTTTAGTACAGTTGATTTTTTACAAGTGAAAGCATCAGAGACCTTCAAATTCCTCTCTAACACAGAGAATCTTTGAATTTACTTCTGAAAAGCAATGAACTTGTCCTGACAGTTGGATAAACTGCAACTGATCTTGGACTGTAAAAGGTCCACACAGGTCTAAGGCAGTCATTGCTTTCATCACTAGGAGAAGTTCCTGAACCCTAGTACCTTTTTTGGAAATAAAAATGAGAAAAGCATATAAATGGTTTTAGTCATCTCAGAAATTAATGGGTCGAGGATCACCTTGTATTTTTTCATACACAGTACTTGCAATGCAAATATTTATTTTCAGAGTTTGGTAAATTATTCTAGTCTGTGGAGAAAGGAGTAAAAAGAAAAGAACCACAGGAACCGAAGAGGATGTAGGGCTCAACTAGATCCTTTGGGGAAAAGGAGCCCTGCAGAAAATAATTACTTTTCCTCATCACCTGCTTGCTCAAACCGAGCCTGTGCATCTATGCTAGTACTTTCTCTGACACCTGACATTTTGAAGAAGCCTCGCTTTTTTTGTCTGATCACTCTCATATAATTAACATTCCTCCAAACATTTTCTACACAAGAGTCTTGATTTGGAAACTAAAACACCCATCCCTGTGTCAGAATTATATGACTTCCTCCTCCCATCCAATTTAAAGCTTTTTCTCACCCCTACAGTAGAGGGAAAAGGGCCTGTATGTGCTTGCTTTCCAGCTCCCCTGCACCTCTCCATCCTGGCTGGACGTAGTTTCAGACCCTCCAAGGTAAGGAACAGGGAAGATGATATCAGGGGGAAGGGCATAGCCTCCTTGGGCAGCAGGGTGTTTAAAGCTAGTTCTTCCTCTCAAAGATGTGTGGAGAGCTCTTAGGAGTTTCTCATAGTTGCACCTGCAGGAGACTTCCAACTGCAACTCCCTTCATGCAGGCACTATCTCCAGTCTGGCTGGTTACTTCTAATTCCCTCCTCAGCCCCTGGACAGCTGTTAGTTCTCCCCCTCTTTGGGGATTATTTGCTTCATTGGGCACTTCTCTCAGAAGAATCCAAGATGGCCCCGACCAGCTCCCTCCTGGGGAAACACACAGTTCATTCCCTGTTTAGCTCTCAGAATTTCAACTTCTGACACAGGTTGCTTCTACCAGACTCTCCTCTAGTGACAAATTTTGGAGCATAAACGTTGCCTGGTACCTTCACCTCAAAACTCTAAGAGGCATAGGTCAACTATTCTGAGTGTTTCTCTAAAGTTCCTTACATGGTCTTCCCTCCTGTACGGGGAAGAGAGGGGGTGACAGGCATACACTGTATATCAACAACTTTCTCAAAAAAAAAAAAGCTTTCTTACCCAAAAAGGACTCCCTTTTCAACCTCTCCAGTCTTAAGAGGTAGATTTTAATATTTGAATTTACCTTTAGGTAGATATTAAGATCTTAAAATTGAAGACTCAAATGTGAGGCATCTCATTAGCCAAGGGATCTATCATCTTTGCTTTGATTACTCTCAGTCTTTTGGACTCTTAGCCCAAAATGAAATAGAAAGAGTCCCATATTGCCATCCTATTTTATATTGATGTAGCACCTGGTTATCCCTCTTGCCACCAGCTGGAGAACGCCACAAATCTCTCCCAGAGTCAGACTACTACTTATGAGTTTGGGGGATGAAAATGTGCTTTTCAGAGTTGCTGTCATCCACATTCTAATCAGTTCTTATGCAAGGTTAATCTACCTCCCAATGACACGAGACAAAATTAAGCCTCCATAATAGGTATCTTAGACACCTCTGGGGTGACAGAAACATAAGGAGAAAGCCACCCTAGAGTAGAAGTAAACCCAACCAAGAGTGTATGTAAATGGAATCAGCTTGTGACTATGCAATCTATGTGTTTAACACCTAGCATAATGGCTGGCATATAGTAAATACTAAATATGTTGCATTTGTCGTGTCATCCTTACCGAATCTCACTTTTCAAATGAAGAAAACAATACCAAGAATTTGCCTATTTTTCCCCATTCTGAAGAGAAAGATCACATGATATAATACATATACAAGAACATATAACCTCTTTGTGTGTTGTGCATGTATGCCATCCAGAAATATTCCATGAAACTAATTATCTGATGGAATGGATTAAGTGCTAATTTTGAAAATAGGGTGAAATCTGCATCTCCATCAGTCACGTGAAGAATGCATGGAAGATAATATTTTCATTTGACACAAGAAAAATAAGACTGAAGTGGTGGTTTGGGGCCTTACTGAAAGTCGCACAAATCAGAGGCAGATTTCTCCTCATTCCAACACTAGACAGAACAACGAGGGAAGCGTGATGAGAAGTTCTACTTTCCAACTTTAGAAGAAAGGCTAGGAGTTCGGGTTGATTCCCTGATGATCCACTCTCATTCTTATAGACATTGCTATCCATTAAGGCACCCATTAGCACAACTCATGACTGAGAGACAACGATGCAATCTGTTTTCATCAAAGAAAGAAAGAGAAGATTGCCAGGGATTTGTACATAATTTAGGATATAGTACGACATTTGTCAGGCTTTTTCAGCATTGCCGTTTTACTTATAAACAGTTTAGAGGAGGAGTATTTATAGCCCTTCGACCTCTCCCACTGGCCCTGAAAGAAATTGGATTTCCAACCAAATCCATTTACAAGGAGAGAGCTATTCATTCTACTAAAACCACATGGTAAGTACATTAAGTCGGAAAAATGCATTTTGATAAACAGAGAGACATTATACCCACAGGAATGGCAGCAGGCTCAGCGAAAGTTAAGCTTAGCGGCTTCTGGTCTCACTTGAAATTTTCCCAGCCCTTAAAGCATAGCAGTCCTACAATAGGTACTACAACAGACTGCTTCAGAGTTACAAGTTCAATTAACCACAGGGCCCAATTTCAGCCTTGACAGTTGGGGCATGAGGTGCTGTATGAAGAAGAAAAATGCCACAAACCCTTAAAAGGAATTTCAATTTCGAATCTACTTATATATAGCCCTAGCACCAGAATTAACATGGAGAGGTTACCAGAGGATATGGAATATATTCACCTTTGAAAAATGTTTTATCTATTTGGAGAGAAAGGACCAGCATATGCAAAATAGAACATTACAAAATTGAACATGATTGAAAGTTAAAAACAGACTGTCAACTATTAGAGCAATTTGGGCAAATTCAGATGAACTTCCTTGTAGTTCACCTGTAGGTGAAAAGGATATGAATTCAAAAGTTTGGAGAAAATATAGACTGAGCTTGGAAATCGAGAAGAAGTGAGAAAGAAGGTATTAATGATTACACGCTTGTTCCTGACTTAACGGACTTAGTGAATGGTGGTGACATTCACTAAGATTTGTAACACAGAATGAGAATTGGGAAAAAATATGATGGGTTAGTTCAGAAGTGTTGAGTCTGATCATTCTATGGGGCATTCAACAAAAAAGTCCAGCAGTGGTCTGGTAATATAAATGGAGTCCAATAGACATATAAATGCTGGAGATGAAGAACTCACAGTTATTGGGAATTAAGATCAACTCTAAGGTATCAATATCTTGCTTTCCTTTCAGTTCTAACCTTGTCTTTAAAGAAAGATGTGTCATATTTAACGACACATAAATTGTTCAACAAATAACAATACATATACACATAATATTCAGCACACATAAAAATACTCAAATATAGCTTTAGAAGAGACATCCCCAAATTGTCCCTAATTTTTAGATCAGCTGTAAATGACTCTTTAGATTCATTTTTAGTTATCTCTGACAACACTTCTGGAATTAAGTTCCTGAAAAGAATCAACGTTGGCTCTTTGTAGGCCGGGTAGCATATAATTCTGCGTTCTCCAACTTGGGAAAGTCAAAGAAATATTCCACAAGATTCAGTTATCTGCATCTGCTGAGTTGGGGGACCGTCACTCTCTGGAACTGGGTTCACTCGTCCAAATGCTAGTCAGGGGAGTGTAGCTACTGCTGTTTCTGCTGGGTGATCCACAAGCAGCACCAAAAATCAAAGAATATAAGTAAAACAACACACACACAGATTTCAGCCTCAGTGACTATGTCATAAATGAGCACGGAAAGTTCCAACTAAGCTTGGAAAAGACACGGAGAAGAAATTACACACCGAGCAGAAAATGGGACTTTGAGAGTACATGACAAGAAGCCGTTGCTTCTTTACCTTACACAAAAGTCTTCCGGGATCTCTAGGTACTAGAGACTAAAACTAGTTTCTTTACCCATCAACAAAATGAAAGAGCAAGTCTACATGTGTTCTGATGAGAATTGGAAAGAAAATTCCAGTTTTTCTCAGCAAATCTAAACAGCTGATTAACTAGACCAAATGGAATGAACAGGGGAAAATAAGCACCCTGAGAAATACCAACATAGAAGAAATGGGCAGGGAACAAGATGCCTGCAGAGATGTTCCAGAAGGAGATAACAGGACCCAACTGAAATTAAAATAATAAACTTTGGGGTAATAAGAATACTTAGGGGATCTGATCTAACTGGTGCATAAAAGTGCTATGTGATTAAAATATTATTTGTATATAATTAATGCAGTAAGACTATAATTCAGTGTATAATATAGAAAAGAATGAGGTTAGAGGACTGTGTGTGCAGAGAAGAACCCAATAAGGACAAGATGAATCTCCCCAATCTCAGTGGGAAAGAAGTTTCTCTCACTCTGGAGATTTCAGAGAAATCTTTTTTTTTAACTCAGGTGCTTGGATATAAACAAAGTTTAAATAAGCCATATTTATGATATTGTGTAAAATCGGTGGATTCTTGGCGAATGGAAAGTCAGATCCTAGCCCAATAAATGTGGAAGAGAGCTGGTGCCAAGGAAGATGAGAGATGTTTGTGACAGAGCAGGAGAAGTGAGGAAAAATATTTGACCACACCACCCTGTGTTTGGGGAAGAGTTTCTACCCTGCCTGTGAGTTTGATTTCCTCTTCAAGGTCACCATTACCGAATGAGAGTGCTAATATGCTTCTAAGGGGGCTTCTGATTCAAAGCAAGCTCCGTAAACCCTGCTATCATATTATTTACTTTACTAATATCCTTTGAAAACCTTATGTTAACAGGATTGTGCAACAGTAAACTTTTTCCAAGTCCAGTGACCACAAACCTGCAGCCAGGTCCTGCCAAATACGACTCTGAAACTCTTGAATATTCCTTATTTTTTCATTTGCATTGACTTGTCGCTGCCATTACTCTCCTGGACTTTTCTGCCCATATCCAACTGATTTTTCTATCTACGTTTCTCATCTCTGCCATTCATCCTTCACACTGCCGCCAGAAAACAGTGTTAAAATTATTAGTGATCTACATAAAAATAAATAACTATTCACCTTCTAAAAACAAAATGCATTTTTCTCCCCATGGTACTCAAAACATAAAAATCTGGTCCCTACTTTTTTTTTTTTTTCCATCTGCATCCTTTATTGCTACTCCATCCTCCATCATCCCACCACTCCATCATCTTTTCCAGTTTGAGGGCTGGGTAAATCACAGCTTTCTGTGGACAACTCTGCTATGCGTTTATGTAATCTTGATGTTGACTGGTATCTCCCTACCCTTAGATATTTTGGACGTTTCATTACAGTTCTAAATTATTTACTTCTTTCTGTAAACAGATCAAATCTTTCCACCACACTGAGATCAGGCCTAGCCATGTGACTTGTTTGACCAACGAAGTGTGAACAGAAGTAACATTTCTTTGCAGAAGCTTTCAGAGCCATGACAGAATTCTGACACTATTCTTTTTCTTTTGCCATGAGAACAGCATGTCCCAGTTAAGGGCTGCTCCCTCAGCTTAGATGACAGAATGGAACTCTGCGGTACAGAGCTAAAGTGAACCCACGCCCAACATGAAACATAGGCTAGATGGCCTTTGCAAACTACTCAGCAAAAGTGGACTGATGCAGAGATCTGGTTAAATAAGGTCCCAATACTAGCTCCAGGGCTGTGGCAATTCAAAGTCCTCCCCAACTTTTCATGTCTTACTTCCTCTTACATACTCTTCTCTGGTTCACTTCAACGAGTGCTACCTGAATTCTGTCCCATATAAAACCTACACTCAACGCACAGCCCCTTTATAGTTCTCTATAAGAAATCTAATCATTCTCAGGAGTTTCAGAAGTTGGCAACATTCAGGAACATTTCTATGGTTGAGACATTGGATGGCACCTCGCAGTATACAGTCTTCTGTTCACGCTGTCGCAGCTCCTCATATGCCACGGCCTTCCAAAACCTTGCTGCAACTCAGGACGCTCTCCACCTCCCACAGTGCTGCCCTGGGATGGTAGGTCAGCAACACACTCCTCTTGCATCTCTGTCTTGCCCCACAGAGCAGCATGTTTTCCCCATATGTATTCCCATTATTTATTTAAACCAAAATTCCATTTGCTATGAAATCATATTTTAATGCTATTACAAATAATGTTCTACCTTGACAGATAATACCTAAAATCCTATCAGACTTCTCCACTGCAAAAGCACTTTTAAATCCATTATCTTGTCATATCATCTCTATTTTTCTCTCCATCTCTGTGAAGGCAAGTGCCTTGACTCATATAATAACATGGAGTCTGCAGCTCTTCGCACAATGCCTGACATATAGTGGGCACTCAATCAATATCTGTGGGTAAATAATGAATGAATAAAAGAAAACATGAACATCGGTATTAAGTGACAAGCCAAGTATCTAAAGGTGCTTTCGCTTCTAAGGAAGCTAAGTAAACGCTGCTGCCATAATATTTACTCAGTTAATATCCTTTGTAAACCCATGTTAATAGGATTATGCATAAGTAAAATTTTTTCCAGCTCAATGACAACATAAGGGGCAGAAGTGGGGTTTCAGCTAATGTCTCTGATTCCAGTCCCCATGGCCTTACTGCACTCTGCCTCTGCCCCACACTCACAGCACTTTTACTATGGAGGGGTGTGGACAGCGGTAGAGTGAACACAATCTTCTGATCTCAGAGAGAGGGTTAAAGTGTCAGACAAGAATTGAACTAAAGGTTCAGGTTCAAGGTTACTTACAAACTGAAATTTTAATGAGAAATCTAAGAATAATCTGAGATTTGCTATAGGTAGCTGTAAAACGGGATTTTTCCTCTGGAACATATTTCGTTTACATTCATGAAACTGTGTGGATGCAGATCTCATAAATTCAGCTCACCTGGATGTGCCAGAGGGACGATCTAGAATGAGATGTTAAAGTCATAAATTCTACAAGCAAACGCCGTCTTCCTCACTCTGCAACGATAGATGACAAGCTGTTTTTGCCTGTTAAATAATTCATCCTCCTCAGTGTTTACAGGTTGACAAACACAAGAGGATTTACTCTTTCCTAATCACACTCAACTCTCCATTTTGAAAGCCTAGAGTCAGTTTTTGTAAATGCACAGGCTTATTATTCCCTGGCTGCTGTTGTCACAGAGTGAATAGAGTCATCATTCTTTCCTAGAAACATATAATCTGGAATCAGATGACCTGTATAGAGGTTTTAGCTCAACTACTTATTGACTGCGTGACCTGGGGCAAGGCGCACAAGTTTCAGGTTTGTGATCTCTAGAGCAGGATTACTAATAAACATAAGTGAGCAGTGAGGATCAAATGAGATAAGACAGTGACTTACAAACTCTATTCTATGGAGACTCAGAGGTGGGGAGAGGCCAAGGAAGAGAAGCCACAGCCCCGTCCCCATCCTCCACTGCTTGGACCAGAGAAAGTCAGCTTTTAGCTTTTCAGATCTCAGCTTCAGGCCTTCAAATCTCCAATTCAATCTTTTGTCGACCACATCTGTGGTTGCTTCCAATAAGAACACTTTCTCGCAATTGTCCGATGCTGTAGAGTTCATAGTGCACGTCCGTATATGTCATCTCACGTATAATCCTTACCGTGACACAAGAAAATTATCTCTCCCCCTTGGATGCTGAAAGACTGTGAGCCCCTAAAAGATTAAGTGACTTGCTGTAGTTCCCAAGATGAGGCAGCAGTAGCTCCCAACCAGAGAGAGGCGTGCTCTTCCTGCAACACTGGGCGGTTTTCACACATTCCTGTTTTCTCCAATACATAAGATACCATCTTTAATTTGAAAACTATTTGCCTTTTCAGATAACCTATGTTCTCACAATAAACAAGCCACATTTTCATTTTTCTTCAAAGAATGAAACTTCTGGCTTATCTTAAGAAGAAGGTAAAAGCATTGATTAAAAATCTGATAGGACTCATAACACAGCCCATGTTTCTCTTTGTAAAGCCACAAAGAACACACTGTCCCCAGAGCATGGACAATCCTGGTCCCAGCAGAGCACACTGGGAGGGACAATTGTGACTAGATGGAGACAGCAAACGTATCAGCAGCAAGGGTCACAGAATTTCCTTGTCAATGATACTAACTTTCTTCTCATTTAAGAGGAGCAACTATCTGGAATTTTTTTTCCTAGTTAACATTCTCTGTCCGTCTCCGCTGTAATCCCAAACGTCTGGCTATATTAAGACATTTTCTCTACTCACTGAGTTCATTAATCCATTCACTTATTAAATAAGCAGTAAGTACTTATCCTATGCAGGACATGGGGCTAGGAATTGTGAATACTGAATTTATAATAACCAGTTCCTGCCATCAAGATGTTCACAGTCTTGCTAAGAAGAAGTCACATGAATAAACACAAAGCAGAATGAGGTAAGTGCATAAGAGAGGTACAAAGAGTTCTGATAATGCGAAGAGGAAAGACCACTTTTGACCTAGGTTATCAGTAGCGGTCTTTGAGGTGAGACAGTCCAAGTGCTGCAAGTTCATGAATAGACAGAATCTCACTAGGTGAAAATGGGGGAGAGTCTATTCATGTTGGAAGGAATGGCAAGGCCAAGGAGACAGTCTGAAAGGCTTGGAAGAAGCAAAATGTGATATTAAAAAATATCAGATTGTAGAGTTAAGGAGTCTAGAGTTCCAGCTCCAGCTTACTCAACAGCTATGTGATCTTGGACAAGTTATTTGATCCTCCTTTACCTTAATTCAATCATTTTTAAAACAGAGATTAGATGTCTTGTTAAAAAACAGGAACCTTCAAGCATTGTTTCGGTTAACTTTTGAGGTTCAGTTTTAAAGGCCCCTGATAAGGCTTCTTACTAATTTAGATACATTAACTGGCATAACTGATAGGCTTCGAAGAGTTGGGCTGATATGAGTGAGCTGATAAATAACCATTTAAAAACTGGACTTCCACATTAAAGCCAACTGTTAAAAAAGGTAAGATAAAAGATTATACTAATGCCCATGAAAATAATGAATGTGATTTCAAAAGTGAAAAGGCTTATATTTACCTCGTATTATTCCTTGCATTACTCAAACAGTCTTTAGGGGAGAATGAAATTTCCCTATCTCCTTTAAGAGATGCTATCCATGTTCTTATATTAAGAGGAAGTAGTACTTGCACCTCCATAATGAAAATTAAATTACAAGAATCAAGATTGAAATCAAAGAAAAGTTTCTTTGTAGAAACGGACAGGCTGATTTTGAGGTGTATACAGAAATTCAAAGAGTCAAGAGTAGCCAAGACAGCTTGAAGAACAATGTGTGAAATCTTACTCTAATGGATATTAGATTCTTAATTAGGTAAGGTTTTGTTTGTTTGTTTTTATTTTTCTTTTCTCTCTCTTTTCTTGCTGCCTCTCCACACTACACTAAAATTGCCAGAATGCTTACTTTTTCTCCTGGGGAAATAATCTCTTGGTGTCCTCAAGCTTATCCCAAGTTCTCAAGTATTCCCTATGGTCATTACTGGCTCTGCTCCCCATGTAAACTTGCATAGCAAAGATACTTCACTTTGAAAAAAACTATTTCCAAGTTCCTCCTGCAGGACAGGAGGTTTAATGAGACAAAATGAACTTCTGGAAGTATCTTAGGAACCAATTAAGAGTGAGAATATTCATAAAAGGAATCCAAATCAGAAAAGAAGAAGGAAAGCTGTCACTGTTTGCAGATGACATGCCACTAAAAATAGAGAATCCTAAAGATGCCACCAAAAAACTACTAGAGCTAATCAATGAATTTGGTAAAGTAGCAGGATACAAAATTAATGCATAGAAATCTCTGGCATTCCTATACACTAATGATGAAAAATCTGAAAGAGAAATTAAGGAAACAGTCCCATTTACCACTGCAACAAAAAGAATAAAATACCTAGGAATAATCCTACCTAAGGAGACAAAAGACCTGTATGCAGAAAACTATAAGACACTGATGAAAGAAATTAAAAATGATACAAACAGATGGAGAGATATACCATGTTCTTAGATTGGAAGAATCAACATTGCCAAAATGACTATACTACCCAAAGCAATCTACAGATTCAATGCAATCCCTGTCAAACTACCAATGGCACTTTTCACAGAACTAGAACAAAAATTTCAAATTTGTATGGAAACACAAAAGACCCCGAATAGCCAAAGCAATCTTGAGAAAGAAAAACGGAGCTGGAGGAATCAGGCTCCTGGACTTCAAACTATACTACAAAACTACAGTAATCAAGACAGTATGGTACTAGCACAAAAACAGAAATAGAGACCAATGGAACAGGACAGAAAGCCCAGAGATAAACCCACACACATATGGTCACCTTATTTTTGATAAAGGAGGCAAGAATATACAATGGAGAAAAGATAGCCTCTTCAATAAGTGCTGTTGGGAAAACTGGACAGCTAAATGTAAAAGAATGAAATTAGAACACTCCCTAACACCATACACAAAAGTAAACTCAAAATGGATTAAAGACCTAAATGTAAGGCCAGACACTCTAAAGCTCTTAGAGGAAAACATGGGCAGAACACTCTATGACATAAATCACAGCAAGATCCTTTTTGACCCACCTCCTAGAGAAATGGAAATAAAAACAAAAATAAACAAATGGGACCTAGTGAAACTTCAAAGCTTTTGCACAGAAAAGGAAAACATAAACAAGATGAAAAGACAGCCCTCAGAATGCGAGAAAATATTTGCAAATGAAGCAATTGACAAAGCATTAATCTCCAAAATTTACAAGCAGCTCACGCAGCTCAATATCAAAAAAACAAACAACCCAATCCAAAAATGGGCAGAAGACCTAAATGGACATTTCTCCAGAGATATACAGATTGCCAACAAACACATGAAAGGATGCTCAACATCACTAATCATTAGAGAAATGCCAGTCAAAACTACAATGAGGTATCACCTCACACCAGTCAGAATGGCCATCATCAAAACATCTACAAACAATAAATGTGGGAGAGGGTGGGGAGAAAAGGGAACCCTCTTGCACTGTTGGTAGGAATGTAAATTGATACAGCCACTATGGAGAATAGTACAGAGGTTCATCAAAAAACTAAAAATAGAACTACCATATGACCCAGCAATCCCACTACTGGGCATATACCCTGAGAAAACCATAATTCAAAAAGAGTCATGTACCACAATGTTCACTGAAGCTCTATTTACAATAGCCGGGACATGGAAGCAAACTAAGTATCCATCAACAGAGGAATGGATAAAGAAGATGTGGCACATCTATACAATGGAATATTACTCAGCCAGAAAAAGAAACATAATTGATCTATTTGTAGTGAGGTGGATGGAGCTAGAGTCTGTCATACAGAGTGAAGCAAGTCAGAAAGAGAAAAACAAATACTGTATGCTAACACATATATATGGAATCTAAAAAGAAAACAAAAAAAAATTGTTCTGAAGAACCTAGGGGCAGGACAGAAATAAAGACGCAGACGTAGAGAATGGACTTGAGGACATGGGGAGGTGGAAGGGTAAGATGGGATGAAGTGAGAGAGTGGCATGGACTTATATTACTACCAAATGTAAAATAGATAGCTAGTGGGAAGCAGCTGCATAGCACAGGGAGATCAGCTCGGTGCTTTGTGACCCCCTAGAGGGGTGGGATAGGGAGGGTGGGAGAGAGATGCAAGCGGGAGGAGATATGGGGATATATGTATATGTATAGCTGATTCACTTTGTTATAAAGCAGAAACTAACACACCATTGTAAAGCAATTATACCCCAATAAAGATGTTTAAAAAAAAAAAAAGAACAATACCTTGTTAGTCTTTAAAGGCACAAGTAATAGAAGGGAAATATTTTTCACCAGAATGATTTTATTTGATTGTAGCACGTGGTTTCTTATGAAATGTGTAAATAAAGTTCAGAGAAAGGGAGTAGAAGGAGGACATAAAGTTGGGAAACGGAATAAATCAGAGTTTGTGAAAACCTGTTATCACAGTAGTATTGGGTCCATATGACAAATCTGTTATGTATACACAATGAGCAGTGGTGTTCTAAAATAAGCATAAATCGATCCGTATTATGTCCTCATTATTCCACGTCATGTACTCTACATTCTGGCCAGCCACACGTACTCACATAGGCCCCAGATCACTTGCCTCCATATACTTCCTCTCTCTACAATCCTCAATATTCCTCTTTGCATTCACATAAATACCAGGCCCAGGCCCAGGTAACTTTTCCATTTATTTAATTTTAAAATAAGTATTCTACTCACAAGTATCATAGTTTCACAGTCTCCCTCCCACTACTATTCCCCAGCTACCAGTTACCTCCACAGAAGTGACCAAGCATGTATCTCCCTGTGTGTTCTTCAGTCAGGAGGGATATTTTATAGATACGGGTGTATGTTTCTATATTTTACACAAACATGTCGTATTAACTGTATGTTACCTTGGGCAAATTATTTAACTTTCCACAGCAGTCTCCTCATCTGTAAAATGGGGGGAAAATAATACTACAGGCATCATAGTGATGTTCTGAGGATTAAATAAGTTAACACTCTCTCTCACACACATACACACACACACATATATATGGCAATGTTAAAATAGCCTTTAAAAGAAATTTATAGGCAAAATGGCAGCATAAATAGACGTAAGAGCTTCTCCTCCAATTGCAAACCACCAAAACTAGAATTTATTTTTATTGCTCAAATTAAAGGGGAGGGGTTTTCTAAGTTCCAGGAATGGAGAAGGAACACTTAGATGTAGTAGTGACCCCTACTTGAAGTTATGGAGCTCATGGGGGACTGGAATCTGAAACACACATTAGGGACCAGAGCTTTAACTTCTACATGGAAGCTAGAATTGGGGCTAGAGATCCCACATGTCATAGGAATCCAGCAGTGGACATCAACTGAACTGGAACACACTTGTCCATTTCCCAGGATCACAGAAGAAAGCAAGTCATTTAGTCCAGGCTGTGATTGGAAAGAGAATCAACCACCAGAAATTAGAAACCCAGTTTTATCCCAAGTTTATATTAACTGAGTATTATTTCCAAAACTCTGGAGACAAGAACCTAGCCTAAAAGTTGGTTAACAGTGGATAATCCCATGGAACTGGCAGAGTCATCTGTGAGATCTTTCAATAGGGAGGCTTCCAATGACCAAAGCATATGTGGACATTTTACAAAATATCTACAGTGTTAGTTTAAAAAGGCATAGCACCAAGAAAGCCAGCCTATGGAATTAACAAATGGAAGGATTACATTGCGGAAATAGAGATGGCAAAGCTTTAGAATAAGTATATGTGAAATGTTCAAGGTAATAAAAAAATGTAAATATTCAAAAAGAAAACAAAAGAGATTATAAAACTAAAAGAAGCCAAGTGAAAATGTATAAATTAAAAAATAAAGAGAATGTAACAATTCAGGGAGGTAATAATGAATTTGGAAGGCATAACTGAAGAAGTTAACAAAAACATAGTACTGAAAGTTAAACAGGGAAAAAGTGTGAGAAAGAAGCTAAGAACATGAAGAGCAGATGTAATTTCTAACAAAACTTTAAAATGAGTTCCAGAAAAAGAGTGGAGAACATGGGAGAGAAGTAATATGAAGAAATTTGAAGAAATAATGGTTCTAATTGAAGGCAGACATAAGTCTTCAGATTTAAAAGGCACAGTACAAAACACTATAAATCAAACAGATATACTTCTGTGTATATTTAGTGAAATGTCGAGTTTCAAGAATAAATAGAAAAGTTTTAAAGCTAACAGAGTAAGAAATGTTTACCCACGAAAGAAAAACAATAAAGAAGACAGCAGACTTATCATCAGCCACCATCAATGTAGAAGAAAATGGAAGAAGAAAAAAAAAGCTTTACAAATATGTGTAAATATACCAGTAATCACAATAAATATACACATACTAAACTCACCAGTTAAATAAAAGACCCTCAGCTTTAGGCGGGATGAACCAGTCGATAGGAGACAACTTCTCCCTCCTAGAACAATGTTAAAAGCCAGATAAAAAACAAAAATCATCTGCTTGAAGACAGCTGAGGCAAGAGTAGCTAGAGAAGCTATGACTCCCAAGAGAGAAGAAACTCTGAATAGTGACCTTTACGCAGCGCTCTCGAAAGACAAAAATGAAAGTACAAGATATACCAGAAAAGGAACTTGCAGACTATTACATTAATGAGCCAAAGATGGCCTCTGTGTGTTGGCCCCTAGGTTGTTTATTTCTTCACTACAGGCTGAGGCCCTTAGCTCAAAAGCCTGACTGCTCCAAATTCACATTTTTACAGATCCAATTCTTTTTAAAATAGCTGAAACATGCAGATTTTTAGCCATTTAGAGTCTGCCTGTTTTGCATACCCCACAAAACCTCCCTGGACAGTTACTAGTCATAAGGCCCCAAATCACTGCTCTCCTTTGGAGCTCCCTGACCCTGATACTCCCCACCCTGCTGCTAAGCCTCCTCTCTGATTCTTCTGTCACTTAGGAGTTCCCTTAACCTCCTCCCTTTCTGGCTGGTGGTCTCCATGTTGTAAGTCTCTGGAGGGTCTCATAAAGTGAGGAGCTTCCCATTTCATGCCACCCTGTCCAAATGCCATTGAATAAAGGTTGTTGTGTGTTACTACCTCTCATGGTCATATCTTTTAATGTGATTAGCCCCAATCCCTCAAACTCCTTACATAGACTACTCCAGGCTCTCAGTTTAAAACTCTGAAAAGCCAGGAATGAATTAACAGTAAGCCCAGCCTTTCTAGGGCTCACATTGGGACAGTCCCTGATTGAATGAAAGTAATAATCTATCACTATCTACTAGCTAAAAAAGAATGAGCCCATTCTAGAGGGAAAATAACCTCTAAATACTTTCAGTATACAACTTTTGTCATTCAATCAAAAATTAACAGATATACCAAAAGAAAAAAACTATATAACTGGAATCCATGGGGGTGGGGGCAACAGTAGAAACAGATACACAAGTGATGAAGATATACTTCATAAGGATTTTAAAATAGGAGAAAATAAATATGATTGTGGAGGATTTACTATAAGGATTTTAAAATAGGAGAAAATAGATATGATTGTGGAGGATTTACTAGAGAACTGTAATCTATTAGGAAAAAAATAGAAGTGCTTCCACTGACAATTTCTAAATCTGAAATTAGGTTAGATGAATACTGTAAACTAGAAGTCCAGAAGGACAGGAGAAAAAGAATGGAGAAGAAGAGAGAATGACTGAAAATTTTTTTCTAAAATATACTATCCCACAGATTCAAGTATCTCTGAAGATTTTAGAAAAGAATATATACAAAGAAAACTGACCCAGAGCATATAATAGACAAACTGGTGAAAAACACAGGAAAAGACAAACATTTAAAACTAGCTAGAGAAATAAGGATGCATTACCTACAAAGGAGAATATGAAACTGCTGACTTCTCGATGGAAAAAAGAAAGAAAAGACACATCTAAAATTCTGAAAGAAAAAGAAATGCCAAATGAAATTCTATATTCAGTAAAAATGTCATTAAAAAATGAAGATGAAGTTATCATGTTTTTAGATCAAGAGAGAATCTTCCAACAAACCTGCACTAAAATAAATCGACTAAAGAGAAATGTTCAAACAGAAGGAAAATGATCTCAGAACCTAACGTGTAACTGCAGATTGAAATAAAGAGAAATAAAACAGATAAGTAGTTAGGGAGATATAAATGAATATTGAGTATCTGAAATAATGATAATAATTATGGGATTTAAAATGTATATAACATTAAAACACACAACAAAAAACATACACCCTCACACACACACACTTATAAAAATAAACAAAGACATGTAGAAAAATGACCAGAAAGAAATATAAAATGATAGCAATGGTAATTGTTCTCGTTTGTTGGTGAGTTGCAAGTAGCGCTTTTTAGATAAATGATTCTAATTTTCTTTTCAGTGTATATATCTCTGTAGTCTCTGTGTGGCACCCAAAACAGGTAAAAATCTCTACCTTACCTCATGAAGGTAGTTGGGGAAACAAACATTAAAAATACTTAAAGAAGTAAAATATATAATAGAGCAGATGGCAATAAATCTACAAGCAAAGGAAATACACACACATTTAAAGATGCTGATTACCAAAGAGTGGGAAACTCGGTAAACAGCCCTTGCAGCCCACTTTACAGAATGCTATTCAGAGAGCCAGATTTCCCCCTCCACACAGGCCGATCCCCTACCCCCACTACCTCCAAGACCTGGGGGCTTTATAAATCCCCCAGTGGATGATCAGGTTTGCCCCTGTACCCTGCCCTGCCCAGGGACTTTTCTGGTTTTAATATTTGAAAATCCCGTATCCCAGGAATCCCCTCAGTATCGGCCAAACCATAACAGTTTGTCAACCTGCAACCTAAAAATAAAACCATTTGCTCATTCTGTTAGTTTACAGAGCTGTCACCAATGAAACTGTTGCCTTCAGAAGCTGTGCTTATTGGTCACAGCATCTGCCTCTGGATGTGGTATTCAAAGTTAGAATAACCCCTTCACAAGTCATGGAGAAGAACAGAGATGTCTTCAAGGAATAAATTAAAACAGTACAGTGACATACATTGGATTGTCACCACCAAGTACTGAAGTAATCCCACGTATCTCTGTCATTATCCTCAGTTTTTCTTCCTTAATGTTGGATAAAAATATACCCCCACTTCTTGTCAGTGTTGGCTCTCCTGAGAACTGTTCAGGATCATCCCCCCTTTCTAAGCATGTTTTGTAGTAACTGACATATTTTCTGAGCATAGATAACAGATGACCAGGGAACTAGGCATTTCACACATGTAATCTCATTTAATTCCAAAAACAATCCTGCAGGAAATATATTGCAACTATTTTACAGATGTGTTAACTGACATTCAGAGCGGTTCAGTAATTTGTACAGCGCCAAACAGCTAGCAAGGGCAAAGACGGAGAGGAAAACCATGGTCTAACCGCAAAGTTCAATTTCTTAATAATTTATCCTAAACTTTACTTTAAGAAGCTTTATGAGTCATCAAACACGAAACTGGGGTTTTAAAAGTGATTCTTATAACCTTTAGGGTTTTTTTATACAACGCTTTCTGTTCTGAGCTGCATTGACTTAAATGATATGATCTAAATTAGAGAATCTATGCATCCATTTCACTCAGGCACACAAATGTCTCTCTGCTATACATCGCTCTCTAAATAGAAATTGCTTTAGATAAAAAATTTTAATAGCTGAAATACTTATATAGTTTCTAGGTGAGTCATTCTGCAACTTTTAGTCTTTGGGAAGATTCCATATTTCTGGTTATCTGCTATGAAATGGTTTCCAGCTACCCACTTATGTCCTTGGTAAAGTTACAGCCCATTATTAAACAGCTTTTTTACTCAATACAGTTGATTTATTTATGCATCAAGCCTACAGTTAAAAGTTCACACTAAAACCAAAGATGTATTTTAAAGTTTTGTCAGGGCTTTTCAATAACTTCATCAGGCATTTAACCACATTTGACTAGATAGTACCCTGGGAAAAGATTAAATTTAGACAAAAGGTCTGTTGATTAAATTTAATTGAATTCCACAAATATTTACTGCCTTCCTCCTTCCTATACAGTAGGCACTCACCCTGCTTCCAAAAATACAGAGGTGAGATGTTGCTTCTGTCTCAATGAACTCTCTATCTACTTGAGAGACACATCAGCAAATAAATGCTCAGACAGAGAGGCAAATGTATCAACAGAAGTGACACAGAGTAACATGTGATACTGAAGCTGGGGAAAGAATATCAAGGGGGGCTCCCCAGAAGTAATGATGCCTAAGCTGGATTTTGAAAACGTTGCTATGTGGAAATCCTCAGGACCTACTAATTGATTTGATCCCTCTCCTTCAGTTTACTTCCAGTTTTGGTCAATCAGAATAATCAGAGATGTCCCAGGATTTTTTTCTCATACATCCAATTCAGAATCAAATGTCATCATCCTGCTTTGCTTATACTGCATGCATCCCACTAGGCCACTATCAGAAGCTACTACTTTCCGAAAACGTCTCCTATCACAGTTGTGCATGGACTTTCTCTCCCTTTAGAAATAACACTTAGATGCTCTGTTATGTCACTTATCAAAATCCTGCTTTGTGTCTGGGTTATCGGAACAATCGTTCTATCCTTAACAGGTGGTATGCTTTCTGAAAACTCAGAACAAACTTCATTAATATCACTACCTCTGTCTCCTCACATTCATTTACCCATCACTGACTGCAACACTGAGCCCAGTATCTGCAACAGAGTAGGGATTCCATAAGCAGTACGTCTTTGAGAAAGGAATTTTTGCCTGAGAGATGAGCCTTTGCATCCCTTGGCAGGAAAACAGGAGAGGTTCTCACTCCTATAGCAGACATGTGTAGTATAAATGGAATTTTAAATAAATTCCAAAATACACAAAATCAATATTAAAATGTACTAAGATGTCCCCGTATAAATGGATTCTTTCATGAGAAACTAATAATTCAATAATGCTTAGTTTCTGGTTTTTAGTCAGCAATAGAGGGACCGAAAGAAATTTCCTTTCTTGACTTGTCCCCAGGGCTCACACTCACTCACTTGGTTTATTTTAAGTTCTAGAATATAAAAGGGCTCTTGAATGCCTGGGATCTAGATGAAAGAACAAGATCTAAAAAAAATCAGAAAATTCGAGGAAAGAAAAGAACAAAAAAAAGAGTTGAATGCTTCCGATGGTCAAGAAGAGAAAGGATTGAAGAAAAGTCATCAGGTTTTAAGAGGAGGAGTCATGTGGCAAAATCAAACATGACAACAAATTTATCTCAGCAGGGAAAGAGGGGAAATAAACATTCTTTGGGAAGATAAATAAATTTGGAAGATGTCAAATAACTGAAATGTTATAATAGTTAAAGTTAGAATAGGATATTATTAAGCCCAGGAACTAGCTTGGCAAATAACCCAGTATCTCCAAGGACCCCATAAATGATTCATGTCTCCTCTTCAAAGGATCACAGTGCCAATTTCTTTTCAGTGAAAAAGGTGAGATATTCTCATTTCCTTATTTTATTAAAAAAACCTGAAATTTAAAATGTAGGAACATAGCACATTCCTAAATTTCCCCCTTAATATTGTTCAAAATCTATAATTTTTATTCAAGTCTTGGCTGCCTGCCAAGAACTAAAACAAACAAAAGAAAAATGCTAAAAGAATTTCTTAGGAAACTTAGATGATGTTCTACTTTAGTGCACAGAACCGTTCCTTGTAAAATTAAATATCTCACTAAAGCTAATGGGGAAGGTTGATGAAAGACATACACTTTGTATTCAAGGTCATTTTTTTACTTTATCCTTTTGATTGTGTTCTATTCTTTTCTACAGCCTGACATAATTCTTTTCATGAGAGAGATGGAAAATTACTTAGAAAAGATTTATATTTGTATCTATCATGAAACCACTTTAAATATATATTTAAGAACTTTGATCAGAAATTTTTATAAAATGAAAACAAGTCCAGAGAATTGCTTGAGTAACCTCTGAGGGGCAGCCAGTAAAAGTCATAGGTAACCAAATACAGCTAGAAAATGGTCTCAGTCATACTCAGTGTGAGGTTGGATTATTATTGTTTTTCTTTCTATCATAGCAGGAAATAAAATACCACATTGTGTTCAGAGCTTGGAAAATATCAAAAAGGTAAACTATCAAATTCCAGTGTATTAGTTATGGTAGGCAGACTGCTATAACAACTAAACCCCAAAGTAAATATCGGCTCAAGCACAAGAGACCCTTGTCTGGTCCTAGACTAGTGTAAAGGTCAGTGGAATGGCTCCTCTCCACACAATCCTTCAAAGACCTAGGCTGTCAGAAGCTCTGCTATCATGAACATGTGGTTTCCAAGGTCACCGCATCCCTTGTAGGCAGCCAGAAGAGAAAAAAAAATCATGAAGGAATACAAGCGTTTGTGGGTCAGGTCTGGAAGTGACATATTATTTTGCTCACATTAATTGGTCACTTGTCTGCACATGGAGGTTGGAGTAGATTTGCAGAGCTGTATTCCCAAAATTGGTAGACACCTCCCATAGTAACTCTACAATGCCAAGGAAGGGGAACAAGTATTTGGTAGACAACCTTCCATCTCACCACAATCCTGTACATTGCAGGAAATAGTACCAAGTATAAACACTTGTCAGTGGATCTGTTGCTGTGGGTAGCTGATCTGGGGTCAAATAAGTTTAGAATATGTCTTCAAGTTCCCTTTCTCTTGTCTGTGGGTGCAAAGTTTGTGCTCCCTGAAAAATTAAACATATCTATATAGATATATAGATAGCTATCTATATATCTATATATCCATACACTTGAAGCTATGGGCAGGATTCAGGAATATTTCCAATACAGAGTTAATACAGACCCAGTCACACAGCACAAATGATGAATTTTGGGTTAATGTCATAACCTGTTTTTTCACTGACAGCTTTTTATGTCATTATTCTACAGCATTATTTAAATGCTGCATGGTATACTACCATATAAAGTTACCATATTTATTTAATATTGCAGTTAAAACATATAAATATATTCTATGATCCAGGCTCCATTCTAATTTTTATATCATATCTCGTTTATCCCTCACAACCATGCTATGAAGTGGGTATTTTTATTATTATCCCCAACTAAAAAATGTAAAACCTCAGCTTCCATAACATAACAAAACTTTTACAAGATCATATACTGATCATATTTTTATTTACCTGCTTCTAGAATCTTTGTCTGGTTCAACTCTATTTCGCAAGTAGCAACTGCATTTCAAGCATTCCTTTGTGCTCTAATTCTTAACTCTGCCACAGAATTGGGAAGACAAAAGGAATTTAGATAAGCACAGAAAAAAAAATCACATTTATAAGCCTGCACCATGAGATGCAGTTTATTGCAGCCCCCAAGCTAGTTTTTAGAAAATACTTCCACGTGATCTACGGCTTAATCCAGAAACGGACCAAGGAACTGGACTGCTGCCATGCAATGAAGCTAAGAAGGCTATTTTAAAGTTCTTTTCTTGAGCAAACTCAGTAAAATAAGACAGGCTTCAAATGATTGATTTTTTTAAATACGACAAAGTTTTGCTCCATAAAGAAAGCACTGAGTTTACCTAATAGACTTTAGGAGTCCATTATTACGTTAATAATGTAATGCACAGTTCTGTTGCTGTTACTCATTCACAAACATGTTGCTGTGCAACGTTCACACCATCTGCAGGTAAAGCAGGTCAACTTTGGTCAGGGGAGACACTCACAGTCACCCAGTAGTAATACTGGGACTTTATCCTTCAAGTTCTAGGCTTAAAGTCCTCGCTATTTTTTATCGCTCCAAGCCTCCTTGCAATTTCTTTCCTGTCCTCCCAGGGAGCCTTATTAGTTTTATAGGTGTTATCTTTTTTCTGTTGGGTTAAAACAGTAAATGAGGAATTTGTGTTTCATACATAAATTCTTGTTTGATGCAAAACTACTGGCAAATATCTTAAACCTTAAAAACAGTCCCAGAAACAGAAGTCAACATAAAGAGTTCAGAAAAGACAATTGAGACAACTTTTTAATCCCCCTTGGGTTAGAGTAGTTTGGCATAAATGTGGCATGCATGCCTAAAGGAGGGAAAGATCATGCTTATTTGGAGGGATGATAAAAATCTTCTGGAGAAAGTTACATTCTTTAAATGGGTCTAGATGGAGTGCTGAAGGAGAGTCCCCATGTAGGAGACCATAAAACACAAGGTCTATGTGCCATAGAGTTTGTATCTAAATTCACTGAAAACTTTTATATGAAGAATGATATATTTGATACACGTGGGGACTCAGAAAATAAATTTTGATCTACACGTTTAAGTTGGCTTGGAAGAAACTTCTGTTAAGAATAAAGAGAAAATAGCACAGCTGTACTTCAGTTCTTTAACGTAACAAAATATCAATGGGGAGGGAAGGATGGGTCAGGATAGTAGATATAATATGGAAATAGAATTTGTAAAATTCACAAACTGAGCACAGAAATTGAATAGGCTTTTAGAGCTATTAATACACCAGATTCAAAGAGGGCCAACTACTGGAAGTTTGGGTATTGGTAAGATACTTTATATATCTCTAAGATTTTCCATTAGAAAATACAAATGTTTCTTCATTTATCGATTCAATTACTTTCTCTATATCCTGGTAATGTGTCCATTTTACCAAGAAGGAATTCAAGGCGCAGTGAAGCCACATACGTGGGCAATTGAATGTGCTCCAAGCTCAGCTAAAGTTGCCTGGATTCCTGGTTCTTCAAATGACAGACCACTGAATCACTTCATATTTTCTAAGAAAGCCAGGTGGGATGTTTCAAGTGTACTTGTGGAGTTCTCACTTGAATAGCTCTCCTTTGAGAAAGATTAATTAAGAGATAACAAGTAGGAATCCTTCATAGCATATCAATCTCTGCAGGTAGAAAGGATTACTATTTTAGCTCTCCACCTTCTGAACTCATCTAAATAAGATATTCAACATCATTGATTAGATAGTAACTATTATGCACTCACTTTGGAATGCAGGGTGGCCTTGCTTAAGGAGAGGCAGCAGAGAAATGTATAGGGTTAATAAGAGTATGGGCTCTGATACCAATCTTCTCAGGTTTAAATTCTACTTCTATTATTCTACTACTCATGTGACCTTGGGCAAGTTACTTAATATCTCTGTACCTCAGATTCCTAGTCTATAAAACTGAGATGGTAAGAATAACAGCTATTAGATCCTTCTGAAGTTAGAGGCACTCTTACCTGTACTGGTTAGAAGAGTGCCTGTCACATAACATGTTGAATATAACATGTATGTGCCTGGTTTCCCTAATTAAACAAGTAAGCTCCTTGAGAGAAGGGAAATGACTTAAGTAATTAATTTTGAACCTCCTATGACTTCCAGCATAATACATTTAGGTTGAATGAAACAAAACCATTCTAGAGAGCTTTTTTGGTCTGCAGAGATTCTCTGACAGCACAAACACTCAGTAGATGGCAAGGTCTATAGGGGCAATAAATTTTTCTCATTGAGTAGAGGAAACTCCAGAGTTCAGGATTCCCAGGAAATTGTGAATGTTCAACAGGGAGTTGCTTTTGGTTATTATTACTTGCCTTTATATACTTTAAGTGAACTGCTAAATGCCACACTGAGGCAATAAACCAGTTAAATATAGCTTGTTCCAAGAAGCTGGCCCTGAAAAGAAATTTTCTGTTAAAAGCCAGCTTTTAACGTCACAAGCAAATCTATGAAGGGACTGAAGAAGAGGAGGAACTTCGATGCTTGAAAGAACGTAGAATTCAGTCAGCCAGACCTGCATTAAAATCCAAGTTCTACCACTTCTCAGCCATGTGACAAACATAATACCCATCCATCCTCATATATACCGAGTCACAGACACACACACACACACACACACACACATACACACACACACACAATTAAATAGGTTTCCTAAGGCAAGAATTTAATGCATCTCTCCAGCCAATAATGCACATAGGTATCGACTGTTTATACACACCACATACTTTTCTGAATGTATACTTAAAACTTACAAAATTTAAAAATTTCTACGTTTAACCTTAAATATCTATCACTTATTTTGACCTTAATATGACAACTCATGCATGTTTTCATGAATGATATGTTTCTAAGCATTTTTTTATTTGATTAAATAAGCTATACACATTTATTAGCTTTTTAAAAAGTACGTTTTAAAGCTTTAAAAGGTGTAAAAATGCCTAGATCATGAAGTAGATCTCAAAGAAATATAGATTAAATGTTAATGATACGTTAGGAGAGAGCTCAAACAGATTACGGGATAGAGTTGAAGCTTTTGGTGATAAAGGACAGAGAACTCTGATGAAAGAAAAACAGTGACGGGAATGAGAAGAGCTCTCCCTCCACACTCAACAGGAGAAGGAATCACCCAAGCTGCAATGTGGATGAGCACCGCATAAGAAATTCATGCTACAGTGGCCTAGCTGCGGGGCAGATTACGGGGGACAAGAATTCACTAAATCAGGTAGATCCAATTATACTGCACTAACCACTACTAAGACTTTGTGAAGTGGAGTATGATACATTAGGCGCAAATGATTGGCCACAAAATCCCTTTGACCTTTGGTTTCCTCATGTCTAAAATGAGAAGAATAATGGCAACCTTACTTCTCCCTAGGAACTTGGCTGCGATGGTCAGTCATCACCGTGGGGAGGAGAGTGGCAGCCCCTCCACCCACTTGGCAAGCACCCCCCTGGGAACGGCAGAAACTTGAAAAAGGTTTCTCCTTGCCCTGCAGAGGAAGTCAGGTCTAAGTAAAGATGATGCGGCTGGTATTTATTAAGTGTTTGCAATGTGCCAAAGGACTGTGATGAGTACTTTATGCATATTTATCTATTTAATTCTCATGCCAACTTCATGATAAACATATTATAAATGTTCCTGGCCTAAGGAAAAGAAAATCAAGCCCAGAGATTTGGCCCCAAACACTTAGTTTAGTAAGTTGCAGGGCCCAGACTTGAACTCAATGAGTAGGTCAGTCCTTGACCTTAACCATGGCACTAAACCGTCTCTAGAAGAGATAGTTCCCCAGAAAGCTGAATTCTGAATCTCTCTGAATTCACCTTAAACCAGAGGTAATTCACCTTAAACCAGAATGCAAAGCCTCACCAAGAATGAATCACATGAATTCTTATAACACCAGGTTCTCAAAGCCTCAACGATCAGACCAGCTTCTGATTCAGGAAACTTAATGCATATAAGAAAGGAAGTCCTGGTAAGACTGAGAGCCAGATAATCCGTGGAAAATGGGTTAAATAGAAGATAGGTGAGCTTAACTTGTGATGAACATTTATTTCATCTTTGTTCCTTTTTCAAATGTTATTTCCTGTGTTGTATTCAAAATTAATATATTTCTTATCCTTCCTACTGCACAAAGATTGCATTATTTAGGAAAAGAACTAGTTGGGGTACTTTGACTCTACCCTTGCCCATGAATAGATGTCTGTTTTGTCTGAGTGAATCTAACAATAACCGAGGCACTTCCCCAGAAGGCAAGCATCAAAAATCAGCCATTTTGTGCAGGGCCTCAAACATAACGGCAAGTAAACAATACAGAAGTTACTTGTGCAAGCAGCTATCATAAGAGAAAAGGCTTTAATGTTACGGGTCAGCAGACCTGGGTTCAAGGGCATCCCAAATGGTGATGAAACTGCAGCTTGGCATGAGAGCTCTTCTCACTCTGCTCTCCCAGCATCACTGGACTGAGAGCTCTCCTGGGAGCCTTTATGTTCCTCACCACCAGGCGTCAGGTCTCACGCTTCCACGGGAGGCCAGTTCAAATGCTGCTTCTCCAGCAAGCGTGTCAGGACTGCTCCTGCCCTGTCCCTCACAGGCTAGGATGCTCAACGCACTTGGCTGAAGCAAAAGCCTGAAATCATAAAGGGAGCTCACAGTATCCACTGAACCACTTGGAAAGGAAAATGTTACAGTTATGCCCAGAAAGTGTGGAGATTTGAAGTGAAACATAGAATGTAGAGGTGTGAGTTATGAAAATAGAACGAGTTCACAAATGGTCAGGTGGTTTTTTATCATTTGGGGGCATCTTTTATGTGCCCGGCGCGAAGCTCATGTGAGTAAACTAGAAAGCTAGACCTGAACATCAAATACGTGGAAGTCAGCCAAGATAAGAAAACAAGAACTAGAAAGAGTGAGCAGAATGCTATGAACATAAAAAAGTAGAGACTATACCAAAGGAAGGGCAGCCATGCAGGTGGGAAGGACGGATGGATGAAAGAGCCCTCCTAACACACCTGTGCTTTACTCAATTTACTTAGCCAGGAATTCCGGACTAATCAAAGCAAGGTCACCGCAGTGCTATACAGAGCAGATGCCTGTTTGTCTGCAGCCTTTCCCTGACCCAGTGTCTACAACGGGCCAACTACCTCTAGTGGCAGGTGAGGTGCACCTAGGACTGAGAAAGAAGCCAAATTTTTGCTGCATCCCTGCCCCAAGACAAGCATGCCACTTCCTGCCCTTTTATACACAGGTAAATATCACCGTTCCTGAGTCGCTTACACTAGCATTCAATGCTCTTCCACATTTACATTTATACTTACAAATAGCACCAGTAAGGCCACATCCTCAGCTAGCGAAGAGAAAGCAGAATCAGTGCCCAGGGATCTCAATAATTTCCTTGCCTCTGTGTAGCTCTCCAGCACCCCGTAAAACTTCTGTCCACCCAAGCAGCTTTCAGAAACAAGGCAAAAATCCTCCATAGGTGCCTCAGCTATTAGCATGTCCCTCACAGACCTCCAGTTAAAGCCACTAGAAATGACTGAGGTCCCCAACCACTACGCTCTGAAGTCTTTGCCTGACTTTGCACGAAGGCTCTGCAGGGATACTGAGACAGGTCCATCTCAGGGAGGCTCAGTACTTCTTGGACCAAAATTGGCTTGAGGATTCTCCCACGTCCTTTCCCCACTTTCCTTAGGCTGCTCAACAGACTAGGATGCTTTAACCTCTCCCCCCATTTCTTCACTCTCCTTCACTCCAGGTCAGATTTCCAACAGTCCGATGGGCCTCCAACCTTTCCCAGCTCCCTCTTTACTTCCTCTCACAGGTGTTTTCTGTAATAAAGCACTTCCACCTTTAATCCTATCTTGACACTTGCTTCTCAAAAGACCCAGGATAATATTTTCTATGTAAAGCTATACATCTGCTCATTTATTCACTTATTGAAATAATTATTAACCATGTACTAAATTGTGCTAAATACTGTATGGGCAGAAAAAGGAGACTTAGCCCCTGACTTCAAAAAGCCAGGGTGGGGAGGCAAATAAATAGACATTTACAGTACATAGTAAGTGTTTTAATAGAGGGAACCACAGAAAAATGTGGAGGCTGATGATCTAGAACTGTAGAAGAGAAAGGAGGAGGGTTCTTATGGACTTCTGAGCAGAATTCTAAAAGAAGGAAGAGGAACTCTGCTCAAGTCGGTCTCCATTATGGTTTGTCCCCTTGAAATAGATCTTAATTCTACCTTGTTAGTTGGGCACCTATAGAGAAAGATCTATGGGCACAGAGTCTTGAGGGTGAGGCAGATCTATACCCCTACTGTTTCTGAGTAGATTTTACTTACCTTTAGAAAATAACCTAACTTGCATAAACTACAGAAGCTGCTTAGTCCTTAATCCTTCAAAACAATAGAGAAGCACAAAAAAAACCCTCTACTTCTACCAAAACACCTTTCGTCCCCAAAGTCATAACGTGCCAGAGCCACTAAAGTAGTAGCTAGTCCTCAAGCTTTATAAATATGTATCAAAAACCTGGATTTTTAAATGGAACTTTGTGCTTCATTAAAAATAAAGAATCTCGTTTAGGGGAGAAAAAAAAAAAATTTTGGACTCCCTGGGAGGCACTGTAGGATGTGTGGATACAGCCAAAGCTGCACCTCATCCTCACGCCTAAAAGGCTCCATCAGTGTCCCAAATCTGGTCTAGTTCCGGCACTGCCCGTCTCAGTGTGGCCTCGAACCACTAGCCATGTTTTCTCATGAGTCTAATTATCTTCAAGTTCACTTCCAGCTCTAGCCTTTTAAGATTTTAAATTTAATTAACTCAAGAGCAAATGACAAGTTAGAGCTTCATGAGAAGAGAGTCTGCAAATGAAGACTCCAGGTGAAGAAAAGGGAATTCAGTACTTGGAGTAAGAGGAAACTTATGTGTTTGACATCAGTTGGGTAGTTTCTGTGCCACTGAACGGACACAATCCTATGTCTCCTTTGTTGATAATTCAGAACAACACCTGACAGAAAATGTCCCCAGTATTGTGGGTGGGTAGCCAAAGCCCAAGGAGAATTTTAGATTCTAAGCAGCCCTGAAGGTGCACCCTTAGCTGAAGGGGAGATTTCTGGGCCTCACAGTTACAAGGTGGACAAGTGTTCTCCAAGGGCAGCCTCTTATACACACAATCACACTTCAAAGTGTTGATCTGAGAGAAGAAAGTGACAAGGAGTCCCTCCAGTGGGACCCAAATAAGAGAAAAGCAGCCCTAAGTAACAGTCTGTAAATGAGATCAAAATATAATATTTTAAAATATATTTCTCAGGGAAGTTGAACACTTTGAAGTCTAACACTCACAATGATCACTAAACACGTTTTAATGGAATGTGAGTCACAGATAAAAGGTGGGTGCGCAAGAGCAAAAGCAAAAAGTTACTCTGGAGGCAAGGCTGGGTGTTGGGGATTTGTTTCTCAAACATTCTTGTTATTTTGTTAACACAAACACTCTTAGTCTTCCAACCCAGAATGTCAGGCCACAGCCAACATCAAGTCACAAATCCAGGCCAAGTGTGTCTGTCTACACCCCTTAGAAACAGTGATGACTTTTAAAAATTAAAGATTATTTATTTTCAAGTCATAAGACATTAGATCTAGGAAAAATCTCAAAAGTCATCAAGTCCTCGCCCCCTCATCTATTGGGTGAAGTCTAGGAATAAATGACTAGTCTACGGACATGCACTAGATTGGAGTCCGCGCTGAGGAGAGAGTTCATGCCTCTATTCCCTGCTTTTCCTACGATAATTTGCTGTCTGTGTGGAGAATGATCCCAGGAAGCAACATCAGTACCTTCTCCCCCTTAGGCCAGACTGGTGGTCACCCTACCCAGGGTCATGATGCGCTGAGGGTGCCCAGCAAACGTCCGACAACCAGATGAACAGAGACCACCTTCACAGAAACACAGCCAAACCGTGATTTGTAGTCACTCTGAAAGCTCAAAATAAGCAAAGTGACCTGTTACATGCCACTAAGTAACAAAAGACTAAAAGAAAATGGCTATGTTTTTTAGTTCATGTTCAGGACATTGTGGGAGTTACACACCTGCAACAGGTCTCCTATTGCCATTTTTATCAAAGCTATCATTCAGTCAAGGCAAAGTTCCCTAATACACTTAAATATTTGCTTTAAGTTCTTCCAGGACAATGTTAAAACTTCCCAGAAGTGAACTTTTTAAAGGAAACAACAGCCACTGGCATCAGAGTCCATCAGAACCTTCACCCTCTCTACAAAGTTTCTGCTTTGATCTTAACCAGCCCACAATGTGCCCTTCTTCTCTGAAAGCAGGGCCCATTGGATTGAACCCTGCATGTCACAGAAAGTCACAAACTCATAATTTAGACAGAATTATAATTTATGAAGATACATGTAACTGGAGACCCAGAATGAGTCTGAGTAAGAATCACCCACCTCTGACAGTTAGCGCATCTGAAAACATCTCTATCTCCACTCATGACAGTGATCTCAGGCAGTCTCGTGGCTTTAAATATCATTTATGTGCAGATAACAGCAAATACACACCTCATCTCCCACCTCTTCCTTGGGCTTGGCATCTAATATAGGCTGTATGTGTCCACCCCCAAATCCATGTTTTAAAGTCCTTAACCCCCATTACCTCAGAATGTGACCTTATCTGGAGATAGGGTCTTTATAGAAGTAATCAAGTTAAAATGATGTTAGTACAGAGGGTCCTAATCCAGTGTGACTGGTGTCCTTATAAGAAGAAGAAGTTTGAATGCAGATGTGCGTTGAGGGAAAATGATGTAAAGAGACAAGGGGGGAAGACAGCCGCCTACAAGCCAAGGAGAAAGGCCTGGAACAGATCCTTCCCTCACATTCATTAGAAGGAACCGACTGACCTTGATGTTATGGACATCTAGCCTCTTCAACTGTGAGAAAATAAATTTCTGTTATTTAACCCACCCAGTTTGGGATATTGTGTTACAGCAGCCCTAGAACATTAATACAGCATCTCTACTTGAATATCTAATACTAATGTCACAAACTCAAAATGTCCAAGTCCATAGCTTGTATACCACCTGCTCCAACCTGTGGTCTCCAATATCCCCTATTTCTATAAACAGCAATTATAACCCATAGGTCTCCATGACAAAAACCAGTGATATCACCCTTGAAATCACAGCTTTCCTTCATATTCCTTAAATAATTCAGTATTTGATTACTGTACTTTTAAATCATATCCAAAAATGGACCACTTCTCACACGAGTCCACTCTGTCAACCAAATCAAACTACCATCACCACTCACCTGGATTTGTAAGAGCGTACCTGTCTCTTTCCTTCCAATCTGCCCTCTTACAATCCAATCTCCATACAGCCCCAAGAGTGACACTTTTAGGTGAGATCATCTGAATCCTCTGCTCAAGACTTCACAAAGGTTTTGTATCTGTATTTATTTATTTAAAGTCCTACCAAGGTGTGCAAGGCCCTGCTTGAGCTGTCATCCTGGGTAACCCTCAGTCCCCTTCTCTTATCTCTTTCTCCATTTCACCCACTCTGTTCCAATCAATCTAGCCTTCTTGCTGTCCCCAAGGGCCCTTGGTTCCCTCTGACACAGAATCATCTTCCCTCATATATCCACTGTTCCATCTCCTTTCCTTATTCATGTTTCTGCTGCAATGGCGTCTGACCCAAGCCTTTATGATCATCCCATCTAAATAGTACCCCCATATATTTGGTTACTTTTTGTTAGGTTTCTCCCACAAGACTCCCTGCAAGACCAGACATTGTATATTCTGTTCATTGCTATGGTCCTACCATTTAGATAGTACCCGGCAACTGGTACGTTTCCATAAAATATTTGTTGAGGGAAATGAAGGAGGGAAGGAAGGAGAAAGGAAAAAAGGAAAGAAAGAAGGGAGACAGGAATGCATTCATATGTATCTGAGCATATCAGTAAGATCATGGGGCAACCTTTCAGACAAGTACCTCCATGAAGAATGAGGAACTTTCTGAGATTAATCCTAAGCGTAATCCTAAGCAAAGGAAAAAGGCTTCCTGACATCGAGGCGACAAGCAAATCCTGAGTCATTACGGGGAAAATTTGATCTGACCGTAACATGGAAACTATCTCTAGGACTTATATTCTGGCCCAGTCCTCACTGGATTCAGGGGTGCTGTATGCAAATTCTGAAAGAACCTTTATACTAAAATTCTATACAACCTTGGGACCCAGGTGCATTGCCGTAACACTGGGGAAGATGTGCCTCTTTCACCACACATCATAAAGCAGCCTTCACATCTGGAAGGCTCAAGTATATTGGTAGAATCCTTGATAGAAACTGATATCACACTTTGCCCAGTGGAGTTTATAGTGTCCAGGGGGCACTGGGGACCTGTAGAGACCAGGGGGCCCAGCATGGCAACGCAGTGGCCAGAAAAACTGCAGTGATAGGCAGAGCAAACACTGCACCCAGTAGGCGCAGAATTTTTTCCAGAAACAAGTAATGTACTTCCCAGGGACTTCTACAAACACTTAGGAGGGCAATGGTATTATATAAGGTGTATGTATAAGCCTGTGAAATTTCAGTTTCTATTCCTGTGACCTCGTTGGCCCCCCAAATTTCTGAGTCCTGTGAAAATTCAGCATATATGTGTGTAATATCTTCTAATGAAGATAACTGAGATATAAATCTTCCAAAGAATTAGCATGATTTAGCTTTTTCCTACCAACTGAGGATTTTTATTAGGAATATTAATATGCTGTTATCTGCCCTGAAGTCTTTAAAGTATGTGATAGGATCGCCCCTCAACTAAATGTCCCTATGAGTACTTGTGTTTACTCTGTTAATTTGTGTCAGAAGACGTATTTAAAATTAGAATTATCAGTTGTCACTTTGTGTTGCCGTCAATGTGCCTGCTGGTATAGAATGCATATTTCCTTCTACTTCTGTTTCCATTTTGCTTTAACAAACCAAATCCCAGGCTGCAATTCCTACTAGCAATTCAACAGATACATGGATAAGAAAAGTCCCTGCCCTTTCCTGCCCTCACAAAGCTTACAATCACTCATTCTTTGTAGTATGAAGAAAAGCCTTTCAAGAAAGTTGGAGGTGACAGAGACAAATGGGCGCTACATTTGTAATCAAATTTTAAGTGGGTAAAAAATATGTTTTGGCAAACAGCATTGACTACTTTAGAGGGAAAATTGTTTGCCACTCAGGTAGCCTAAATCTGTTGGTGTGAGAAGTAAAGCAGGACTTGAGAAGCAAAAGAAAGAAGTGATCTGTCTGCACTGTCCTCTCAGGCCAGCATGCCCAGGAGCTAGGGCGAGTCAGGCGGGAGGAAGGTACAAGGTTGTTCTAGGGCCACTACCACCTTCGTAACAGGAAGAAAGCAGAAAGCTCTTCGTTTTCTAGAACCAGACATCTTGAAAAGCAGCCACTGATCCTAGTTCAAAGTCAAAGGAAGCCCTGGTCCCACCCTTCCTCAGTTCCTGCTAACAGGGGGGAAGACAGGGTGTGAACAGCAAATGATAGTCATGAAGGAACAAGGATACCAGCCAAAGCAAGAAGCAAGGGGATGAAAATGATATGTTTGTCATGGAACCCAAAGTACTCCTGGCACTAAGGCAGAAATTAATAGAGCTCTTCTAAAATTCAAAAACTTTCATTTATGTATCTGTCTATGTAAGTGGAAGTTTCCAAAGAGGGCATCCTAAAGGCAGCCCCTGGCAGCCAGAGAAATAATCTCAGCAGAGCAGTGGGTACGGATCTGTGTCCAGGACCACCATCAACAGTGCCTCATTTTAATGAAGAACAGATAGGCAGGAAAATGTTAATGTTGTATATACATGTAGGGTGGAGACACAGGTAGAGCTAAAGATAGAGACAAGATGAGAGAGAGAGATTAGTGCCTGTGTTCCTATACTCAACAAACCTTTTGAGTCCTAGCATCCCGTGCTAGATACTTGGGATAGAAACGTAAATCAGACACAGGTCTGAGAACTAGTCACAACCAAGAGGAGCCTAAGGAGACATGACGACTAATCCTAAAGTGGGATCCTGAATGGGATAATGAAACTGAAAAAGAGCATTAGAGGAAAACTGAGTAAATTCGAATAAAATACAGACTTTAGTTAATAATAAAGTATCCATATTGATTAACTGTGATGAATGTACTATACACATGTAAGATGTTAATAATAGGGAAACTGGATGTGATATATATGGAAACTGTACTATCGCCCCAGAAATTCTCAAAATCTAAAGCTATTCTAAACTAAGAGGGCTATTTTTAAAAAGTGGATTACGGTCTGAATAAAATCCAAATCCCTTATTATTACCATCATGATCTGGCCCCCGCCCACCTTTCCCACTTGACCTTGCACCTCTCTCCTTTTTGCTCAATGATCTTTAGCCGGATGGCTCCATCACACCATGTTCCTTTCTGTTTCAGGGCCACCGCACATATTGTTGCAGCCTCCTGGGATGTTCTTCTCATGACAACTGATCACTCAGGTCTCGGCTAAAGTGTCCTCTCCTCAGAGAGAGGCCTGTCCTGAATCCCCAATGTACCTCGTATGCCCTCACTCTGATATCCACTCTTTCATAAATTTATGTTCTTTTTCTTAGAAGGTATTATTAGTTGGAATTCTCTTTTTATTAGAGTGCTTATTTAATATCTCTCCCTCACCACGTATTAAGTTCCCTGTGGGTATAAGCTATTTCTGGCTTTTTCACCATTGAACACCCAGCTCCTAATCTAATACCTGCCCTATGATAAGTGTTCAAAAATATATGTGGAATCAATTAATTAAATGAGATATTGTGGGTGGGTCTATTTTAACACTTAAATCATTTTTTACATCCCTGTACACTAAGCGTCCAACATAGTATCTATTATGCCATGCACATATGCTCAATAATGATTTCTTTATTGTGCTAGATGCCTGGGTTTCAGATATAAATCAGACACAGGTCTACTTTCAGAGGCCACCGATTAACAGAGGAGACTAGAAAGCAAATGAGTGATTATAATTCAGTGTGATACGTGCCTTGGAAGCACTGAGGGTGGACATTGAGTCTGGGGGTTCAGTCTCCTTTCACAGAGTAATGCTGAACATTGAGGACCAGCTCTATCACTTGCGTCCTATCTGGCTGTGGACAAATAACTTCATAAATCCATGCTTCAATTTTCTTATTTCCAAGTTGATAAAAATGAACTAGAGACAATCTAAGATCCATTATCTAACATTCTTCAATTCTCAGTGTGGTGCAAGTTTTATGAACTGCTCTTCAACTTTACAACACAAGGAGTTTACAAATGTGTGGTTCTTTATATATAGGTAATTTCCTCAAATCTCCTATTTTCTCCCAAATAGTGGGAAAGCATGATGTCCAAAACTCTGAAGTTGTTTTCTGGTCTAAATGCTCTTCTTCTGGTAATCCTGGATCACATAGTGACAGTTCTTATTCCAACATAATTCATCTTAGTGGACTTATGAATATTCAAACCAAAAATCTGGAAAGAAGTGTAAAGGGTGTGAAATTAGGAACCTTCCATTTGGTGATAAAGTAGACTCTGTGTTGTTCTCGTAACAAGGGCCATGAAAGCTTCTCATTTGCCCATAAATAAATTTTCAGCTTCTGTGAGCAAAATCAACCATAAAAGTTTTAGCTTTTTGTTTTTGAATTTTATTTTATTTATTTTTTTATATAGCAGGTTCTTATTAGTCATCAATTTTATACACATCAGTGTATACATGTCAACCCCAATCGCCCAGTGAGTTCTGGCTTTATTATATTATCCAGCTGATATTGCTTTTTGAACTTGCATGAGTACCCCAATACATACTCACCTTGTTATTAAAGATCAAAGTACTGAAATACGGCAAAATGCGTGGTTCTAAGAATAGCACCTGGCCTGTAGTTGCCATTTAGTAACTATCTACTCATTTAATAAACATATATGAAGTACTGTATGAAGATCTGAAGACAAATGATCTGTAGGGATGTGACAAAGAGAGGCCTAGTCCACAGTCAGACGCTTCGGAGAGATCAGATAGTATGAAGACTAGAAAGTACTCCCTAGATCCCCAACATAGGGGTTAGTAATGACCTCAGAAAAACTACGTGAACTGAAAAACTGGACATCAAATCCAGATTACAGAGAGCTAAGGGATGAGGACGTAGGTAAAATTTCCAACAAAAGTTTGGCTGTAATAGGGAAGAAAGAGATATAGGGGTAGCTGGAGGGGTAGATAGTATTTAGGTGAAAAAAATGTTTAAACTGGGAGAGATTCATATAAGTTAAAATGCAGATGATAAAAAAAAAGTCTACAAATAATATATACTGGAGAGGTGCGGAGAAAAGGGAACCCACCAAAAGGGAACACTGTTGGTGGGAATGTAAATTGATACAGCCACTATGGAGAACAGTATGGAGGTTCCTTAAAAACTAAAAATAGAACTACCATATGATACAGCAATCCCACTCCTGGACATACCTCTGGAGAAAACTCTAATTCAAAAAGATACATGCACCCCAATGTTCATAGTAGCACTATTTACAATAACCAAGACATGGAAGCAACCTAAGTGTCAATCGACAAATGAATAGGTAAAGATGTAGTATGTGGAATATTACTCAGCCATAAAAAAGAATGAAATAATGCCATTTACAGCAACATGGATGAACCTTGAGAGTATCATAATAAGTGAAGTAAGTCAGATAGAGAAAGACAAATATCTGTTATCACTTATACACGGAATCTAAAAAATGATATAAGTAAACTTATTTACAAAACAGACTCACACACATAGAAAACAAACCTATGCTTGCCAAAGGGGAAGTGGGGGAGGGGTAAATTAGGAGCTTGGGATTAGCAGATCACACTACTATAGGTAAAATAAACAACAAGGTCCTGCTATATAGCACAGGGAACTATATTCAGTATCTTATAATAATTTATAATGGAAAAGAATCTGAAAAAGAATATATATATATACATACATATAAAACTGACTCACTTTGTTGTACAGCAGAAACTAACACAACACTGTAAACCAATTATACTTCAGTTAAAAATGCAGATGATAATAGTCCCGTAGAGAGGACGTTATTGCATATAGAGGAGGGAGAGAGGAGATAATCAGTGTCTCCCTCTATATATAGAAGAATCAACATCAGGAGACAATGAGGGGCTCAGAGAAAACTAAGTCGAGAAACACAATTGGATGGATTATCCTTAGGCAGGAGAAGCAAGAGAAGTTCCACCATTTGTACTGTAACATAAACAAGGAATTTGAAAGGACTGTACTTAAGTTGGGAGGTAGCAGGAACATTTTCTAAGACTGACTACAGCTCTTCAGGCTGCTGTTTCCTTACCGGACCTATTAAATCAATGGGTCCAGTAAGGATGTGCATTCATCTCTCTTCCTTCTAACAAAATTCTAATAAGCACTTGGAGTAGTGGTAAGAAAACTGGGGTAGAAAGCATGAAATATGCTTTCCAGTCACGATGCTACCATTTATTGGGCTTTCACCTCTGAATATAACGCAATCTGAGATGTACAAAAACGTTTCCATATAGCACAGTGCTTGAACACAACAGTGATCCATGGGAATGGATGCAAATTCCCTACCTGCCTTATAGTGTTGTAGGGATGAGTGAAATAATGAGTGTAAGAGTGCTTCATCACAGAGTTGGCAAAATCTATATACAGGTATAGGATTACTGGTTTCTTTGTTTTTTTTTCCTTAGAGAATCTACATTTCAAAACAGTTTTTTTAAAAAGAGGAGAACAGGGCTTCCCTGGTGGCGCAGTGGTTGAGAGTCCGCCTGCCGATGCAGGGGACATGGGTTCGTGCCCCGGTCCGGGAGGATCCCACGTGCCGCGGAGCGGCTGGGCCCGTGAGCCATGGCCGCTGAGCCTGCGCGTCCGGAGCCTGTGCTCCGCAATGGGAGAGGCCACAACAGTGAGAGGGCTGTGTACCGCAAAAAAAAAAAAAAAAAAAAAAGAGGAGAACAGAGAAAGCATTAACTTAGAGCACACCAAAGTGTGGGGGGCTGGGGGGAAAGGAGCGCACGCAGTCAATTCCTCTACTGCGCATTCGGAGAGTAAACAACAAGCTTTGGAACTGAGAGCCGTAGCCTTGAAACGACCGTGGCAGGCAGGCAGCCCAGCCAAGGAGAGCCGCGCCCAAAGGAAGAGAAGCAAGAGTGGCCTTCAGCCAAGTATAGATCATCTCGCTTTCTAATCTGAGCTGTACTTAAACCTCACCTCGCTTCCCCTCTTGGCGTATATCCTATCTCAAATAAAACAGGAGACGAAGTGCTCTGTGCGAGAAGGAGGTAAGCCTCAGGAAACATTATTAATGACCCACCCCTAACCTTCAGCCCGCAGAAGCTCAGCTGCCCAGAATTCTCTTATGAATCGGCATGGGGTTTGTCCAGAACACTGCATTTCCTCTAACTACCTCCACTCTATTCACGGTCATTGTATGAACAAGGACAACAGTGAGACTCTATCCTTTCCCACTCGACTCCAACCCTCCTCTAGTATGGCTTCTCAAGCTCATTCACTACATACTTGCTGCCGGGCAAGGTCAGTGCTCAATAACTATTTGATGAATAAAGAAGGAATGAATGGGCTTCCCTGGTGGCACAGTGGTTGAGAGTCCGCCTGCTGATGCAGGAGACACGGGTTCGTGCCCCGGTCCGGGAAGATCCCACATGCCGCGGAGCGGCTGGGCCCGTGAGCCATGGCCGCTGAAGCTGCGCATCCGGAGCCTGTGCTCCGCAACGGGAGAGGCCACGACAGTGAGAGGCCCGCGTACCGCAAAAAAAAAAAAAGAATGAATGAATGAGTAAATGAATGATCATTCTATGAACACCACCCTGTACTGCATGCTGGGGAATGAATGACAGGACACTTAAGCTTGGCCCTGGCCTGTGGGAAGCTCAGTACATGAACAATAACGGGAGCATGGTGGCTTACCGTGAGCCAGCTTGGTCTGGCCCCCATCAGACCTTGAACAGTTCTCATAATCAGTGTACCCTAAAGCTCTGTAAGTGGAAGGTGGGTTCAGATCAGTCCAGTAGCTTTTGAAGCACAGTGTCAGAGGAATGCACATGTTCATCCCCTCCCTGTCACTCCTCTGTTTTGATGTTGGAGGAACGGTGTCTCTTAGATGAATAGTGTATGAAGAAAACCTATAGCAATAATAACTAAAATGTATTGAGCATTTACTACTCTTCTAAGCATTTCACATATATCCATTTGGTCCTTTCAGAGGATCCAGGATTTTTATAACCTCCATTTTACAGATACAGAAAATGAGACAAAGAGAGGCTAAGATACTTGCCCAAGCCATACAGATTATAAGTGGGAGACCTAGGAATCAAATCTAGGCAGGCTAATGCCCGAGCCTGCACTCTCAACCACTACAGTTTACTGCTCTAAGAGGAGAGAGGAGGAAACAGCAGGACCCCTGAGGATAATGAAGCTTGGACTAGACTTCAGAGACAAACCAAAGCAAGTACACACTCAAGGGTAAACGTGTCTTGCTGAAGGCTGTAGTTTTGCAAAATCACACGGAACTCTTATTATGCACAGGGCACCCTACAAGGCACAGTGAGATGGTAACAGTCAGCAACAACTGAGTACCTGCCGTGAACTTTACATGTATTCGTACCAATCTTGAAAAGTATCTTGTATTTTACAGATGAGGAAAGTGAGACTCAAATACTAGGCTAGGTCACATAACTGGCCTGGCAGGGACAGGATTCAAACCCAAGTCTGTCTGACCCCGCAACACCCGAGCTCCTCCATGGTAGCACATGGCTCTCCAGGAGAGAGATGAAGGTATCCTGCTTCCCAAACTGGATTCTTGAGATCCTGACGGTGGCACATTGTAGGGTCCTGGGTCATCCTCCCCACTCCCAGGTTTTTCTGCCGGCCTCCTTTCAGGCTACTTGCAAGCTAAAACATGACAATCAAGTGGACAGTCCATACTTGCATAACCCAGATATCCACTGAAGTATCCTGTCTTTTTCCATTTCTAATGAAACTGGCTCAAACATCCTTCTCCATGTGATTTTTCACCCCAAATTCTTCCAATATCTCCAAGAAGTTTGGGTGTCTTCTGAGCATGTACAGACTTCTCTTCAAACATTCCCAAATGAAATAATGTCAGGAAGTATAGGGAGCTTTTCCACCCAGATCATGGCTTGCCCACCTCCCTCCTTTGGCCAATTAGGAAACTTCCACCTTCATCTTCTTACTGGATGCTGGAGACATTTCTTCCCACCCTCCGCTCTATGGTGATAACATCCATACAGGGTCTCTTCAAACCCGGGGAAAGTTTCTTATCTTCTCATTTGTCCAGGACAGTAGGTTGAAGCCCAGCTTTGTCTCCCAACATTCCTCTTCACCCTTGGAGTCAGAACTCTCTCCTGGAACTCTGACCTCGAAACACTAAGAAGTATTACTATACTGGGTCACTGTCTACTCTCTCAGACTCTTTACCTCCAAAAAAGAAATGGGAAGCCCTAGCAATGAGCTGGATCACTGCTACAGAAATAGATGGCTTAGCTTTCCAGCCTACTTGCATATTCTCATCCTTCCCAAGCCTCAGCTTCCACATGATTCAAGCCAGATTCTCTTGGCATAAGCAACGTTTCCTTAGAAACATCCATCATCATTTCCCATAGTCAGAACAAAGGGTAATTCTTCTCATCAGAATTCCAGGATTCTGCTCCACAGGTACTCCCCACGGGGACCTGAGCAATACTGTCTTCCATGGCTGGGTTCATCCCCATCACCCCCATCACAATGTCCTGAGCCGTTACCAGCATACGCCCCAAAGACTCAAGTACAGAGAGCAATTTGTGAGTGTGGTCACCAATCATGTTCTGAGGACTACCTCCTCCCAAAAGTGTAGGTGGAAAGCATATTCATCTCTGCTTCCCAGGTCCGTTAACCGTCAGGAACTCAACCTCAGGTGGCTAAATCCAACCCACACCAACATCTTCTTCCCCAATCAGAGCTAGAGCTTCCAGTGCTGGTGTTCTGTCCCAGGATATTCCCTGAGAGTAAGCAACACCAACTCCTTCTCCCCTTTGCCTAAAATTAACCTTACTAATCAGGGAATTGGAGAAATCCCCCAGTTCTACACAGCAGTTCATATTCTTGCAGCAGAATTATACCATAAATAATGATAACCACTCACTCCAATCGTCCTTTGGACCAGTATATCTATTTTAAAACACATTCAGCGGCTTCCCTGGTGGCGCAGTAGTTGAGAGTCCGCCTGCCGATGCAGGGGACACGGGTTCGTGCCCCGGTCCGGGAAGACCCCACATGCCGCGGAGCGGCTGGGCCCGTGAGCCATGGCCGCTGAGCCTGCGCATCCGGAGCCTGTGCTCCGCAATGGGAGAGGCTACAACAGTGAGAGGCCCGAGTACCACCAAAATGAATAAATAAATAAAACACATTCAGAGGTCTTCAGTGAGCTAGTACACGGTTCAGAAAAAAAAGCTGACATGCAGACAGTTCTAGCCATACTTCTGAGAAAACCTGCTTCCACAGAATCTAAGTAGATTCTACCCATATTACTGACTTCACGTAACATGCAAGTATAAGTAAGTATCCCACAGTCATTGAGAGAGAGAGTTGACATTTTGAGGTTGCAGATGGATGTGTATACAGTTTCACGGGTTTCCTGTCAGCTGGCTTTCCCTCCCTGCCTCATAGGTCCTGCAGCACTGCAGCATCGCCACAGTATAGTACCCACATTCACAATCCCTCTCTCCAGTGCCTGAGAATACCCACTCTTACACATTGCATATCAGGTTCGTTAATGTTGCGGCCCCCAGTGAGTCCATTCACCTGACAATTTTTGCTCAGTTGTTTGATCAATAGCAAGCCTATTTGCTGTGGAACTCCTAAGCCCTCCTGGACAACAAGAAATGCAAAGAAAGTAAGGACACAGAGATTTTGGTTTCCAAGAGTCTTTCATGCCTAATTGGCTAGAGGATTTTTTTTAGCTAAAATGTTTGCAAAATACTGCATATAACGTGATCTGTGTGAAATATGGAGAGAGAGATTAAACTATGAGGAGAATCTCTGGATTGTTTCATAAATTCCCTCTGACTTTGGGCTGGTATTCCAAGGATAAGTACAGCCCCCAGGTTGGTTAGTGTGTCCTCTCCTGTATCATGCAACTCTTTGGCAGCCATCGTACGAACATGCTAGGCTTCATCTTAGAGTAAGAATTTTGTGCAAAATAGAGTTGAATACTGTAAAGTGAAAGGTCGCTGACAAAAATTATAAACTGAGTGTTATTTGATGTGTTCTATCTTGTGAAGAAGGCTCAAACCCATTTTTTTTTCCAGTAATAAACTCGGGAGTAAGGAGGAGAGCAGTTGGTTTATGACTCAATTCTTGATCTTAGTCATGGTTTCCATAATATTAGTTGAGTTTTTCTGTTTCTTTTTTTCTTTTTTTTTTATCATACCATCACCCCCTCAGTGGTGTCCTTGTTATTCAATACGTTGACTCTGGTGTAGAATGCACCCCCTTTCCTTGATATCACAATCTCTTCATCTTACTCCAGTAATAAACAAATAAATGAATAATGAATGAATACAAAAATAGAAGATACAAAACAGACTTTTCCTGTTCTTATGCACTGAATTTCAGCCCCCCACACCACATAACATGTTGAAATGTCAACCCATAGTACCCGTGTATATGACTTTATTTGAGTATAGGGTCTTTGCAGATGATCTAGTTAAGATGAGGTCATTAGGGTGGATCCTAATCTGACTATACCCTTATAAGAAAAATTTATACACAGAGACAGAAATTTGGACACAGAAACAGAGACATAGAGAGGCATGATGATGTGAAGATGCAGGGAAATCAACATATACAAGCCAAGGAATACCTAAGGTTATCAGGAGCTAAGGGAGAGGAATGGAATAGATTCTACCTCATAGCCCTCTGAAGGAATCAACCCTGCCAAAACCTTGATTTTATACTTCTAGCCTCCAGAACTGTGAGACAACAAATTTCTGTTAAGTCACCCATTTCTGTGGTACTTTGTTACAGAAGCCCCAGGAAACTAATAGAGCTGAGTAGCAGATGTTACTGAACATTGACACACTGGCACAGGGGGACGTTGGTTTACATGGTCATGATAATGACACTTAAAATTAAGTATTAAACATTCCTCCTCTTTTAATATCACTCAACTATCTCTGTCATTTTAGGCAACAGTTCCCTTTTCCCCTTGCTCCTCCCTCCGCCTCTCCTCTGCTAAGACGCAGACATACATTTCTTTTCATTTGCAAAGCAAAGAGATATAGCTGTCCCTCCTGATTTCTGGACTCCAACCAATCCATGGTTTCAAGGTCTCATCCTCCAACTTCAAAGAGCTAATGAAGGCATTTACCTGAACAAAGAGTATCATCTCCCTTCATCTCTTCCCCCTGAAGCACTCTCCTTTATTACTGAGTAGGTATTTCCAATAGACTCAGTGCAGCCCATATACCACATGCTTGTGTCTAGGCTTATGACCCATGTTAGGGGCAGAGAGACTCTCCGTGGTCTGAAGCACTTACTTTAGAGAATCAAGCTGGTTACATGTTTCCAGAAGAGACGCCGGAAGAGAAGCCATCTCTCAGATGAGAGCTCTGTTCCTACTTATTTCCTCCTCTTCCATTCAGCTGCTCTGTAAATCTCTCTCTTACATAGCACATCTTTGTTTCTATCAGTCCACATATCCTTCATGGGACCAATTACCTGATTCTAATTTAGAAATACAGAAGCCAGACAGCACAGAAGAAGCCCAATGTTAATCTCTCAAAGTTCTTAGCCATTATTTAGAACAGATAAATAAAAATATGACTTGCAGTTTTCTTACACTAGCAGTTTAATACCCCGTGCAACTGTCTCCTTCTCACTTTCCTCACTATCTTTCCTTCCCTTCACAGCGTAAGGGTAGGTTTGTGAACCTGTAATTCTTCACTCCATCAATATGATTTTCTTCTGTAACCTTGGCTGTGGGTAAGTACTCATGAGTCTTCATTCCTTTTCCAGTTTAGAGCATATCAGAATCAATGGGGCACCACTGTTTCTACCAAGTGCTGCCCCTGAACAAAAGCATTCAGCAACTCCTTCTATCATTCACCTCAAGTCAAAACAATGAAAACACGTTAGGGATCATGAGGTACAGACAGTAATCCTGAATTAAGAATCAGAAGTCCTGGGTCTGATTTTTTTTATTCTGTGTGATTTTTGGCAAGTTACTTAATCTCTCAGGATCTCAGTTTTCTTACCTGTAAAATGGAGATGATAATACCACATACCTTGTTCTCTCCTCCACTTTAATAAAATTTTCTTGCTCCCCATGTAGAATGAATTTTGATCCATATTCCTGCTTTAACCTATCTCTATCCAATCCACCACCAAATGCATCTACTTCTCAAATGTCCCATAAATTGTCCAATTCCAAATTGTACTGCCAAAACTCTAGTCCAAGTGGCACAATCTCTTGCCAATAGCATTAAATGTTTTCTCTATTTGAGATCCATTGAATTTCTCCAAGACATTTTCAGGAGTATTTTTTCTAACATAATTCAGACCATGAAACTTCCCAGATTGAAAACCCTTTAAAAATGTTTTCCAGGGTCAGCTATGCTTTATTTACAAATATATCAATCAGTGATGGCAACCTAGAGGCTTGAGCCTCTGTTTGTTTTCCCTGAAGAGTATTTCAAGAGGATTTTAATTGGCTCCCCGCATTTATAAATCAGGAGATTTCATATAAAATTCAGATTCCCAAGTCCCTTGGAAAATTAGAAGACTTGGTCACACTATGACTGATTTCCTGTGGCAACAAGAAGTTGGAACAGAGTAGTTACTCCAAACTTGGACAAGACATGCCTCTCCCAGTTTGCAACACCATCCACCATTATTGTCTTCTAGGGGGCCCACTTCATTGAAGAATATACCTTGCTGGTTTCAATATGCATTTGAGTTTTTAACCTCTAGTCTGGATCAATTGAGCTGGATTTTTCCAGTCTATGTCAAGTTCCTGGCCCAATCCTAGAAATGACTTTCTCAAGACTGGCATATATCCACAGCTAGACATATTGACATAGAGCTTTCTAAGTCTTTATTCTAAAAAACATGTAGAACAAAGGCTCATTGGGGAACTGACAAATGTACTTGTATTTTTCTTTCATAAAAATCATACCACACACCTATTTAAATGGCCAGAATCCAAATGCCTGATAATATCAACTTCTGGCCAGGATGCAAAGCAACAGAAACTCTCATCTATTGCAAAATGAAACAACTATTTTGAAAGTCACTTTTGCAGCTTCTTATAAAACTAAACCCAGTCTTACCATACTATCTAGTAATCATGCTCCTATGTATTTACCCAACTGATTTTAAAACCTATGTCCACACAAAAATCTGAATACAAATATTTATAGTAGTTTTGTTCATAATAACCAAAAACCAGAAGCAACTAAGATGTCCTTCAATAGGTAAATGGATAAACAAAATGTGGTACATTCATACAACAGAATATTATTCAATGATAAAAATAAAGGAGGTTTGAAGCCATGAAAAGACATAGATGAACCTTAAGTGTTTATTTCTAAGAGGAAGAAGCCAATTTGTCAAGGCTACGTACTATATGATTCCAATCATATGGCATTCTGGAAAGACAAAACTACGGAGATAGTAAATAGACTAACGGTAAATCAGCTTGCCTCTAAGTTGAATGAATAAAAAAACTTTCCCAAGGACTTGTCCTGTTCTCCTAGCTAAGGGTACCTGTCCCTTTGCTGCTGCTGCTTAACTGGGATCAACTCTATCAGTGGCCTCCAACATCCAAGAGCCTCAATGTGTGTACTCTCTGGTAAAAACTGGACTAAAAAATATAACTTGAACTTAATGCTACAATCACTACACCATTTTATATAGAGTTTAGAAGCCAACCAAGAGGAGAATTTCTCTGAAGAGTAGATTTCTTGTCTGTTTTCTTACCCACTTGCAAGCAGAGAAGCTTACCACCTGCAGAGAGGCATTGAAGATAGCCCTTGGCCCTCTGAAAGATTCAGGAGGAAGACAGTGAAAGACAGAAACGCGATGGAGACGGTCGACAACTTTAGAGGTCAAAAGTAACACTGCAATGTAAAATACAGCCTTATAAATATTAGCTTCTGGACAACCAAAGTAGCCACTACCTCTCCCTTGAGGAAGAGCTACTAAATGGTAGAGAGAGAGGTAGAAGTTTCTTCCCTAGTACTTCCCTGAGTTGGAAGAACATGAGGAGAGAAGAAGGGCTTCCCATCCATTCCTGTTTGGCCCAGGCCAAAGGAATTTTGCCATTTCATATATAAGCATTGATAGTGAGGTTTGCAGCAGAGATGTTGCATAGTAAATCCCTGATGGAAGATTTGCAATGACCTGATGCAAAATTTGTAATGATGGTGGGAACAGAGAAGTCCCCATATCTTTATGCTATTCATATTATGAGGATTTTTTTGCCTCTCCTTGCTTGCCAACCTCTGACCCTCTCTCACTGTCTCACACCCACCTACCCTCTACATATACACAGACACAAATTGAGGACAGCTCTGTAGCTTCAGTTTGACAAAGAAGAAAGCACACTCCTGAAAGCACATTGCCAGGAGAAGTCTTTGGTCATCCATATCCGGAAGAGAACACGAGGCTTCTGAACCATATATGGTAACCAACTGTCCAGGTTTACCTGGGACTGAGGGGTTTCCCAAGAGACAGTTAAAACTGGATAAGGCCCAGGCAAATCAGGATAAGTTAGGTACCCTAACTTAGGCAAGTTGATGAACAGCTCTTATCCTTGCTGTATCAGATTTATCCTTGAGGCTTTAGGTGAAAGGCAAATACGAAAAAAGCCAAATTCCTCCTTGCCCAGCATGACTGGGATCCTTTGCGCTCCTTACTCTAGGTCAAGGAGAGCAGTACACTAGGCCCGTCTTGTGTATCTGCTGACAAATCTTCGGGAAAGAAAAGAACAAGATTAACAGAGACTTACAGCCTCTAAAGTACTTTTTACGACCTCCTCCCACTCCCATAGCTACCAAAGTCAAAGTTGGTAGGAATGCTATGTGGAAATCACACATCCCTTTGCTCACAGTCAGGTCAAGATAGACTCAGAAATGGAAGTGGATCCTGAGAAGGCAAAAGAAAATATGTCTTGGTGAGGGAGAGAAGGCAGCAAAACAGAGAGGTGATTCCTTTATCAAACAAATAGATAATGTGAAGAAGGTAGAAGAAATCACATTAATGCACTTCAAAGAAAATACAGCATCTTGAGAAAATGGGGGAAACTGGATAAGAATGAGGAAAAAAGTCAAGGTAGGAGTTGACAATTCTGTAAATTTTCACAAGACAAAAGCAACAACCACCTTAGCCAAATTATATTTAAAATAAGAAAAATCTGCCTGTGTGAAGATAAAAGTTTGGAAGGCAGTGAGTGTCAAGACTATGCAAAGATAAACCATGCCAGACAAATGATTACTCTTAATATGGGTATTACAGAGCAGAGGAAAGGAAAACAATAGCTGCAATAGATCTTGATTTGTATTCATTGCTTGACATTGTCTAATGAAATCACCTTTGAAACATTCATTGAAATTGTCTCAGATTAAGGCAGAAATTGCAAAGAAAGCTTTGTGGGAAACGGTAATTAACTGGGTCTCTTGGGAGGTAAGTGGTTCGATGACATTAAGTTTGGTGCTGGGTCCAGCTCAGTTCGTGTTTCCAGTAATGATGTACTGAAGGCAACCACAATGACTGAACTACAAGCCTCACCCTTACTTCACTGGAGGGTGAGGGAATTGAGTGGGGAGTTGGTGAAACACATATTCATGAAGACAGACAAATGCCTTAGCAGCCATCTACCCCCAACAGGTGAGCACTATACCAACACAAGGTCATTTAATTCTGGACCAGCATTTCAGATAGGTCGAAGGATCTGTAGTTCCCATGACAGCACTGGGGTTTTTTATGACTATGAGTGTTTCTGAAGAGTTTTGCTGTAAAAGAACTATCTAGAGAGAAATACGAGGTCCAGAAAGTCTATTTTTTTCAACAGGGAAAAAAGTACCTTGCCATACGTAGAACGGCACTCTAATCATTAACTTGAGATATCTGTGCTTTGTGACTCTCAGTAATTTTTCACCAAGATGTAGACTCAACTGCATGTACTCCCTAACAAAAATCACATATAAACTAGTTTCCCCCCTACATCTTTGGAGCAGTTCCTCAGAGCTATCTGAGAGGCTATCTCCCAGTTTATAGTCCTCAACAAGACCCTGAATAACCTTTATTCACAAAAAAAAAAGTACCACTGGTTCTTTGTTGTTGTTGTTTTTCTGATGGGAATGTAATAAAGAAAACAAAAGGAATTTAAGAAAAAGAAAAAATAATTGCTTGAACAATTTCATGGAGTAGACAAAAGCATTTAATCCTTCATAAGAGCATTGACAGTTTATATCTAGTAAGGCAGAATATTTGGGAAGGATGCATGGGTAGATATGTGTGATGGGTATGAGAGAGGCCCCTTCTGACTTCTCTGTTTTCAGGGATATGGAGCAGTGTCAGTAGACTGTGGCCGACGGACAGGCACCGGTCCACCACCCATTGTTTTCTGGCTCCCAATAAAATAAGGACATAATTGAGAGTATGTGTTTAGAAAGCATTATGACAAATTGTCAGAGTATTCTTATGTCTGTTGAATCTAATATTAAAAATCTAAGGTTCATTTTTTTGGTCTGTTCTTGTTTTCTTCTTTTCCTTTTTCTGCACATCAGAATAAACACTATAGTATTTTTAAAAAGTAGCAGATTGAAAACTTTTTAAATTTAGAAATCATAAAAAAGAGCAACAGACTAGAAATAAAAAAGAAAAATCCTTCCCCACTCACAGTCTGAGAAGCGCTAATGCAGGATTCAAGGTCACCACCGACTGAAAGTGTGGATAATAGAAGAGGTGCTGGTAATGAGGCTAGAGGAGACGTGAAGTAATTAGAAAAATGCAAGAATGAGTGGACTGTGGTAGCAGATCTTGATGTGTGGTCATCAGACCAGCAGCATCAGCACCATCTAGAAACTTGTTAGAAATGAAAATTCTCCAGCTCCACCCAGACTAACTGAATCAGAAACTTACCATATGTGTTCTGTAAAGCCCTCCAAGTGACTCTGATGCTTAGTAAAGGTTGAGAGTCACTGGAATAGGAAAATGCAGTAGAATTACTGGGCACAGCACTAAGAATCCATTTGAGATCTGGACTCCTACATTTAAAGTGAGTTCAGACAGCATGGCTTGGAATTTTCTCCTTTTAACACTTCCATTTTAGGAATTCTGACTTGCAGAATTGTAAATTAATAAGTTTATCTTGCTTTAGGTCACTAAGTTTATGGTTATTTGTTACAGCAACAGTGGGAAACTAATACACACTCCTTCCAGGAAACCAGATGAACTTCCCACAGTCTTCCATACTCTTTCTTCCCCCACCCACAGTATAGGCACAGAGGATCCAGGAGAGGACCCCAAGTCCCTGCTGGAGGATGACAACACAAGATGCAGCAGCCTGAGCCCTGGAATCACCACTTAGGAAACCACCTGTATTTAACTGTTATGCAGGAGAGAAATAAACACTATTCTGTTAAAACTCGGGGATTTGGGGGTTTATGTTAGAGAGCAGCCAGCCTAGACAGACTAATATTGAGAGTGATCTTGATGGTGGTAAAATTGTGAGTGCTGGGAGGGGAGTGAGAAGCAAAAAGAAGTCTGACAAGCAGTGTACAGCATACCACAGCTTTCTCTTCACTTCTGCCAAGGGTGCTACGGAGAGAGGCCACAGGAGAACCGGTAGTATTGACATATGTAACTATAGCCTAGTTGAGGACTATAATCACATCAAAGGAAATAATTAGCACATATATTAATGAGGTTCTTTTGTAGTCCTAATGTGAATGGTAATTGTTTGTATATTAAGACTTAATGCCTTGATCAGGTGCGAGAAATGTGAAAACAGTCATTCCCAACTCCCTGATGAGGATTATTTAAGTCCTCCTCTACACCTTTACTTGGGACACTAAAGACTGTCAGGAAGACAAAAAAATAAATAAAGACTGAAGTTCAAACAAATCAAGTGAGCACAGCTGGCTTAAGTGGATAAGTGTTAACCAGTAACTGAATAATTCTTCTTTCTTTCATATCTATCTTTTTTTTTTTTTTTTTTTTTTTTGCGGTACGCAGGCCTCTTACCGCTGTGGCCTCTCCCGTCATGGAGCACAGGCTCCCGACACGCAGGCCCAGTGGTCATGGCTCACAGGATCTTCCCAGACCGGGGCACAAACCCATGGCCCCTGCATCGGCAGGCGGACTCCCAACCACTGCGCCACCAGGGAAGCCCCCTCAGATCTACCTTTAAACTTGATTCCTTTTAAACATATACCCATCTGCACCAAGCTTCATTCTGTCTGCCTTCTAAATTTCCAAAGTTTGGTTTAACCAAAACACTAACTGCCTCTCCTCATTCACCTGCACCATTAACCTTAGCAGTAGGTACATCAAACATCCAAGAATGCAGCGCCATAGAAATGAAAAACAAGTTTCATACATGAGAATACTTGGAGTGTCTATAAGGAGCAGCAACTAAGACAATGGGGTAAAACTCAGGTGAAAGTCCGTAATTTAAAACCAAGTTGTAAATAAATAATAGAAAGTTAAACTGTCAAAAACAATTATGCAGTGGTAGCCTAGATTAAATAAACAAATGGTAGTGATGGTGAGAACAGGTTAATCCTCAAAATTTGTTCTGAAATTTTAAAAGATTAATGATTGGCATTTAAAAGGAGGGAGTTTCGTTTTCTATTTTAATGCAAAAAAAACCAGATTTTAAAATAAAGGATAAAAAATTTTGTCAATTGAAACACATTGAGGTCACTGTCAAAGATCTTTGGGAAGACTAGAATAAAGCTGGATACTGAAGGCATAATAATACCAGAATCTGAGTGGCGAACCACACCAGGAATTTCTGGAAAGGAGTACCATTTCTTAATCATCTCTACATCTTCAGCATTAGTCACAGTACCTAAAACAAGTTTTCAAAACATACACTTATTTTAATGAACAGGATATATGATCATTTCATTTGTACCACTTGGCAATATGGGTTTTCATTCCATAGAATGAAAAGTCTCCATGCCAAAAAAAAAGGAATAAATCAAATAAAAGTCAGCTATTTGCAGAAATGCCCAATTAATTCCACTTTTTTTTTTTTTTTTTTTTTTTTCTGCGGTACGCGGGCCTCTCACTGTTGTGGCCTCTCCCGTTGCGGAGCACAGGCCCCGGATGCGCAGGCTCAGCGGCCATGCCTCACGGGCCTAGCCGCTCCGCGGCATGTGGGATCTTCCCGGACCGGGGCACGAACCCGTATCCCCTGCATCGGCAGGCGGACTCTCAACCGCTGCGCCACCAGGAAAGCCCAATTCCACTTTTGAAAGTGACTGACAGAACGTAAACAGTGAACATTAGACAAAGATACACAACCGAATGGAAGTAGTACGTGCCAGGCCACCACCAAGATACAAAGTTATGCCACGTGTATTCTCGAATTCGTAGTTTCTTTTTGTTCCTGTCTAATCATGATGTTTCCTTGCGGAAATCTGAAAGAACAACTAATATTAGCTGAGACTTTAGGGAGGATATTCATTATAAGCTACAGCTGGCTGAAGGACAAAAATCAAAGGCATTTTGAACCGTGACTAAATTATGCGGTCAGAGTTTGCAATGATGAGCGACAAGTCAAAGAGAGCAATTTTTCTTTTTTAATAACTGTGTAGACAGTGACGGCCCATGCTGACATTCAGCAAATTTTTAATAACTCAGGGGTTTTAATTTAACATAGTCCCCCGTTCCTACCAACACAACATATAGATGCAATCATACTTATTTCACTTTTATACTCTCACCCCCCTCTCAAGAATTCCTGACAGATTTCTCTGACCTACCATGTTGTTTTGGGCTCAATTATGTTTTCCCAAAATTCATATGTTGAAGCCATAACCTCCAGATGGGCCTCAAACTATGACTGTATTTGGAGATAAGGTCTTTAAAGAGGTGATTAAATTAAAATGAGGTAATTAGAGTGGGCCCCAATACAATTTGTCTGTCCTTATAAGAAGAGGTGATTTGGACATCCAGGGAAACACCAGGGCTGCCGGTGCACATGAGAAAGACCATGTGAAGACACAGCAAGAAAGCAGCCACGGGCTTCCCTGGTGGCGCAGTGGTTGAGAGTCCACCTGCCGATGCAGGGGACACGGGTTCGTGTCCCGGTCTGGGAAGATCCCACACGCCGCAGAGCGGCTGGGCCCGTGAGCCATGGCCGCTGAGCCTGCGCGTCCGGAGCCTGTGCTCCGCAACGGGAGAGGCCGCAGCAGTGAGAGGCCCGCGTACCGCAAAAAAAAAAAAAAAAGAAAGAAAGCAGCCATGTGCAAGCCAAGGAGAGAAGCCTCAGAAGAAATCAAACCTGCTGACACGTTGATCTTCAACTTCCAGACTCCAGAACTGTGAGAAATTAAATTTCTGTTATTAAAGCTACTCAGTCTGTGGTATTTTGTTACGGCAGCCCTAACAAAATAACACAGATCAGGTCTGAACTCTTTCTGGCTTTAAAAATCTTGCCCCAGCCAACTTTTCTGATCCCAATTACCAACATGCACCCTCAGATCTCACCTTAGTGTCCTACACACCTCTGAGGGATCCTATATTACCTTTCATCCTGGATGCCCCTGCTAGTGATGCTCTTTCTCCTCTTTTGCCATTCATAAACCACAAGTCAGGAGTATCACAAAGGCTGCTTTAGCCCAGCGCAGGCTCATCTCTCCCTCCTCATAACACCTACCTGGTGTTACTACACTGAAAATGGAATCATTCTCAAAATCCCAAACAAATTCAATTCTACTGAGAACCCTGAGGACAGTACCACCAGTGCCTAAAACAAAGTATGACATAGAGAGGTACTTCAAAAATACTGGTTGAATGAACAAACTATCCAGAGAGGACTTTATTATTTCCTTATTTTTCACACGATAATTTTTATATTTCTTAATTTACTCATCTAGTTAAGAAGTAGTTAATGAGCCTCTTGTGTGTTTCTGGTTCTGTACTAGGCACTGAGGATACAGAAATAAATGGTATGAATTAGGTCCTCTGACTTACAGATAAGTAAACTGATTAACTATTACCTTTAACCCTCTCAGGAACATCAGGGTAGACACTGTACTGAAAGTACTGAACAGATGAAGAAATTCAAAGTCCGAGAGGTTGCTTCACTTACAAATGATCCAGGATCATTTGGAGAAGAAGTGGCAGAACTCGGCAGAAGCCCAGGTATGTCAAGTTCAGCCCCACTTGCTCTGAACCACTGTGCTATCGTTCTGTTCTGAGGAAGTGCAGGTGCAGAGGTGGTGTGGAGTGGCCTTGTGGGGGAGAGTGCTGAAGACCTTGCGGCGGGGCCCTTTGGGATTGGGGGCTGAGTGGTATATGGGGAAGCAGTGCTAACTTTGGAAATCAATCAGGAGCAGAAGGAAGTCCGAAAGTATGGAAAGGGCCTTAAAGGGCCTGGTTTTCTTTAAAGCTACACCTAGGCTCCCAAAGTGAAAGCAGAGAGGAGAGGGCTCAGGTAGGGTTGCCAGATAAAATATCAAATACCTAGTTAAATTTGAGTTTCATGTAAACAATGAATATATTTTACTACACGTATGCTATATATGTGTATATAAATATACATGATGGTTTTTTTGTTGCTGTTATTAAATCTGGCAATCCTAATTTCTGATCTTCTTTTAGATGTTTCTTCAGCTACATTCCTCGGGTCAGGAAGTAGAAGGGACTCAGGAAAGAGCCCCACCTGGAATGTAGTATGCATTTGGTCACAGCGTTGCCCGTGTGTCATCCCTAAAGAACCTGGGACTTCTGTGCCAGGGAGGAAGCTGACAGGCTGTAGGAGGATCAGAGGGCATCAACCCAGCTGACCTCAAAGCCTGAAATGTGCTTCCTCTTCCCACTTAATCCTATATTTAAAGATCAAATTTCCAAGGTAAACTCAAATCCAAAATACCTGATTATTACTTAGCTTCTGCTTAGATAGATTTAATGCACAAGTCCCAGTGTGAGCCCAAAGCAGATAAACCCACAAAATACATAAGCACGACCTTGTTTCCATGCAATAACTCCTTATAAAATAAAACCCACACTATCTGGCATGATACCCAAGGCTGTCCTCAAGCTACCTTTCTAGACTCAACTCTTTCCACAACAGCTCCAGAGCTGTGTGAAATACAACAGGTCCTGGAGTACAGTCAAACCAGTGACAGCCCCAAGTCTGCCTATGCTATTCCTCTCCCCAACAGAGACCCTACACTTCATTTTTGATTGTCAATATCCAAGGTGAGGGAGGCAATGATAGTATCAATACTTCCCCACCCTTGCCTTGTAGCCCATCGTACCACCAAGATACCAGCTGCATGCACTGTTATTACTCACACTCTATACAGCCAGTGTCACTGACTGAGAGTTCTCGAGGAAGTGGACATTGCTATGGAGTTAAGAGTACAAAGGGTTACTGACAAATAATACCTGTGAAAGGAAAAGGTAGGAAGCAATACTGGACAGAGGAGAGAGCTACCAGGGAGATGCCAATCTAATGATGCTTTGCCATCCCAACAGGGCACTCCAGAGCAAAAACGGCCCATCAGAGAAATCCCCAAACGGGCAGAAATGGTTAGGCCCTTGTACCACTGCGCTGCAGCCTTTGGCCACAATCCAGCCTGAGAACAGCACGACGAGAGCTAGAAATGAGGCATACCCTGACAATGCTAATAGTTGAAAGCTATCAGCTGATCACATCCCACAAGTAAGTAAAGAGTCCTTTTTTTAAGGAGGACCCTGAGAGGAACATCTACATGGCTGTCACAGCCAGAAAGGGACTCCCAGGCAGGGTTAATCCATGAAATGAGTTCAGAGGCATTCCACTCTGAAACATCCCCTAAAACTGACATAACACCTGAATTCTGCCATTCAAGTGTCATCTCTTTTAGGATATTAAAGATCTTTGGAATTTCTGAGATTCTCAGTATACTTCTTAAAATACATATACACTCCTAGACTAAATCCATCAGCACATGTAAGCAGAAAAAATTCATGACAATTGTGGCAGTACTGGATGATAACTGATGCCATGGGTGTGGGGTTTGACAGCCCTGGATATGAGTGCTTGCTAAAGGAACACAGAGTCAATTGTCTTCCGCCACAGGAACTAGGCAATGGTTGACCTGTTTGTTTGCGTTCAGGAATGCAAAAGGAAAAAGAGAAGGCTAAAAAGAGGTAAGGTAGACAGGGCATTCGTATTGAGCAAGATTCTGACCCATATCAGGAATGCTAAGATTCCCCAGTCTGCTACTCAGTGACCCAAGCAAGTTAGCCCTGCCAAAGAATCCTGCTGGAGCGGAAGGGCTTTCCATATATAGAGTCCATTCCAGAAGCACAGGACTTAGTGGAAGGATGTGAGCTGTTCAAGCTGAATAGGCGTCTATGGCTCTCTGGCCCTCGCTGGGGCAACATGATAGATGAGATAGAATCTCTATTGTAATGAAATTTCACAAAGTCCAAGAAGTAAATGCACAATGTAAATCAAGAATAAAGAAGCAGGGCTTCCCTGGTGGCGCGGTGGTTGAGAGTCCGCCTGCCGATGCAGGGGACGCGGGTTCGTGCCCCGGTCCGGGAAGATCCCACATGCCGCGGAGCGGCTGGGCCCGTGAGCCACGGCCGCTGAGCCTGTGCGTCCGGAGCTCCACAACGGGAGAGGCCACAATAATGAGAGGCCCGCGTACCACAAAAAAAAAAGAATAAAGAGTACTACTGAATATGTGAGAATAGGGTACTGTAGAGTCTCTCAGGAGGCCATGAAATCCTTTCTGAGAGTTCAGAGGAAACTGCTTCCAAAAGGGAAATTCAGAACAAAATTCTAAAATGTTTTAAATTTGGCCAGAATAGTGAGAAAGGTTTACAGGAAGAAGTATATGCAAAGGCTAAGAGGAGGAAGTATAACATGTTTGGGAACTGCCAGGTGTTTGGTATGCCTGGAGTAAAGAGGCTGAGAATTAAAAGAGCGGAAACTGAGAAACGTTGAGAGATGTGGCTGGAGTGCTAGGTGGGGGCCAGATCCCGAAGGGCATTGCTCTTATGTTAAGGAATTTGTATTTCATCCTGATGGCAATAGGGAGTCACTGAGTGATTAGTACAATGCCTAACACATAGAAAGCACTTATTAATATTACAAGTTATTCAATCATTCGTTCAACAAGTGCTTACTGAACATTTAAAGGACTATGTGCCAGACACCTTCCTACGATGGGATTAAAAAAAATAGTGAATAAAATCTGGAACTGAATCTTTTTTCTTGGAGAGGCCTCCTGTCTAATGGGAGAGTCAAACATCAATAAAAACTAACACACAAATATAACACTGCAACCAAATTAGTGCCATGAAAGAGACATGTATAGTACTGTGAGGTTTCTGTGAAGAATTGGTAATGCGCTGAGATATAAAAAGAAGAGTAGCCATGACTAAGGAAAGCAGGTTAGTGGTAAGAGTGCAGAGCAATGGGAAAAGCTTGAATAAGGACCTTGAGTAGGGATGCTGCATGGCTTGACTAAGAGACCAAAAGAAGATCAGATGTCTTGAGCCCCAGAAGCTCAAGGAAGTATGGAAAGAGATAAGGCTGGAGAAAGAGGAAGGAATATCCCCATCCAGGGCTTGTATGCAAGTGATGAGAACTTAAGTTTTCGTTGTGTGAGTAACAGGAAGATAGGGAGTTTTTTAATCTGCGTGCTAAGCGAGATACAACAGATACATGATGTAATGTGACTCCTGAAAAGATCTGTCTTGTTATAGTATGAAGAACAGAGCAAGGGAGGCGTGGGAGCCTTTGGAAACAGCAGTTTTGAAACTGAAAAGAGATGACTGTGCCTTGCACTTTGATGATGGCAGTGAAGATAAGCAAAAAGAAGCAGTAAGTATCAAAATAACAGGACTTTGATGGATAATATATCACATAAGCAGGTGAATGATGCTATCATTTACTGAGATGTGAACTCTGCGTCAGGCTTGGGGAAATCATGAGTTCAGCCTGAAATACGCTAACTTTAGCTGATACTGAGAGAGATAAATAGAAATGTCAGTTACGCACTGAGCTCTGACTTCATAAAATATATATATAAAGTATATGTATAAAATCTATGTGCAGTTTGTAACTGATCCTAGGTTAGCAGATGAGCTAACCTAGGGAGGAAGTGTAAAGTGAACTAATCTGATTTGCCTTATGCAAATGTCACATGGGCTACAGTATAAAGAATGGATTGGAGGAGAAGTTCCCAAGATAGCAGAGTAGAAAGACTCTGAGCTCACATTCTCTCAGGAACACAGCAAAATTACAACTATTTACGCAACAACTATCAATGAAAAAGAAGGGAATCTACCAGAAAAGATCTTCTACAGCTAAAGTTATAAAAAATGAATCACAACAAGATGGGTAGGAGGTATAGTCAAGACCCCAAACCCCAGGCGGGCAACCCATTAAAGGAAAAATAATTACAATGGTAGAGGTTGTCCCCCAGGAGTGAGGGGTCTGAGGCCCACATCAAGCTCCCCAGCCCACAGGTTCTGCGCTGGGAAGATGAGCACTGAGAACATTTGGCCTTAAAGGCCAGCAAGGCTCACTTTCAGGAGACCCAGAGGACTGGGGGAAATAGAGACTCCACTCTTAAAGAGCACACACAAAATCTCACATGCTCCAGGACTCAGGGCAGAAGCAATAATTTGAGAGTAACCTAGGTCAGGTGCACCTGCTGATCTCAGAGTGTCTCCTGGAGAGGCAGGAGGCAACTGGAGGTCACCCTGGGGACGCAGACACCGGCGGCAGCCATTTTAGGGAGCTCGTTCTACCATGTGGACACTGGTGCTGATAACACCATGTTGGAATTCTCTCTAGCTTATTGGCCTCAGGATCCAGTCCTGCCCCCACTCACCAGCCTGCAGGCACCAGAACTGGAAAGCCTCAGGCCAAGCAACTAACTGGGCAGGGACAGAGCCCCACCCACCAGCAGAGAGGATGCCTTAAGACCCCCAGAGCCCACAGCCATTCCTGGACACAGCCTTTCCCACCAGAGACCCCTGGGACCCAGCTCTACCCACCAGTGAACAGGCACCAGCCCCAGAATGCCCCGGGGCCCCAGCCCCACCCACCAGCGAGCGTTAACACCAATCTTTCTCAAACTATTCCAAAAAATTGCAGCAGAAGGAACACTTCCAAACTCATTCTATGAAGCCAGCTTCATCCTGATACCAAAACCAGAGAAAGATATCATAAAAAAAAGAAAATTATGGGCCAATATACCTGATTAATAACATAGATGCAAAAAGCCTCAAGAAAATATTAGCAAACCCAATCCAACAATACATTAAAAGAATCATACACCATGACCAAGTGGGTTTTATCCCAAGGATACAAGGATGGTTCAATATATACAAATCAATCATTGTGATACACACATTAACAAATTGAAGAATAAAAACCATATGATCATCTCAATAGATGCAAAAAAAGCTTTTAGCAAAATTCAACATCCATTTATAATAAAAATGCTCCAGAAACTGGGTATAGAGGGAACAATAAACATTAAAGAACACACTCTTAAACAAGTGGGCCAATTAAGAGATCAGAAGGGAAATTTGTAAATATCTTTAGACAAGTGAAAATGAAAACACAACATGTCAACATTTATGGCATGTAGTCAAAGAAGTGCTCAGATGGAAGTTTATACTTGTAAATGCTTACATTAAAGAAGAGAAAGGTCTCAAATTGACAACCAACTTTACAACTAAGAGAACTAGAACAAGAAAAACAAACTAAGCACAAAGATAGTGGGAGGAAGGAAATAATAATAATAAAGATTAAAAATAATATAAAGATTTTAGAAGAGATAAAGAAAGTAGAAAATAGAAAAAACAATAGAAGAAATCAATAAAACCAAGAATTGGCTCTTTGAGGAGATAAAAAATTGAAAAAAAGTCCCACAAAACTTTAGCTAGACTCACTAAGAAAAAAAGAAAGAAGACAAATAACCAAAATCATAAATGAAAGAGGGGACTACAAATGTCACAGAAGTTAAAAAAAAAAAGTGTGCTATGAACAATTATATGGCAACAAACTGGATAACCTGGATGAATAAGACAAAATCTGAGAAACAAACAACCTACCAAAACTGAATTATAAAGAAATAAAAAATCTGAATAGACCTATAACTCATAAGGAGATTGAATCACTAATCAAAAACCTCTCAATAAGGAAATTCTCAGGGCCAGATGTTTTCATTGGTGAATACCAGCAAACATTTAAAGAAGAATTATCACCAAAACTGCTCAAACTTTTCCAAGAAATTGAAGAGAAGGGAACATTTCTTAGCTCATTTTATGAGGCCAACATGCTCAAATCAAAGTCAGACAAAGACACTACAAGAAAAGAAAACTACAGACCAATATCCCTTATGAATATTGATGCCAAAATCTACAACAAAATACTAGAAACCTGAATTCAACAGCATATTAAAAGGATTATATGCCAAAACCAAGTGAGATTTATTCCTGGAATGCAAGAATAGTTTAACGTACAAAAATCCATCAATGTAATACACCACATTAACAAAATGAAGGGGTAAAAACACATGATCATCTCAATTGATGCAAAAAAAGAGTATTTGAAAAAAATTCAATACCTGTTCATGATAAAACAATAGTCAATAAATTAGGAATAGAAGTAAATTATCTCAGCATAATAAAAGCCATATATAAAAAACCCAAAACCAATATGATATGCAATAATGTAAGCTTTTCTTCTGAGAGCAGGAAGTAGAAAATGATGTCTGCTTCCACCACTTCTATTCAACGTAGTACTGAAAGTCCTAGCCAGTACAATTAGGCAAGAAAAATAAATAAAAAGCATATAAATTGGAAAAGAAGAAGTGAAATTACGCTTGCAGACATCATGATCTTTAGGGTAGAAAATCTTAAATTATACACACACACATACATACACACCTCAGAACAAATGAATTTAGCAAAAGTTGCAGGATATAAAATCAATTGCACTTCTATGTACTAAAAATGAGCAAACTGAAAAGGAATTTTTTAAATTGTATTTACAATAACATCAAAAAGAATAAAGTAAATAGGAATAAACTTAACCAAGGAGACAAAAGACTTGTACACTGAAAACTATAAAATGTTGCTGAAATAAATTAAAGATTTTAAAAAATGGAATGGATTCTGTTCATGGATTGCAAAACTTAAAATTGTTAAGATGTCACTATTACCCAAAGTGTTCTACAGGTCCAGTGCAATCCCTACCAAAATTTCAATGACATTTTTTTGAAGAAATAGAAAAAGTTCACCTAAAATTCCTATGAAATGTCAAGGGGGCGCTCAAACAGCCAAAACAATCTTGCAAAAATTAACAAAGTTGGCAGTCTCACACTTCCTGATTTTAAAACTTACTGCAAATCCACAGTCATCAAAACAATGTTGTACTGGCATAACAACAGATACATAAACAGTAGACTAAACAGAGATCCCAAAAATAAATCCTTGCATATATGGTCAAATGATTTTCAACAAAGATGCCAAGACAATTCAATGGGGAAAAGAGCCTTTTAATAAATAGTGATGGGAAAACTGGATGTCCACACGTAAAAGAATGAAGCTGGAGCCTTACTGTACACTATATACAAAAAATAACCAGAAACGGATAAACAACCTAAACATAAGAGCTAAAACTATAAAATTCTTTGAATAAAACAGTGGCAAATCTTCATGATATTAGATTTGACGATGATTTCTTGGCTATGACACCAAAAGCACAGGCAACAGGAGAAAAAATAGACTTTGTCCAACTTCATCAAAATTAAAAACTTTGTGTGTCAAAGGACACTCACAACAGATTGAAATGACAACCCAGAGACTGGGAGAAAATATTTGCAAATCACATATCTGATAAGGGATTGATATCCAGAATATATAAGGAACTCCTACAACTCAATAACAACAAAAACATACAACCTGATTTAAAACTGGGCAAAGGACTTGAATAGATATTTCTCGAAAAATGTATATAAATGGCCAATAAGCACATGAAGAGATGCTCAGCGTCACTAGTCAATAGGAAAATGCAAATCAAAACCACAATGATATACCACTCCACACCTCTTAAGTGGCTATTATAAAACAAAGTAACTAACACAAACTAACAAAAAACAGAAAATAACAACTGTTGGCAAGGATGTGGAGAAATTGGACTTGTACATTGCTGTGTGAATGTAAAATGGAATAGCTACCATGGAAAATGTTACGGTGATTCTTCAAAAAAATTACATGGAATTACCATGTGATCCAACAATTCCACTTCTGGGTATATACCCAAAACTTGAATAGTTACTGGTATACCTACGTTCATAGCAGCATTATTTAGAGTAGCTAAAATGTGGAAGCAACTCATGTCCATCAACAGATGAATAGATAAACAAAAATGTACATACAATGCAATATTGTTCAGCTTTAAAAAGAAAGGAAATTTTGACATATGGTACAACCAGGATGAACCTTGAAAACATTATGCTATGTAAAATAAGCCAGTCACAAAATGACATGTATTGTATGATTCCTGTTATATAAGGTCCCTGGAGTAGTCAAACTCACAGAGACAGAGAGTAAACTGATTGTTGCCAATGACTTGGAAGAGGGGGAATAGGAGTTAGTGTTTCACAAGTACAGAATTTCAGTTGAGGAAGATGGAGAAGTTCTGAATGGGGCTGATGGTTTCAGAATAATGTGAATGTAATTTAATGCCACAGAACTATACATTTAAAATGGTTAAAACAGTAAATTCATGCTATGTATATCTTACTACAATAAAAAAAGTTACCAAAAATGTGGGATACAGCTAAAAACCATGCTTTTTTTTTTTTGTGTGGTACGCGGGCCTCTCACTGTTGTGGCCTCTCCCGCTGCGGAACACAGGCTCCGGACGCGCAGGCTCAGCGGCCATGGCTCATGGGCCCAGCCGCTCCACGGCATGCGGGATCCTCCCGGACCGGGGCACGAACCCGCATCCCCTGCATCGGCAGGCAGACTCGCAACCACTGCGCCACCAGAGAAGCCCTAAAAACCATGCTTAAAAAGAAATTTATAACATTAAATGTGAATACTGGAAAAAATTCTCAAATTATTGACTTAAGCTTTCATATTAATCTTTAAAAAGAAATGAAAATTAAAACCAAAGATGCAGAACACAGGATATAACAAAGATAAGAGTAGGAAAATCAATCAAAGAGGAAACAAAATTGAAAGAGAAAATTTAACGTAATCAAAAGGTGTATACTTAAAAGATTAACAAATTGAAAATTTATCAATACTAGTAATGAGAAGGGTGATATTACAACAGATCCTATGAAAATTAGAATAAAAGGGAATATTTTTAACAAGTTCATGTCAGGAAATTTCATAATTTAAATCAAATGGATAAATCTGTGAAAATCACAAATTATGAAAGCTCATTAAAGAAGAAATAGACAAAAAGAATAGTTCTAGATCTATTTTTTAAATTAATTTATAGTTATAAACCCTTCTATAAAGAAAATACCAGTCCCAGATTTCACCTGGTGAATTTTGCTAAACATTTAAAGAAAATATAATGTCAATTCTATACAAAATATATATTTTTTAAAGTACAAGAGGAGGGAGTACTTCTCAACTCTATGAGTATTACCCTGATGGGAGGAAAAAAAAAAAAAAACTAACTCCATCTCAATATTTCTCATGAACATAGACACAAAAATTCTTAGCAAAAACATATAGCAATTGTGATGGATGAAAATAAAATGCTTTGACAAAATTCAACATCCATTCACAAGAAAAACTCTCAGCAAACTAAGAAGAGAGGGAGACTTCCTCAATCTGATGAAAGACATCTATACAAATCTTAAACCTGTCATCACTACTAATGATAAAATAGTGAATACTTTTCCTCCCAATATCAGGAAGAAGGCAAGGATGTCTATTCTCACCATATTTATTCTAGACTGTATTGGAGGATGAAAAGATCAAATGTAGACACATTGGTAGACAGTCCTAGCTGTTAGTGTCAACTGTCAGTCACGTGAGTGATTCATCTTGTACGTCTAACCCAGTTGAACCTTCAAATATTTCCAGTCTCAGCCACTATTTGGCTGCAACCTCACGAGCAACTCCAAGGAATAATCACCCAGCTGAACCAAGTCTATCCACAGAAATGCAAGACAAATTATGGGATATGGGGATATAAGTATACGTATAGCTGATTCACTTTATTATACAGCAGAAACTAAGACAACAGTGTAAAGCAATCATACTCCAATAAAGATGTTTAAAAAAAAGAAGAAAAATGCTGACAAAAAAAATTGTTGTTTTAAGCCATTAAATGTTGAAGTAGTTTGTAACCCAGCAATTGACAACTGATATAAAAAATATGTGCAATAGCAAAAAAGAAACCAGACAATATTACTTAGGGATAAACCCTATAAAACCTCCAGAATACTGCTGAGAAACTGAAGTGGCATGAACACACTGCAGCTTCTCCTGTCTATAGGCATCCAGCAACTGTTCAAAAATGCAGCTTCTAGTAGCCTTGTTCCCAATAGGTGAGCCAATCCGTGTTCTCTGGGGACCTTTGCAGCTAATAAATTGTTCTTTCTAAAGCCAGCTTCTGGAACAACAGTCTGTCTCCATTTCGCTGCCCAAGTAAAGATTCTCCAAGGATAAATATGGGGAGATCTGCAAATGTTCTTCCTTCCAAGATCAAAGGAGACTCCAGAGTTTTGTCTAAACTACAGAAAGACCATATACAAAATCCATGCCCCTTTATGAAACACATCCTATTCTCTGCTCTGAATGCAGTTCCTGGGAGCTCAGTCTCCTGGGAACATGACACTGCGCTGGGCTAACTCATCAGTGCTCTGGGAGGGGTGTCAGGAAATGCCATCAGCCACCAATACACCAGAAACGCTGCCCGGCACATGGTACCTCAGACACTGCCACTTTCAAATGTATCACTGTTTGAAATATATCACTGTATTTCAGTTCTTATTCTGTGCTGAAAACCTTGGTATTTAATTCCTTACAGCAACTGTTTTTTTCAATTCCGAAGTTGCAGAAATTCCCAACCATGCTAAGAAAATATTTTTAGCCCCATTTTTCATGTAGAAAAACTGATTCGTAGAATCTATTGAATCAGTAGAACCTACATTCTATCTAAATTTGAAGTCTTTGCTTTGTTCATCTCCACTTTGCCTCTGCTTGCTTTTATCCCTGTTTGCTGACTTATCTGTGTCCCCCATTAGACTATGAGACCATCAAGTACAAAGACTAGGCCTTAGTAATTTTTAGATCTCTAGGAAATAGCATAGTTGCTTATCTCTTAATCACTATTCACAAAATGTCACTTCAACTTTTGGATTAGAAGTTGCATCACACATATCTTAGTCTAAGTATTATCTCCCTCAACCAGACTGTAAGATCCCGTAAGGCAGGGGTCACATTTTATTCACCTTTGCATTCTTGGCGTCTAGCTCGAGGGCTGGCCCACAGTGAAAGTTTCATAGTAGAATAAGTGACAGACGCAACTCACCCAATTGCCCTGGCCTTCACTAACCAGCAGTAAAATTCCCAGAAGAGCTATAGAAAGCAGTAGGGGTATTAATGAAATAAGAGTCTGTGGGGGCTTCCCTGTGGCGTAGTGGTTGAGAGTCCGCCTGTCGATGCAGGGGACACGGGTTCGTGCCCCAGTCCGGGAAGATCCCACATGCCGCAGAGCGGCTGGGCCCGTTAGCCATGGCTGCTGAGCCCGCACGAGGCCACAACAGTGAGAGGCCCGCGTACCGCAGAAAGAGTCTTTGAATAATTTAGTAATTAACATTGTCTATATTTGCATTTATTTGCATAATGCTTCTTAGCTTATGAAATGTTTCCACATCTATTTTCTAACATAATCTTTCCAAGAGCCCTATGAGGTACAAAAAGCAAATACAATCTGCATTTTATATAAAAGATTCTGTGTCTTGCCCAAAGATACAAAACTGGATAGTGGTGATGTTAGAAATAATACTCAGATTTCCTGTCGTCCTGTATAGAACTTTTCCCACCGGATCACCCTTTGACCAAGGTGAACAACTGAGCATTCACTTCGGAATCCAACCATTTACAGCTGTGGGCCTGCAGTCAGGTTTTTTAAATTTTTGAACTTCAGTGGCCTCTTGTAAAATTGCAATAATTATTATTAACCTGACTTCCCCAATCAAGTCACATTTACTAAAATATCTATTAATATTAATCTGTACTAATATAATATGTTAATTTAAAAATAGAATTAAATTGTATTACTAGAATAATATTTACTGAGTCATATTTATTCTTTTTATTAAAAATAAAAGTGCAAAGAAGATAAAATACTGACTGAATCCAATGCAAAAGTATTAAAATTCTGAGGAAGAAATGAGAAATCTTCCCCCAAAAGCAGAGAGATTTGACAAGTAATATCTTTCCTAAATTCTGCTCCTTGTTTTCTTCTGAGCCTAGGAGTCTAGTGGGGTAGAGCTGTCTGTTATCCCAAAGCAGCCCTCATCGATAATTTAGGAAGCCTCCAGTATCCAGGGTGGTTGGCTCTCCCTGCACTGCAATCCAGGATTTGAGCTGCCCTGCTGATTCTTTAACCTAGCTCTTCACTACTACATTAAGAATGCTTTTTGGGGCTTCCCTGGTGGCGCATTAGTTGTGGGTCCGCCTGCCGATGCAGGGGACACGGGTTCGTGCCCCGGTCCGGGAGGATCCCACATGCCGCGGAGCGGCTGGGCCCGTGAGCCATGGCCGCTGGGCATGCGCATCCGGAGCCTGTGTTCCGCAGCGGGAGAGGCCACAACAGTGAGAAGCCTGCGTACCGCAAAAAAAAAAAAAAAAAGAATGCTTTTTGGGGCTTCCCTGGTGGCACAGTGGTTGAGAGTCCGCCTGCCGATGCCCCGGTCCGGGAAGACCCCACATGCCGCGGAGCGGCTGGGCCCCTGAGCCATGGCCGCTGAGCCTGCGCGTCCGGAGCCTGTGCTCCGCAACGGGAGAGGCCACAACAGTGAGAGGCCCAAGTAACGCAAACAAAAAAAAAAAGAATGCATTTTGCTAATTATTCATATTTATGTAAAATATCTCATATATCCCAAAAGGGAAGCTGCTTTAGATGGTTCTTCAGTGAGCTTTCTAACTGCCAGACAGAAAGTCACACCCGTTTGCTAGCTAGTGTCCAGCATGACCTATGGATTAAGAATATACTACCTGGGCTTCCCTGGTGACACAGTGGTAGAGAGTCCGCCTGCCGATGCAGGAGACACGGGGTCATGCCCCGGTCCGGGAGGATCCCACATGCCGCGGAGCGGCTAGGCCTGTGAGCCATGGCCGCTGGGCATGCGCATCCGGAGCCTGTGCTCCGCAACGGGAGAGGCCACAACAGTGAGAGGCCTGCGTACCGCAAACAAAAAAAAAAAAAAAAAAAGAATATACTACCTTATGCCGTTATGGGCAAGCATCAGATGGTTTTTTCAGTTCTGAAGAAATTTTTATTAACTTCCTAGGATTTCGAGGGTAGTCAAATCTAATTTGTAAGAACACACGAAGTCAACAGGCCTATGAAAATGTCAGGAATTCCTTGCTAAGGACAAATGTATATGGGTCAAATGGTGAGTCTGAATCCACTCAAATTCCTCACTGCCTTCAATGTAAATCCTCAACTCAAGCAAACAGCACAATTCGCCTACTTCTAGCCTCCTCTCTCTGCCTGTGATTAAACTCACTCCGACCCGGAATGCCTTTTCAACTCCTCTGCAACCATAAAAGTAATGGTTGCCATTTATTATTACCTAATAGGGTGCATCTGTTCCCAAACTTAAGTCGCTAAAGGAAGTGTTGTCTCCATTGTACAGACGATGAACCAGAGGCTCGAGAAAGTTAGGCAGTGTATGCGAAATGCACAACTAGTGATAGAAGCGGGGTTTAAATTCTGTGCAAGTCAAATGCGCACTCTTCCCTTTATGCTTCTTCTCTCAGGACTAGCCCCAAGCCCACCCCCTTCCAGAAAGTCTCCTCCGAGCATGCGACTCTGAATGACCTCACACTTCTTTCTTCTCCACTCACTGACTACTTAGCACACTTTGCCTGGTGGTGACTCCTGGTCTCTAACGCTGTCTTCCACTCAGCCACAAAATTCTTGGGGACAGAATATGCTCTTATATTTCTGGTATATCTTACCTCTCTTCCACCAAGCTTTTTTTTTTTTTTTTTTTTTTGCGGTACGCGGGCTTCTCACTGTCGTGGCCTCTCCCGTTGCGGAGCACAGGCCCCGGACGCGCAGGCCCAGCGGCCATGGCTCACGGGTCCAGCCGCTCCGCGGCATGTGGGATCCTCCCGGACCGGGGCACGAACCCGCGTCCCCTGCATCGGCAGGCGGACTCCCAACCACTGCGCCACCAGGGAAGCCCCCCACCAAGCTTTTTATCCCATTAAAATAAAATTTTTTGGTAAGGACAAATATCTACTTGGATGTCCTATTGATCTCTGCATACCTTTAGATGTTTTGAATAGTGCTGTGTACAAAGTAGACATCTAAAAACTGGATGTTGACACGAATATAAATTGGATCTAGACTAAATATCCATTTGAAAGACAAAGAAAGTAGGATGCAAAGAGGTTAAAAGCCAAAATTCTCACAGAAATTTTCTGACAGGCCTAGGTCTCTTGATGCACTGACCAGTGGATTTTTTTCCCACATGATATCTAGGGTGACCTTTCAATTTCTTGCCCAAACTTTGACATTTTTAAGAGTCAAAGTGAGTAATACTTAAAATTTTTCTGGGACAACAGGCATAAACGACAATATATCATCACCTAGTTATTTCTCACGGCCTTTACCAATGGCAATAAGGGCTGTACATGCTTACATACAGCGTATACAATGTGCCAAGTGCTGTTCTGAGATTATAAATGCTGTCTATGATATAGTTATAGATATACGTGTACCTATAAAACAACTTGTGTAATCTCCGTAAATAAGTACTATTATTATTCCATCGTACGGATGAGAAAACTGAGGCACAGAGAGGATGAGTAACCTGCCTAAAGTCATACATCTAACAAATACTGGCGCTAAAGATTTGAACTCAAATAGTCTAGCTCACAAGCCATTGCTCTTAACCACCACAAAACAGAAAGCAAGTACTCAATAATATCTGATGGCTGTTTATCCCTAAGATCACTTCCGTTGATCAAGGTGCCATTATTATGGCACAGTAGAAAGAGCCCAGGGTCAGGAAGCAAAAGGAATGGAACCCAGTGTCCACCCAACCTCTGAATCACCATGTCACACTCCTCAGTCTTCCATCTTTAAGAGTGTTAATTAGTCTACTCTTTTTTTTTTTTTTCTAAGAAGATGTTGGGGGTAGGAGTTTATTAATTAATTTTTTATTTATTTTTGCTGTGGTGCGTCTTTCGTTTCTGTGCGAGGGCTTTCTCTAGTTGTGGCAAGCGGGGGCCACTGTTCATCGCGGTACGCGGGCCTCTCACTATCAGTATCACCTCTCTTGTTACAGAGCACAGGCTCCAGACGCGCAGGCTCAGTAGTTGTGGCTCACGGGCCTAGTTGCTCCGCGGCATGTGGGATCTTCCCAGACCAGGGCTCGAACCCACGTCCCCTGCATTGGCAGGCAGATTCTCAACCACTGCGCCACCAGGGAAGCCCTCCCAAGAGTGTTAGACTACTCTTGAAGTCTACTAGCTTGAGAGACTCCGTTTATAGGATTGATGGATATGATTTTACTTCAGGGTTTAACATGGCCTAGCACCTGATGGGTACTGAGAGAGAACTCACCTTAGTCTGAGTCCTGAGGGACAGTTATCCTTGACTTCTGAGGGCCTTGATGACAATACGCCAGGTTACTCACAACAGCCTGTGAAATTGGTACAGCATCTCCAATTTCAGATGGGAAAGGAGAAATTCAGGAAAACTAAATTATTTACCCAACGTCACACTGTTATATGGAAGACCCAGGATTGGAATCCAGTCTATCTAACTCCAAAGCTGTGGTCATTGTACTAGAGCACTCTGGCAGACAAATATCACCTAAGTTCACAGACACAGCTTGTTTTTCCAGCTCCTCAATTTCATGATTCACTAGTTATGTGGGTCAGAAGTAGCAACATCCAAAAAGCACAAGAAGCATCGCTCGGGAGGCGGGGGGGCGAGGCAAGAAAAGAATTCCATCCAATTCAACCAGCTTTAGTACCCGTGCCATTCCTGTTGCTCAAACATACTTAGAAACTAGATATAATAAAGGTGTTTATGGAGACACCACAGAGTATACTGCTGAATTTCTGAGGTTCTATGGTTGCCAGGGAAACAATGATCTTCTCTTACTTACAGGAAAGCTTCTTTAAGAGTGCGACATGACTCAGAGATACCAGGAACTGGAATCTTTACAGGGAACTGTCTGTGTGAAGCATGCAGTCATCACCATATACCTGTCTGACTTGAGTTTCTCAAAGTCCATCTCCATCTCCCAGAGATTCTTCCTGCACAAATGCTGGGGTATGGGTCCCACCACTGTTACTCAGTCTGCTGAGGACGATGGGTCCCAAGCCCAGTCTGGTTTCTTTAGAAATCTTCCCCCCTCTTAGTGAGAGGCACCAGGACCAGCACAAAAGGGCACTTTGGGGGATAAGCAGGGCTCTCAGATATAGATCCGGAACCATCTTCCTGGCCCACCTTAGAACGGGCTCCATTCCTGACTTTCTTTGTTGCTGGCTTCTCATTACAGTTTCTGTTTAAGTCCCAACTTCCTTTCTGCTTTGACCTGCAATATCTGTTCCCCTAACCCCTGTTTTCATTTCAGCTCTCAGAAACTTTTAGGTAACGCTTGCCCTTTCCCTAGTAGCCAGAATGCCTACTGCCATGGGGCAGAGTCAGCTCAAAGAAAGGGTCTTAATAGTCACGATTCCAGCGCTCAGCCTGAGGACATCCTCCCCTCTCTACCATCTCAGTAAGAGGACAGCCAGCCCTCGCTGTCCTGCTCGGGCTGTTCCCTGTCAACCAGCTTTGGACAGCTGCAGCCGTCAGAGTGTCTCCTCACTGGCCTTGGTCCTGCCCTTTAGGCTGCACAAAGTCTAGCCCCACCCCTCTGGCCCAGGAAGTCCCTTGAGGGGGGTGCTGGCCCCCCTCAAGCCCCGCGCCCCAAGCCCTCTCCTCCAGCACCTCCCCACAGGACCACACACCATTCCTGTCGGGAACATACAGACAGTGCTCTAATCCCTCACCAGGACTTTGGCTTCTTGAATGGAATGACCATGGAACATCCATGGCACAACACGGGAACATCACATCCCGTTCCTCCTGAGGTTCCTCACTGACACCCCTCACACAGGACCTCAAGTCCTGACTTGTGTTTTCAGGCTTCCTTGTCCCTCCTTTTCCTCAGTCTGAGTGCTGTCTACTAGGGAAATCTCAGTCCTTTCCATGCCCATATTTCTACTTTCCACAAGGAAGCAGTAACTTTCCACAAGTCCTTTTCCCTCCCCCCCCCAACACTGTCCTCTCAGAGTCAAACAGCACGTATTGAGTACTTACAGTAATCTCAATTCTGACCAGCTTTATTAGAATTTCCTGGGGTAGATACTCTGAACTCTGCCATTGAACACCCACTGGTGAACACTGCCTTGGGGAAAAGAGAGTCCCTTCCCTTCTCAGCTATAAGAGTATCTGCTCAACTCCATGCCTTTAAGCCAGACCAACTACCCCGAACGCTATGGACTACTCCCTAGTGGCCAATAGAAATGAGCCTTGGACATTCCAGCCCCACTGATGACAAATGTCTCTGAACTCTCCCTTCACCCTTCTCCTTCTCTCTCACCTCTGGAACCACCCTTTATCTCCCTGACTCCCAGCTTCCAGAATCTGTCCCGCACTAGTCATGCCTTGGAATGAAACCCAGGTTTGCTTTTCGTTACTGCTCTTGACATATTTCTCTGACAAGGTATGTGTTCACCCTCCACTGTGTTAGCTTGCTTGCCCAGCTACCTGCACAGTTTGAACATCCAGAATCACTAACCTCCTTCCTGGCCAGCCTCGAAGGCGCTTCTGCGGGTGCTGCCGCTGGCTCTCTAGCACACAGGCCAAAAGGGCCGATACCCACTTAATGAAACCTCAGCTTGGCCAAAGTCATTTCATTCACTATGCAGAGATTAGTTACACCTCATGAAATTCTGGCCAGAAAGTTTTGTTTTCATTTTCAGAGGTAATGATGGCCTGACGGAAAAAAATTATAGCATTTTAAACAATACTCCGGTAATAATTTATGCATCCATCACACAGAAGTCTTATTAGATACAGACTATGTTTGATGGAATCAAAATCTAATCAGAAGCCCCTATTCCAAAATATCTAGCTGAAGACCCAGGTGGGAAAGTAAGTCTGTGGAAGGACAGAAATGAAAGCAGCAAACAAGCAAAGTTTTATCCTTAGAAAGCACGTTGTTACAACTTTTAGTCACCATTGGAATGTTGGCTTGTCAAAAAGAAAAAAAAAATATATATATATATATAGAGAGAGAGAGAGAATTAATTAAAAACTGAGCCATCTTAGGCACTTATCAGTCTTTTCCCCAGGAGAGGACAAACTCCTCGAGGACCAACTCCCTAGCCAGGCATGAGACTCAACAACTGAACTCTGTGTCCTTGTTCTCTACTCACCCCTTTCACCCCTTAGGTTTCCTCTGTTCTGAGCACCTCATCATTCTTCAAACATGACTGAACCTATTCTAATGTCTGGACCTGGATTCCTCCATCCTATATACAAGGCTTCCCATCTTTGCCCTTCCCAACTCTTCCCATTAGTGAATTCCAAACTAAAATTCCTCCTCCCTCAAGAAGGCTTCCTAAATAGATTCACCCCCCAAACTTCTCCCCCTCTTCACCCATAGCGTATACAGACTGTGCCAGTAAATTAGAACTAAAATTGGCCCTTTTCTTAGTCACTGTCTCAGATTACTGTCTCATTTAACTCCTGAATCTCCTAACTTAAGATTGATCTCACTCACTTTCAAAGACACCGGCAACCACTTCACATCCATTAGGAGGGCTATTATGGGAAAAACAGAAAATAAGAAGTGTTGGTGGGGATGTGGAGAAGTGGGAACCCTTGTGCACTGGTGGTCGGAATGTAAAATGGCACTGCCACTGTGGAAAACAGTGTGTCAATTCCTCAAAACATTCAAAATAAAAGTACCACATGACCCCTATTACCATGTGGTAATAAAATTGTTATATAATGTAAGCGAAAGTAATTAATGCCACTGAAGTCTACACTTAAAAATTGTTAAGATGGGGGCTTCCCTGGTGGCGCAGTGGTTGAGAGTCCACCTGCCGATGCAGGGGACACAGGTTCGTGCCCTGGTCCAGGAAGATCCCACATGCCGCGGAGCGGCTGGGCCCGTGAGCCATGGCCGCTGAGCCTGTGCGTCCGGAGCCTGTGCTCCGCAACGGAAGAGGCCACAACAGTGAGAGGCCCGTGTACCGCAACAGAAAAAAAAAAAAATTGTTAAGATGGTAAATTTTGTTATGTATACTTTACCACAACAACAACAAGAGAAAAAAAATAGAGAAAAAGACTGAGACTGAAGGAAGAAAAACTAACTTTCTTAATGTCTCCCGTGCTAAGTGATTTTCATAGATTATCCTTTTTAAGCTTTGTAACAACCTTGATTTTAACCCCATATTTCGGATGAGCAGATGAAGCTGAGGCTGAGTATGTCAGTAATTTTCCTATGCTTTCCAACTTGCAGAAAATGCAGATTTGAACATAGGCCTGTCTGACCCGTGACCACTGCTCATATGTTCCTCCTCAACGTCTCTCCTTCCTTATACTTATGCTCCTTCTCCTCACATACAGGTTACTCCCCTGAGAAAGCAGAATGTGCCTTAAATGTCGGTGCCTCCTCATTGGCCTAGCCAAAGCTAAAATACGTGCTTCGTAATTGTTTATTTATTTATTTATTTTTACATCTTTATTGGAGTATAATTGCTTTACATTGTTGTGTTAGTTTCTGCTGTATAACAAGGTGAATCAGCTATACATATACATACATCCCCATATCTCCTCCCTCTTGCGTCTCCCTCCCTCCCACCCTCCCTGTCCCACCCCTCCAGGCGGTCACAAAGCACCGAGCTGATCTCCCTGTGCTATGCGGCTGCTTCCCACTAGCTATCTACCTTACGTTTGGTAGTGTATATATGTCCATGCCTCTCTCTCGCTTTGTCACAGCTTACCCTTCCCCCTCCCCATATCCTCAAGTCTGTTCTCTAGTAGGTCTGTGTCTTTATTCCTGTCTTACCCCTAGGTTCTTCATGACATTTTTTTTTTCTTCAATCCCATATATATGTGTTAGCATGCGGTATTTGTCTCTCTCTTCATAATTGTTTATTGAATTGATTCTCCTCCTTGCTTACTTAGGCAGTGAATGACCCAGAACTGGTGGGTGCTTTGGCATCATTTTTACCTGAGATTACTGGACTCAACTCATGGCAAATCTGTGATCAGCCAGAGGCTGCCAGGCTGTGCCCTTCTCCATTGCAATCTATGATCTGACAAAAGAAAAAATCTATTTTAGGATTTCCCACGTCCGCTATGGTTCTGAGTAATGCCTGAGATTTGTTATCTAGCAATAAAGCAAGAAAAGATGGGAAATTGTATTTACATTTTCCACGCTGTTAAGCTTTCTATACCTAACCTTGAATACTTAATACTGTGAGTTATGTGATGAGTTATGACTCATCAAGGAAAGATAGTTTTATTTACAAAAAAGGAAACAAAGCTTAACTCTCAGTAGGATGGTTACCTCACAGAGGAAAGAGAGCAGAACATACGTTTTTAAATTGTAAATGTTGAAAATGAAAAATAAACTACTTCTCTTACTGAAAGTGAGGACTTTTCAGATCTTCTCTTGATTCCTAACCTTCATCAAAAGAGTAATAATAGTACTAATTTCTCATGACTTACCCATCTGGAAAGCCCCTACCCTAATAGCTGCATACTCAAATCTCATCTTCCTTCAAGGTTCAGCTCCATACCCTTCTTCCATGAAGACTTCTCTGACCAACTCCCTATCTCCCTTCTTTCCTGCCACTTACCTTGTCCAGTAGTCTGCACTTTAATTTGCTAATGCTACTTATTTACATCTCACATCTTCCCTTTAAACTCGGTCCTACTTCGGAATAAGAGATTTTATTTCTTTAAACCATAGCCCAAGACACTGTAGTGACTCAGTAAGTATGTACTGTTGACATATACTTCACATATTGTGTTTATTACATTTCGCTTGTATATATAGAATGCAGAGTTTAAATCTATCCAGTTTCCTTTAGAACACAGGGCAGAAGAATACCTACAGTTATTGCCAGTAATATGGTTTTTAAAGAGCTGCCAGTTTTACTTGGGAAAACTATTTATGATGAAATGTCCTCTTATGCATTTATATCACTGGACCCAGAAGAAGCCAGGACAAGCACAGATAAGGGTGGACAGGATGTGGTACTTCCTGGGAATGCTGTCAGATTCCATTTTTAAGGTTCTTCTAATGCTAAGGGCAGGAACTTCAAGAACATGTAGTAACCTGGTTAAATATTAATGCTCCACAGGCTAGGAGACGAGACTGATGTTTAATTTTCAGTGCTTTACCTCCCTGCCATCTTCCAGACAACAGAAAATTAAATTCTGACTCTACTGCAGTGCTTTTCAACCTACCTTCAGTTTAGAATCATCTGTGGTGATATGGAAAAACACAAATTCCCCAGCCCTACCTCCAGAGACTTGGATGCAATTGATCTGGGCATCCGTATCTGTTGAAAGCTCCCAAGGTGATTTTAAAGTGTAACCAGAATTGAGAACCACTGACAAAATGTTTGATTTATCAATTCCTCTCTCTGAACCTACTCTAAGTGCCAAAAAAAAAAAAAAAAAATTAAAAGTAACAACCCAGCCTCCATGCTGCCTCAGAAAAATGGGAATTTACTAGGTTTTAACAGAAAGAATATAGTAATAAAAGATATGGTACAGGATGGGCAAATGCCCAATGACATTTCCAAGTCTGGGTACCTTGGGTCCTAGATACTTCTTCCTCTGCACAGAGCCTCACTGTGGCTGTTAGAATAAATACCTATGATATTTGAAATCAACCAAGAAAAGACTTCCCTGGTAAGAAGTTGGCAGTCCTTACCACCCAGAAAAATGACACCAACATATCACTAGGCATTTCAGTCTTCATTGCTTCTGAGTGATGGGATACCGAAGCCATGTACAACTGTTTCTTGCTAAAAGCAGAGGAAAGGTCACTTTTTATGTCAAGTACTCCCTTGAACAACTGGAACAAGTTCACAACTGGGATAGAGATGGAGGCAGAGATAGGGGGACTTTATGAGGAAACACAGATTTATTGTTGACCAAATTATGATCAGAAGAAGTAGAAGGCATCCCCACCGGCAACATGGACTAAATTAGACTTCCCAGGGTAGGCTGAGCTCTTCCAGAGAGAGTAACAGACCCGTTTTCTTGTTGCGTGAGATGAATCACCCTTTAGTGTTAGTCAACAACTGACTTGGTTACAAGGGGACTTATTGGTTATAAGAAGAAAGCATAAAATGCATTCAAAATGGTCCATTTTGAAGGTAAGATGATTAAAAGAAACATTTTAACTCAGAACATATACAAAATGGGGGAAGCTAAAGAGGTATAACAAGAGCATTGGGTCAAAAGCCCCTCAGACCATATAGTCTTTGGGTTTCAGGTGTCCCTACATGTCCCTCAAGCACCTAAAATTCGGCCAGTGAAAAATTGAGCCCAACTCCTCTCCTCTATTCTCGGTCTTGGATGGTAACACTACCCAGAAGCCTATGTCAGAAGTCTAAGCTTTACCTTGATTTTTCCTCCGTCCTTCCTCCCATCCACGTCCAATTGCTTACCAGGCTTTACTAGTTTCTCTGCCTTGAACTAGGCCTAGTTCAAGTTAGGCCTTTATCATTGCTTGTCTAAATCATGGGTTACCAAACCAGAGCTCTTGGAACAAATCCTGGCCCTCAACCTGTTTTTGTAAATAAAGTTTTATTTACATATCATCTAGGACTGCTTTCAAGCTACAATAACAGAGCTGAGTAGTTGCAACACATAACATACATAGTCCATAAAGGCAAAAATATTTACTATCTGGCCCTTTACAGAAAAACCTTGCTAACTCATGGTCTATGTCACTGCAATATTCTTCTGAAAGGTTATCCTACTCCACCCTCTCCCCTACATCCAAACTTTATCCCTCACACTGCTAATAGAATAGTATTTCAAAAATAAAACTCCAATCATTTCCCTCCATACCTTAAAAGGATGGCTTCTCGTGAAAAGTAAGATCCAAACTGTCAGCCTGGCATTCAAGACCGCACTCTATAACTTCTCACCCAATCCCGGGTTCCCTCAGCTCGTTCGTTCTCTCTTCTGAGCAGCATAGCTTTTCTCTCCTTGGGAAATCTATGCTCCAATTTGACATGAAGTTCATTCAGGCATGTTTCAACTCACAGAGGGCTTATCGTATCATCATTTCAAAAAGCAAACACTCCCCTAAAGGAATTTACTTTCCAGTTTACTCTACTTACTTTATTATGTAATGGCCTTGATAGAGAAGATGATCAGAAAGCTTTAACAGAGGTAGATCTTCCAGTGGAAAGAGTTTACCAGGTAATAGAGAATAGGGAAGGGCTTCAGAGACAATTGTTTGAACAAAGTTAAAATGGGAAGGTATTCTTGAGAAACAACAAAAAGTTTGCTGTGTGGTGCTGAATAGCCCCAGATGAGGACAGAAAGGCAATTTGTAAAATTTTAATGTCATAGTAGGGACCTTGTACATATCCGATACCAGCCAAAATTCTAATGATGGTAGGATCGTGACAATCATCCCACATGTGGAAAACCAATCCAAGACTGCTAGGCAAGGAAATGCCAGGATTCGATTCTCCTTACACAAAGGAAGCTGGTGAGAGTGAGAAATAAGGGAAGAAAAAAAATAAAGGCAAAGAATCCAGTATAGAGGTAATTATAATAGCCCAGTGAAAAATGAAACGGCCTGAACTTGGGTGGTGGCAGTTGAAATCAAAGATGGAATTAGCAATTAACTGGATCTAGGAACTCTGGATAAAAGAATGAATGCTGAATTTAAGGCTTCTAGTTTGTACAATTAGCTAACTGGATGGAGGGACTTGTAGCCAAGATCAGGATTATAGGAGAAGGACCTGATTTGGAAGGCAAGTTGCAGATGCAGATAATAAGTTTCATTTATACATGTGAAATCCCAGCTGCTGGAGATTATCTAGATGGAAGTACCAAGGATGAAGTTAAAAATGTGTACCTGTTCCTCCAGTGAAAACCGGATGCTAGAGATTAAAATACCATCAAGTTTGGGGAGTGGTAGAAAGCTTGAGAAAATGTAGCCATGTCATCTTGGCTTCAAGGTTGCCCATAAGCATCTTGGTTCATGATCTTGGTTGGCTCCATGGGCCTTAAGAAAAGAAATTGTCAACCAATTGGAGAAAAAAAGTTCTGATTCTCTCGACCAGAGACTTTAATGAAATAGAACTGAAGAGAATGAGACCACTTAGAATTTAAATTCAGTGTATGTTTTTGAAAACAACCCACAAATAAAGAAAAGGGAGGGGTATTATATAAGAAAGTGTTAAGAGAGCATTATTCCTGAGTAGATCAAAGGCCTAATTAACTGGGTACCAGTAGATCTGGAAAGTTAAAGAGATGCAAATTCTCCGCATGAGATGAGGGGGTAGCTGCATCTCTGCTTCCTGGGAGGGGTCATCCCAGTCTTGCTGTAACAGGACCAGGAGGCAGAATGGTGAGCTGTACCTTCGGTAGTAAAAGCTGAGAGAAGAAAAATGTTCCTATGATCACCTCAACGGCGTCAGGAACTAAAAGCCAAGGGGAACGTGAAACTGGGAACTTGTATCCTTCACTTTGAAATTTTGGCTTTCCTTGGCTTCTTTCTCACCGAAATCATCCATAAAGCCCTTATAATAAAAAAGGCCTGTAAATGTATTTAGGGGTACAGTAAAGAAGCAGATAACTCTCAGCGGACAAGACCATGCTCCGCTCTACAGGAGTCTGAAGAGAGGGAACCCAAAGAGATCAAACAGGCGGGGACAGCCATTAAAGGAGAGAAACGCAAGCTGAATTTCTAGGTTCTACATCAAACAAATAAAGGAGATCCTCAAATGTCAGCCTATAATTAAGAAAGGGGCCAAGAAATAGCTCTCATTCTCTCTCATATTTTTAAAGAGCATATTATGGAAGGTACCAAAAAGACAATGCATCTAATGGCAAAATATAGCGTGTCACATCTTTACCAAGGAAGGCTGGAATCCAGAAACCACTAAAGTTTCTAGAGACAATCAAGGGGAATATTGAAGGGGTTCAATGGTCAAGGAATGGCTAGATCCAATACTCAGGTTGAATAATTCTGATGGGATAGGATCAAGGCATAATATTCAAACTAAAGTTGGCCTCCTCTTCCCCATGAAGAATAATCTCAGTTTGTTCACTCAAGAAACATTCATTAATCATGTATTTGTACAAACTACTGTATTAGATATTCACAGAAATACACACAGTCTCTACACTTCAAAGGGATCACAGTCCAAGGAAGGAAGCCAAGTGAAGACAAGGCCACAAAATGAAGTCATATGAGAGCACATGGGCACTGTCAGTCCCAGTCGAATCCCCCAACCCTAAAGTGTGATATACAGCACAGACCCACTGCTTGTGTCCCTGAGGCACAGAAGGGGATGAGGGAGATGCCCAAAGACTGGAAATAAGCAAATGTAATGGCAAAAAGAAAAAAATATACGCCTCATCAACAGAAGACCCACAGGTTGATATATTTACTCTGGTCAGCTGTCAGGGCCAGCCAGGCTAACAGGGCCAGAGGCTACATCTTAGCTGCATTCTGATTCTCTGTTGTTCCTTCCTCTTTCACATAGACTCCTGGAAAAAGAAGTTTTGCTCCTTCTTATGAAGCGACAAGACACAACGGAAATAGCACAGGCTTAGCAGTCTGACCAATCCCTCATCCTTCACTTGTTATCATATGATCTCAGCTACATTTTTCAACCTTCCTGAAACTGTTTCTTCATCTATGAAATGAGAATAAAAGTTCTGCCCTCAAGTTTGTTGTAAAGATTCACTGAGAAAATAAATTGAGTATTTAGTTCAGTGTTTGGCAAATCGATAAATATTATTCGTTATTATACTGTTATCCCTTTGCCCGCAAGTACAAGCATACTTCCCTTACCAACTTCTGTCTGGTGTAGTTTCTCCCTGTTTGACTAGGAAGTCACACAGGTGTATTTTTTTGTAGCAGCTATAGCAGCCCTGCCACCATCATAGCTCAGGAGATGATCGTCGGATAGGAACTGTGGACACAGTTCCCCAGCCTGAAGACCTTGATGGTCCACTCCTCTCCACGCTGCCCTCTGCTGACCACAGACAGTCACTGCAATTGACCTTTCAGGTCCTAGCAGTGTCAGACTATAGGAGAGATCCTTATCGCTGACAGATTTCTAGAATTAGTTGTTGATAAACAGGTCGTTTATAGTCATATAGCAAAGAAGGAGATGACCACCAAGAGTCAAAATGGACTCACTAAGAAAATATCTCCTGCTAAATTCACATCATTCTTCTGTGTAATGGCGTTATTAGCCTGATTATTAGAAAATATATTAAACAGAATTGCCATAAAACACTTGCCAAATGTTTTCTAATAACCTTGTGGAAAAGATGTAACTATTAGGTGAAATAAATATCAGACAGGAGGCTCCACGGCATGGATGAGTAATCAAACTGTAGAATTTGTTAATGAATCTTGAAAGTTGCTCCAAGGCTCCATCAACAATCCTATCCCACTCAACATTTTTATAATTGACATGAATGAAGATGAAAGATATATCGTATTTTCCAATGATACAATATTAGGCTGAACAGCTCACGTGATACACAGACTCCACTTTCCAAAAATCTCACCAAACTCAATTTAATAAATAGTTACTGAGTTGCCTCTATCTTCCAAGCACTAAAGACAGATTGACAAACAAGGACTCTACCCTCATAGAGTAAATGCCTTGTGGAAATTCAAAACTGTATTTGGAATCACCTGAATTAAAATATTGGAAAGCAAGTTATTTTTTAATATTTGGCCTAAACAAAACATACCTGTTTAAAGATATAAACCACAAACAACTAGTTTGCAATACACAGTCTAAATCAGCAATATTTACTCAGTGACTAAAATCACTATTTAATTGTAGGTGAAAGTCACAGAAGAATTCATATAAACGTGAAAGCTCCCTGGACATCTGTCCTAGTTGGACCATATATGGGTAATTGTAAAATGGACAGAAATCTATGCTGACAAACTAAAGAGTGGCCACAGTTTGATGACCAAGAGGGATCTAGATATCTTGCCTCAGGAACACTCAAAAAAAAACCATGTTTGTTGGGTTACAGACAAGAAAACTAAGGAAAGAGGCCATGTGTGTTGTGTATGTGTGTGCACACATGTGGGCATATTTGTGACAGGGATTAAGAAGCAGGTAGCTTTTTTCAAACACTGAAGATATGTCGTATCCTTCACCATAGTGGACTGTGGTAGGTGGATACAGTTTTCACTACAAGTACACTTTCCTTTCACTGTGTCTTCTAGTAATGGAAGCCTTTTTCCTGTGGGAAATTTATTCCACATCGTCCAGGTAGGGCTAAGTGCTAGGCTTCCCCCACTCCAAGCAACACCCAGCTCTGATTTGGGGTGTCACATGACCCTAACCTTCTTCCACTAAAGTTTTGCTAGTGTTATCAGGAAAAAGGCACTTTCGTTTCTCTGAGAGTCCCACTAAGGTTCACATAAGCCAGGAGCTACCAAGGATCATCTTTTCCATCACTTAGAGCCCAACAGAGAGGGAAAGAAAGAAAAGAACTAACAGAGAAAAGTAGAGCTCAGAGATTTAAAGAGGGGAATTGCTATGATATGGTTTAAGTACCTGTATCCACCTTACATGATGTTAGACCAATCACTGTATCTTTTCGATAAGTTATCTTTTTGTTTAAGGTACTTTGAGGGGGTTTCTATTATTTACCCTAAAAAAATCCTGACCATTATTTTCACTAAACACTTAGTACTTTATGAACTGTGTCTTCCTTACTCATCTTTATAACCCAGTATGAAGCAGAGACCTTAAGATATAGTAAGTACTAAAAAAAAAAAAAAAAGATATAGTAAGTACTCCATAATTGCTATGATAAATTGAAGTGAACCAAAACTTCAAGGAAGCTGATTTGGACTCAGTTAAGGGCAGTCTTCCTAAAGACTGGCATTGTTATGGACTGAATGTGTCCCTTCAACGTTCAAATGTTGAAACCTAATCCCAATGTGATGCTATTAGGACTTTTAGGAGATGATTACGTTTCGAGGGTGGAGCCCTCATGAATGGCATTAGTGCTCTTATAAGAGACCCCAGAGAGCTCCTCTGTCCCTTCTGCCATGTGAGTGCATAGCAGGAAGACAGTCATCTATGAACCAGGAAGGAGGTCCTCATCAGACACCAAATCTGCCAACACCTTAATCTTGGACTTCCCAGACTCCAGAACTACATGAAACGAATGTTTGTTGTTTAAGTCACCCAGTCTTTGGCAGCCCAAACTGACTAAGATAGGTACGGTTCAATATCAGTGCCACGAAAAGCATCACTAAAGGTGTTCAAGCTGAGACTGTGACTGTTCAGGCTCCTGAGGCTGGGTACTTGGGGAAAGCATCCTATAAGCGGGTTCCTTCTGGTCCAGGGTCTGTGATTCTAGGTAACATGTACCTTCTTTCCATCACTGAAAATACCCTTTATGTTGTTTTTTCTATCAGATTTCATTAAAATTAACTTATCTTTTGGCCTTTTATTCATTTGCTTTACTCTTTAAGTTCTATGAAACAGTAATTGCTGGAAAGGTTGGCATAAGGCAAGCTGAAAGAAAACTGAAGCAGCACTGAGAATAGCCCCGTTAGAGTCTCAGCTCTGCCTGAGATTCTCAATGATCACAGACAAGGTGGTTTAGGCTTCCTGTCTATACATGTTCTGTTAAAGAGATAGCATGTAAAACTATTTAAAGTAAGAGTAAAATCAGAACAATGTTTAGTTATGTTTGAGGACTGTCTGAAGGAAGGAATATATGAGAAGAAAAGTAAAAGATGGGGAAGACATAAATAACAATTGGAATATTCAAGTGCAGAACTGTCAAGAACCAATCTTGTTTGATTTACTAATCTCTAGGTAGATACCCCTGTATTAACCATATACTTTCATATTAAATAGTTTCCATAATCAGAGCATCTTTTAAAAAAGAAAGTTTAAATGAATTCAATCTTTAATTTTATTGTCTTGACTATGCTCTCAAAATCCTATGTTGACTATTACGTTTTTATCCTGGACATAAATAAATGTATAAACAAAAATCTGAAAACAAAGCAAAGGTTAAAGATTTATTGTAAAATATAAGCCATGAAGCATTTTGACCGTCAAAACTGGGACTTTGCTTAGTGATTAGAAAATGTGATCCTGTATACATCGTTACCTCCACACCTGCTTAATGGTTCTGCATAGAAAGTAATCATCAGAAATGATCCTCATGGACTGTTGTTCAAGTTCTTAATCCGCTTAGCAGTTCCTTCATGTGTGATTTACACTTTCCCTTATTACCAGGCGGCTGCAGCAAACACCTTTTTTTCTGGTCTTTGGGAATCGTTTTGTTGCAGCAGGTAATACCAACTCAGACAATACTATGACATCACTAATACTATTTGTGATGTGTGCTTGCAGCTAAATCCTGCCACCTCGTCTGCAGAGCAAACTTGACTCGTATCTACGCAGATAAAATCATAGCCCTAGGTCCTCACTGAAATAAGTGAATCACTGTGATATTTCAGTAAATATTGAGAAGCATCAATTCTTTCTTTGTACCTAACTATCATCTAGAATTCTGGGTGACATGCACAGGCCAGAGATGGCAGGGTAGAAAGAAAAAGAGGCAGCGAGCCTGGGCAAGGGAGAAGATGAAAGAGGGAAAGAGACATATTGCAAAGTATAAGGATATGAGCATTTAGTTTTTATAAGAAAATTACCCCCGAGTTCTAGAATAAAACTAGTATTGCTATCATCTACTTTGCTACCCTGAAAAGGAAGACAAATGTGCTTATAGGAAGGAAAAGAAAAAGTTATGCTACAAGATTTAATTCTACATTCTGACCATTCTTTTTTTGTCACATCCCCTATACAATCATGTGAGAATATCATTTTAAATGACCTTAAGGAAAAGGGAAAGTACAAGATGAAAATTTATGTAGGACCGAGGGCATTATTTCTCTCTTTTGCAGAGCTGTCTTATTGTTATATTGTTCTTGTAATAAAAAACAAAAAGACCTTCAGACACCAGCAAAGAAATTTTGCCTTTGACTACTATTTTCTTAGCAACATGGCAAATATTTGGTGGGCTAACATATACATACAAAAATAACTCATGAGTCAAAAAAATCATTCCTGTGGGAAGTACTTTTGAAAGTATATAATTAACCTCAAACAAAAGCAAGTGAAGGACACCTTTCAAAGGAAACATTTCCGCACTGGAGAATTAGTTCGCTTTTCTTTCTTTTCCAAATACAAAATGACTTTCCTTGATTCTCTTCCCACACACTAATTCAGATAAACCATATGCAGTATGAAGCTTTTTAAATACCGAGATAAGATATTTCAAAGGTCATATTAACATCTGAAAATAGTCCTTTAACATTTTGCAAATATTTAGAGATTTTGCACACAAATTCACTAATTTTCTAATTTTTGATTGTCAGCATTCCCTAATAATTGAAACCTTAGAAGATTAGAAAATGCTGTGCATGTTGCTATCTTGTTCTCAGCATCATCAACCGTGCGTAGGGACATAGCTAAGGGAAGATGTCAATATTCCAACCTGAGAGATAGCAGAAGAAATGATCATTTTGCCTACTCTTAAAATAAGGGCTGAACTCAGTGAAAAGAATTTTGGCAAAGCAAAATTATAAATATCTCACCATACAAACAGTCAAACAAATGAACATAGTAAATGAGTCTACTTTTCAAGATACAGGAGCACAGTGTCCAGAGGAGGACCCTGAGATGATTCTGCCCCTGACTTTTTTCTCCTTGATACTGTCTACACAGCAGATATGCTCAGTGAACACCATTCCTACCAGGCCATCACCAACGTTGCCAACTCAACCTCAGAAATAAAGTGTTTTCTTTCTGAAACTGGTAAAGCATGCTTTTGACAATTCCAGGGTATATGTCAAAGACTAACTTGGGCCAACAGATAAACAGAAGATTGTCACATATATAAGTAAGTTTTGTCACAGGTGCTTCGGGGCTATCATTTCTAAATCTGATCTCACATTAGAATCACCCAGATAACTTTTAAAAATGCAGATTCCAAGGCCCAGCTCCAGAATCAAGTTTTCTCAGGTCACCGGAGCTGGGGGAAATGGGGGTCAGAGGAGCATATGAGGTTTTCTCATGTTCAAAACCACATGGCAAGCAAGAGACAGAACTAGAAGAACTCAAGTCTCCTATTACCAAAGATATCTAGTCACCATCTTCTCTGTGCCATAAAACACACTTTATCCCAAATTAACTAGCTGGATTACATGATTTCTCGGTCTTCCTCCTGCTTTTATTCCAATTGCTTCCAATAGTAGTAAGCACAAAATCCAGCCTCCTCACCATCGCAGGGTCTGCTTCATGGGCACATGGCTCACACAGTCACACCGGGCCCACGGTAAGAAGGGCCCGCACTTAGTTAATGCTTTGTTGTCTTCGTCTTGAAATCCTTAATAGTTTCTTATAAAGGGGTCCTGCGTTTTCAGTATGCACCAAGGCCCCACAAATTATGCAGTCAGTAGTGCCCAGGATCCAGCCCCAGCCTCCTCTCACCTCACCTCCCTCGGCTCTTCTCCTTCACTGGGCTCCAGCCACCCTCGCTTGCTTTCTGTCCCTCGCACATGCTAAAAAACTAGGTCAGACCACCTAGAGGGGTGGGATGGGGAGGGTGGGAGGGAGGGAGACACAAGAGGGAAGAGATGTGGGAACATATGTATATGTATAACTGATTCACTTTGTTACACAGCAGGAACTAACACATCATTGTAAAGCAATTATACTCCAATACAGATGTTAAAAAAAAAACTAGGTCAGAGCATAAGGCTTAGCTTAGAGACTGCATGAGGTCTCGTACATCCCTTAATTGTAAGTTTAGCTCTCAGGATCCTACCATCCTCTGACCAACACCAAAACGATGACGATGTGCTTAGTGGCGTTTGCAAAGAGAGAGATGGTAGAGCTCAAAAAGGGGCCTTGACTTTGCCTGCCACCCTGCCACGTGGTCAGAAGGGAGACAAAGTGCTACTTGGTACTCCTGCCTTTCGATCCTTGCTGGTAACAAAGAGGAATTGTGTCCCAAACATTGACCTGGGAGTTGAGCAATCAGGTTATCAATGATTCCTGGAGGGACTGGAAGAGAGAACTGGAGAGACTGCAGGGGGAAATAAAAAGACAAGGTGAAACAGCCTCTCCTGCAGTCAAATAGATTTTAAAATACATTAAAATGTATTTCTAAGTCACAATAATATAAGCTAATTAGGGAGAAAGAGAGGCTAAATGTAGAAAGTCTCAATTATGCTAAATTTCAAAGAATTTAAGAGAATTGTATAAAGCTGCTTAGGGACTCTGCTTCAATGAACCACAACAAAGAATTTCCAAGTGTGAAAAGCCAGTTTCCTTGAGTAGATAAAAAGACCCTGGAAATTTAGCAGGCTATTAATTTGGTAAGCAAATCTGTTCCTTATAAATTGAACAAGAGTGACTGCAGATTTCAAATCAGTGGGTACTGAATCCCTGTGTAGTATATTTCTCCTCTCCTTAGTGTAGGACAATTCTAGAGCCCATGCTATACTCACACACCCACTACTCCTGGAAATCTCAACTATGAAATCCCCAGGAGCACCAAGAGAAGCTAGCGTTTCAATTAGGCATTATGCCTTTCCATGACAGCTTTCTCCAAAACTGCCCCATGTGAGGGGCACGGCAGAGAATATATTTTAAATATTATTAGAATACTCCTGAGTGACTGAGCAGTCCTTGTAAGGCTTGAATCCCAAATGTTGACAAGGGAATTGAATTCAAGGACAACCCTCCAGGAAAGGCCGCAAAGAGTAATAGAAAGCGAGTAGTCTTTAAAGTTGACCTACTTGAATGCCAACTCTGCCATCAGCTCCCTGGAGAACACAGGAAAGATATTTTGACACAGAGGTTTCATCTGGTGAATGAAGGAAGGACCCTGTCTTGAAGAGTGGTTGGGAGAACCAAAGGGAGTAAAAAAGGTAAGATGAGCGTGGGTGATCTCCTAAACTATCATTACATAGTTTGAAATTCACGCTATAGTTTTTCTTTAAGCATCTTCACTAAAGGATATAGGAGCTGCAAAGGATCAAGAGAATCATTTCAAATGATGCTTTCATGTAGCAGATGAATATCTGAGTCTGGCCTAGCACCACGTTGATAGCTTTGGGATAATGTAGGGGTTCAGAACAAGTCGCCCCAAGATGTGGCACTCTGGCCTGCAAATTCATATGTGCTGAAAACAATCAAGGCCCAAAAGACTTAGGAAGAGCCTCTGACCTTCCACCTAATGCCTAAAAGAATTTAGATAGAGAACCTATTCCAGGAAGGGAACTATCACCATAGCAGCCTTCCGTATCCCGTATTATACAGTCAGCATCCTCCGATTCAACCAGCCCAGACTGAATTTCTACACCATTTTATATAAAGGACTTGAGCATCCATGGATTTTGGTATCTGTGGGGATCCTGGAACCAATCTCCATGGATACGGAGAGACAGCTGTATAATACGAATTAGGTGCAGTGGATAGGTAAGAACCTAGCAGAGCCTGTTTGACCAAAGGCCTCTCTTTATGTCCCATTGTTTCTGGATGACCCTGTAAACATTTGTTTACCAAGCATTTACTCTTTTCATTCTTCTTGTGAATTGCCCTCCTTCCCTTTGAAGTCCAGACTCCTAACACTCTCTCTTTCGTCCGCAATGACGTATAGACATACATACCTCATTCTGCCTGACTGTCTTTGGAGTCTCCCATGTTTATGCAGATTCCCTGTATGTACATGATTAAGTTTAGGGGATTTTTTCTCCTGTTAATCTGTCTTATGTCATTTTCATCATTCAACCAGCCAAAAGAACTAAGAAGAAAGGAGGGGAATTTTCCTCTCCCCAACAATAGCAAGAGGACATGAACCCAAGGTCATCTTGCTTGGGGCCCTTTCTGTCACTTCCTTCTTCACTGGGGACCAAGTCGTAAGGACAGACTGCCTCAGCAGCAAAGCTAAAAGGAAACTGTCTTAGTCCAAAGTTGTGCATAGCCCAGCCCATCCTGCTAGATAATAATAAAAATGATAGCTCCATTTTTTGAGCGGCTGACAGGTGTCAGGCATTGTGCTAGACATCTTACCTTACCACCCTCCTCACCCATTCATAGAAGTCCTGCCTTTACAGACAAGAAAGGTGCCACTAGCAAGTGTCAGTTATGTCCTCAAGGTCACACAGCTGGTACCAGACAGAACCTCGATTCAAATTAAAGTCTGCCTTTGCTATGGACCCTGCTCTTTTCAAGTAAGGGGATGGAAGAGAAAGTGTGGAACCATGAAGAAAGTGAATTCTGCAGGAGGTGACAGCAACCCTGACAGGTCCTCAGAAGATGAGAGCCCCAGCACTGCTGGTGCCCACTGCAGAGGTTATATAACACTGACCTGCAGAAGGAGTGCCCGGTAGGCTGCAGGCGCGGACCGGCGGGAGGATGTTGCTGCGGCCTGGGAATCGTTATCTTTTTAAAAAATCACCACGCTGCTCACTGCAGAGAAAAAAAGGCAATATCAAGTTTTCAGAAACTCTGAATTGGAGATCAGCCAAGGCAAACTCAGTTCGCTGCAGAGGACTCGGTAATAAAATGCCGTGTGCATTTGGGCCGGATGTATGGGGAAAAGCAAATGGAACAGGGCAGAGTTTTTAGCTCTAACGTTGCCTTCAATCATTGGACAGTGGGGTTTACAGTTATTGGAAGTCCTTGATGCGGAATTTAAGAGAAACTCTCCTGCAGGAAAAAGAAAGGACAAAAAATAACCCAAAACATTAAAGGACCCACAGCTGTTTTCACCTTGGGTCCAGTTCTCCAATTGAAATTGTTCTCCCAGCAGCAAACCTAACACAGTACAAACACTGTTCTATAGAAAACATTTGTCTAATCAGGAGTTGGGGTTTGGTCCCATCTGTTTAACAGAATTGCTCATCACCTCAAAGTTAACTGAAATCTGTTATCAACAAATTACATAAGAACCTGGTAAATATTTTATAGAGAGAATTGTAAATATTTCCCTCTCTGTTCAAGGAATAAGTGATTATTTACCCATTGCCTGCTTGGCTGCCTCGTAGGTGATCAAGGACACTTTCAAAGCTGCTGTGGCTCATCATGAAGGGGAGAGAAATTTCCAGCCTCCAGGACACTACTGTCACTGTTAGGTCAAAGAGTCCAGTAAATCGAGAAGACATGACATCATGATATCAGCTTAACAGGGCAAAAGAAATCCCAAGAGGGAGATTATCATTGCCTTCGGAGATTATGCAGTGTGGTCCAAAGAACACAGACTTGAGAGCCAGACAGACCTGGGTTTGAATCCTGGCTCTGTCACCGACTGCTGTGTGGCCTTAGGAAAGCTACTTTATCTCTTGCAGTCTCTCAACTCTCCACACAGGGTTGTTATCATCTGGTAAGCAAGTTGCCTAGAACAGTGCGGGGCACATAGTAATAATAATAGCAATGATGATACTGGTAGTAGCACTTGTTGAGCCATCACTCAACACATTTTACTTGCCTTCTTCCAACCTCCTCTCTTCTTTTCAACCAAGTGTTTCCTGCGTTAGGTAGAGAAACCAGCTGACCTCTGAAGCGTCTTCCAGCTCTAAGCTTCCAAACAAGACCACCAGGCCATATTAGTTACTGGTCTTGTCTCAAGAGTGTAAGGCAGAAGAAGTGCTTCTTGGGAATGACATCCTGGAAGATGGGCCCCCCATTGTGTCTTTTCATAGTGCAGTGTAGGGTCATTCTGCCTTTACTGCATGAATGGATGAATGCATGGATGGAGTAAAACATCCAGCCTAGGACCTTGACTTGCAATGAACAGCTGTGTGGCTTGAACCTAGCCCTGTAGGAGTCTAGGTTTGTGTATCAGCCTTGGAAAGGCAGCAGTGAGAGAGTGGAACCAAATGAGGCACAGGACACATCGATGGAAAACGTAGGTCCATGTTTTCAGCTACCAGGGACTTCTCTGCTTGGACCAGGAGGTAAACCCACAATCCTTGAAAATCAGCAATGCCTGGGTTCTCACCACTGAACCCCATCAGCACACAGCTCTCCATACCACACCCATGCCTGTGCTCTGCCTTTCTATTTTCCAGGGGCACTTGTAACACTTTTTAGCACATATTTAAAACTCTTCTGCTGGGCTCTTTGGGTTCGCTGCAGTTTGGAGTGAGCTGAGAGGGGCCTGCATGTCTATCTGTTAAATGTTCCCTGGCACAGAACCATCCTGGGAGGCCTCAGTCAAGGCTTTGCAACTTCAGGAGACCTACTCTCCATTCTCTGCCCACATGGAGTCCCCCAACTCCACACAATCTAGCTCCTGATGACAGATATGCCAGAGTGTCTTGTGTCCCACAGCCCTGCCTGTCCCCGTGAGAGTGAAGGCTCCTTGAGGGCAGGCACAGAGAACACATCTGCTTCCTTCCCTCAACCCTCCGTTTCCCACACATAGAAGGTCTGGCTGATTAAACTCTGCTGCCGCGTCTCTGCCTCCTTCCACAGGGGTTAGATTCTTCCTCTCTGAGTCGAGGACCCGCAGCCTTAAGAGCCTAAGGGGGAAGGAGGGGTGAGATCGAAGGCTGAGGGACCTGGGCGGCTCCTCCCCCCACTGAAGATGTGTGTGTGTTTGCAGGGGGAGGTCTATGGACCAGGGCAAAGGAGGGTGAGGGCCAGACCATCAGGCCCCCAAGGACATGCCCAGAGTCAGGGAACCTGTACTGCAGACAAAAGATAATCCTCCAGAGACTTCCACGTGTTAAAAGGCACAAAGCTCCTTTCCCAAAGGGTGAAACTCTGGACAAGCCCATCCCAGAGGCCAGTGACTGGCCTCAAATGGCCTAGAGGACATGTGCAAACACGGAGAGTTTGTGGATTCAGACCCATCCTCTGCTCCCACACTAAAGTGGGCAGTGGGACACTGGACCCTTGAACACGATTTGTTTGTTATCCTCATCTTCACAAGACAGAAATAACTTGTGATAGACAATTAGGACAGAACTGTCTATCAGCAGTCACTAGATGACCTTGAGCTTCCAAGGCCTCGTGCAAGTAACTACTTAACAGGAGGCTGGAAGAGCAAACCAAAGTCCTTCCTTCCACTGTCTTTCTTGCCAACTTTAAATATTCTCCATATTTTTTTTTCTATAGGATTCTTCCTGGGCTTGATGTTCTGACTAGATTTCCATGCTTTGGAAAGACCTGAGTTGTACCCAATAATTACCAGATGGCTGTTTATTACCTCCAATTACTCACTTTTCACCTCTAGCCTCATCTTTACCACAGAGCTTCCAGCAAACAAATCTATTAGAATAAACCCACCTACACTGGGCCATCCCAACGAAGTAGGTAGTTTGACCTTATGAAGTAAAGGCTGTTTTCCACAGCTCACCCCTCTGAGGTTTCTACATCCATTGGGCATTTGATCTAGGCCTTTGGGGACATGATCAAACATGGCCATGTTTAGCTACTCCGCACACTGTCATTTACCACTGGGTTATGCTCCCACAAATCAAGTCTCCTGGGAAGGTTTTCAAAGAAGGTCTTTATTTGAAAATCAAGTTGTTCCCTCCCTGCTTTGCCCTGCCCATGGGAGCCAGAAGATTTTATTTTAAGGTGAGAAGCGGGGCAGCTAATAGACTATACTCTTCTGAATTTTAGAGGCAGCATTCATTCTCTGCCAAAAATAGGGGCTCCAATTGCCAATCTGCTCCGTTTCCGGGGCACTCACTGAACTCCTTAAAACTGCTAATTATATCCTGTGGAAATCATAATCCTTCCTACTGGCTTTTGGGCTTGCCTATTTTCAATGAAGTCAGTTGGCCCCAAATGCTGACTCTCTATGAAAGTTCTTCCATATGAATAGAGGGAAAGTAGAAGGAAGAAAACAGTCTTGCCTTGGAATTCGGAGACCTGGATGTTAGTCTCAGTTCTGACATTAACGGTTCAGGGGACTTTTATTCACGTGCACCTATTTCCTCAATTCTAAAATGAAAGATTGGGAATGACATTTTCAGTGTCACTTCCAGTCCCAAACAATGCTAAACAATGCTAGTCATCCTTCCATGGGCTCTCAAAGTTTCTCTGAGCAGAGAAGCAAGAATTTAAGCCCTGGGTCTGAGGCAAGGGGAAGCAGCTAGAACAAGGGAAGAAAGGAAGGCAACGAATAAAAGCTAGGATACGTAGGACGTTGTTTGCCAAAATATATTCCAGGAAACAACATGGCCCTGGAAAACAATAGGTGCTGCTACCTTTAAAGGGTGCTCTATGGTCAAATAAATTTGGAAAATATTCAGTTAACAAATGGCTTCCTTTACTCCGGGTCTTCTCACAGCAATTAAAATGCTAATATGAATTGTAGATCTCCCAATGGTGCACACAGCGTGTATGACATCTCAAAGTTATATTCTGAAGAAACCACTCTGGGAAATGTTAATCTAAGAGAAGCTACAACCATCAACAGTGCTGTTAGCAAACAGGGCAAGATATCCCTGGAGATAGCACCTAGGGAAAGTTAGATTATCGCTGTAAATGAAATAATAATGGCTATGGATTCCTTCTGCAGTAAAGGTGTGAATATATAGAAACTCAATTCTTTCAATCAGTATTTATTAGATGCTTCCTATGGATTTAGGCCTGTGCTGGGAAAAAGAGAGTATTTTTAAGTGAGCGTGTGTGTGTGTGTGTGTGTGTGTGTGTGTGTGTGTACACACACGCACGTGCGCACACGCCTGCATACACTGAGCAGAGGTAGGGAGTGCAGCAAGTGTGGTAAAGAGAAAGACTTGATCAAAGGCCTCAAGACGTAATCTGGTGAGTTAACCTAAGTTACTTATAGAAAACTATGCAGGGTACCAAGCTTTGTGGTCAAGACAATGTAAGAATGTGTATCAAGGAGAGATGGCACAGGCAGGAAAATCTCTGTGGAGAGTCGAGGCTCATACTGGTCCGTTAGAAATTCAGTTAGTATAGATCAGATGATAACCTGACACCACTGACACGTAAGATTTGTCTCCATTTATAAGTTAAGAGCTGACAAATATTTCTTAGCACCAATAGTTAGAACAGAATAGTTGGAAGTGCTGCCATAACGTGTAGAATTACCTGTCTCTGCCTCGAGTCAGTTGCAGTATATGGCCATTTCTCACTACCACTTTAGAAGATAATTCTTCCTGTTCTCCTCCTACTCTATGCTATCAACCCCACGCCCTGTCCTCTGGGTTTCCCTCGATTCATGTAAATTAATGACCATTTCAAGCCCCAATTTGTGGCCAGTCTCTGAAGAGGTCCTGGAAAAAAATACCACGCACCTCGTTTATTCCATCGTTCTTTTCCATCGTGGATTTCCTGGTTTCATGTGAGCTCGCTGTGCATGATATGCTCACAGGGAGTGTGCCCGTGAACATTCACCCCACTTAAAGCTGAGATGAGTCTTCCAACACATACTGGGAACACCACCTTCTCCACAACTGTTGTGCCAAAGAACCCACACATGCTCTCTCTGCATAGTATTTACCAGGGTATGTGAGTGCCGAGAACTTAACCTGGTAAATTTCAATAGGCCAGACGATTAAAAAAGAAGAAGACCATGTGCTCAATCAATTGCTATGATACATAACAGGTCTTCAAGATGACCCCCCATGAGTCACACCTCCATGTGTTCACTTCCTTTGTAGCCCCTCTCCCAGTGAATTTTAGCTGGCCTTGTCTAACCAATAGAACGTAGCAACAGTGATACTCTGTGACTTCTGAAGCTAGTTCATACAAAGCCTTGAAGCTTCTGCCTTGGCCTCTGGGAACAATCACTCTTGAAATGCTCACGCTAGACGAAGTCAGCCTTCATGTAAGCGTTTTGACTACCCTGGACTACCAGGCTTCAAAAAACTCAAGCCACCTGGAGGCAAGCTGAAGATGCCAGGTGGAAAGAGTAGATGCTACAGAACACTGAAGTGACAGAGGAATGAAGAAGTCATCCTGGAAGTGGATCCTCCAGCCCCAGGCACCCCAGCTACGGTCCCATATATCAGAGACAGACTGCCAGATGAAAGCTTTCCTGAATTCCCAACCCGTAGAGTCATGAGCCAAAGAAGATGTTTTCGTGAAGCCGCTAAGTGTCAGGGAGTTTATTATGCAGCAATAAATGATGAGAACTCATTGGATGAAAATCCAATGCAGGAGTTAACTTCAAATGAAAGGAACACACAGAACAGGTTTTGATTGTTGACATAAGAAGAAACAGATGAAAGTTTCACTGCCTGACAAGGGCAACGGTATCCATATTTTTCCTAACTGAGAAACTGTCAACTCCAATAAGAGGAAGTGATATCTAGACTATCAAGCAGTGGGAGTCATTTGAAGGAGCACGATAGGAGGAATCGTGTATGAAGCACTTGGTATTTTCAGGTATGGTTGCGTGAATTCTCTCACGCAAGCCCCATAATGAACTTGTTTTAGCGTGGTATCGTGCTGCTCACTTTATAAATCAGGAAACTGAGCCACAGAGAGAAGAATGGGCTGCCAGGTCACAGAGCTTGGATGAATGAGTGAGCCACAGAGAGAAGAATGGGCTGCCAGGTCACAGAGCTTGGATGAATGAGTATTCTGCTTCTCACAGGGTTGAGAAGTAGACCTCACGAGCTAGCAGCCAGGTATTATTCTGCGCGCTCCCTCAAGGTTGATTCTGAAATTAAAGGTAGTAACAGAGCTAGCAGCCTGTGGGTAGAGACAGGATCACTTCCAGGGAACCACTTAAGAAAGGCATAGTAAATCCAAGCCCCGTGTAAAAATCCAGTTTTAACTCCCTGAACTCCTGCTGAGGAGACTCCTTTCCACATATATTTATTGAGTACCTCCTGTGCTAGGGCTCCAAAGATGAGTAAGAACTACCCCTGACTCAAAGAACTCGTAATCCGGTAGAGAAAGCATTCACGCAAATTCAGTAGCGTTAGGAGGGCTGCGCAAAATGTCTCAGGAGAAGCTGCCCTTTGCCCCACCTGAGGGGTCTGGAAGCGTGTTCTAGAAGAGCTACTGACTACACTCATCTTTGCAGGACTGGCAGAAGTCAGCCAGCCTGAAGGGACTGAAGATGTCCTCCTTGTAGGGAGACACTCCACCTTGGGCCTCTCTGCCTATCATTTCTGGATCCTCTGTGATCAACCTGCAGAAAGGTATGACTGCCTCTTTCTTTCTATTAAGCCTGTCACTGGAGTTTCTAGTACTTTGTCGAAATATAATGCACACACGAAGCCTGGGTAGGATGATAAATTGAGAAAGCGGAATTCTCTGTGTGCTTTGAAAATAAAGCCCAAAGGAAAATACCTTGAATATTGATGGGAGATTTAATACTTCATTTTTATCGTTCTCTCAAAGCACACTTCAAACTCCACTGAACTAGTTCCTAGATCTGGCTGAAAATCTTCCATTTTGTGCGCCTTTGCTGGACATTGTCGTTTCCCCAAATGCTCCTACCTCTCAATATGAAACTTCATTTCTTGTCCCTTTTTAGAGAAGAGCTCTCACTGGCTAAACCCAGACATGAAGAACTGAAGAGGAAAAATGCTATTTCCTCCAACTTTGGTTCTCCCCTTCTCTTTTTTCTCCTTCTTCCCTCTATCTCTCTCAGTACTTCTCTCTCTGGCTAGCCCTCTGTCTCTGTCTTCCTTTCCTTCTTTTTCTCTTCTCCGAAACCATATCTCCAACTCCCTTTTCTCTTTATTTTCATCCACCCTTTACATACATTTTAATGCAATGAAAAGGTCAGCTTTTGAAATCAAGTTGATTCCGATCTTCTTACTGAACTTCACACACACACACACACACACACACACTTGCACACAAAACACACATTTGCATGCACATGGCACCATGTTATTTGCATATTCTCCGTTCGTTCTCTTCTCCCTCCTCTTTGCCTTTCCAAATCCTTCTGCCCTTTCAAGTTCATATGCTAGCTCCTGCAGGCAAGTCTCTTCAATCCTTCCAGGCCACAGAGACTTCTCCCTCTCTGGAGTTCTGATAGCATTTATTTCTGTACCATCTATCATAGCGTGAAATTAACCATTGTCTAGAATTGTTCTCCCATAATACTTTTATTCCTGAGAAGATAGATTCTTCTCCATAGCTAAAAATGTCTCCTGTACTGCAATCCCCTGCTCAAGAATCTTGAATGGTTCCCTGTGGCCTATAGCAGAGTTTCCTAGCTCTTCCAATGAAGCACAGACCGCTAAATAGAATGTACGCATACCGTTCGTGATTCTGGGGTAGAGCCCAACTGCCCCCTCTCACAAAATGTCCTTAGTAGCTCATGGTTTCACCTTTAAAATGCAAGCAAATTTAACATTATAACTTATAGTAAAGCTTTCTGTAAATCTGTAGAGATGAACTCAAATTCATGAGATATGAAAATGTGGGAACATTCGAGATAATTAAGTCTAAAGCCTAATCCTTTCACATGCTTTAGAGACCACTGCAGGGCCAAGAGTGGCCATATCAGTGCCATAAATTGTTCTGGGGCTTCCTAGCACTTTCACGATGTAGACCAAACTCTCTAGCATGACGTTCAGTACCATCTGTGACTTGGCCACTGTCTGCTTCTCCAGCCTCACCTTTCATGCTGCATCTCTCTGTCCTCATGCACACTCCACTCTAGCCATAAGGACGTGCGTGCGATGCCTTACATACACCTTGGCATTCACATTTCACGATGCTCTTTTCCTGAATGTCCTTGCATATCAACCCTCCACACACACCTCTCAGTCCCAAGCCAGCTGGTGAACACTTTCTCCAAGAAGGTGTTTTGTGCTAACGACGTACCAAGCATCATCCCGTTTTTCCACTTTCTATTACAATGTCTCTTACATTATTTCACTCATTTGTTAAAAAAGAAAAGAATTGTTCGAGCCCCTCACCCAATAAGGAGCAGATGAAGCATAAAGTGCAGTAATACTGACTTGTAGGTTTTGGTAGAGCAGTTGGTATGCGAAAATATGTACAAATAAAAAGTCAGCTTTTCGTGGAATGGGAACTGTTCCCGTAGAATGGGAAAATCATTTGATGTTCAAAAACAAGCTAAAAACTTCGTTGGGGGGAGGGGAATACGGAGGTTCTGTATGTAGCCATTCATCTAAGATGCATAATGCACACTAGACAACAGGTGCTAGTCCCGGGCAATAGTCCAAAGGGGAGCAGACCTCTCTCCTGTGTGTCTCAGGCAGCCTGGAAACTGGCTCTTGCTCTCTCCCTTCTTCCTCAGCTCCTCTCCCACGAGGTGCTAGAAAGAGAATACAGCGTGTCCCAGACCCTGAGGAGCTTTCAGGTGAGCTGAATGGCTGAGTCACACACATATACTTTAAAAGCAATGTAAGAGCTTTCCAAGAGCTGCATAAAGTGACCCAAGAGCTACAGTTTCTGAGGGAAGAAAAGAGTCCAGTGCTGGCGGGTTAGGGAAATCATCCTGGAGGAGGGCAGAATCCTTCAGAGATGGGAGCTGGTCTCAGAATTCTTCAAGGCCATTTTTGCTGCTTGTATAGTCTGATGTCAAAGGACGCAGCCTTGATTTCCACTACATTCTTGCTTAAATGCCATGGCTCACAGTGGAATGGTCCTTTAGTACTGCTGGCCTTAGGGGACGGGATTTCCATGAGGAGCCACTATCCTAACCTCTACCCTCTACACTCCCACTCCCCAAAGAAGAAAGAGGCTGGCATTTCTTGAGTATCCACCAAGTGCAGGAACACATTTAGCATATAAGTACATGTTTACAGTGACTCCTCCCCAAAGCCTGTGAGATATGCTCATTTCATAATTGAAGAACCTCTGGTAAAGCCCAGTTAAGCGACTTGCCCAAGGTCAAACAGCAGGTAAGGGGCATACCTGAGCTTTAAACACAGCTTTTCTGATTTCAAAGCACATATTCCTTCTACAACATCAGGAACTGCATTGGCGTAACATTATTCTGTGCTTTATTTTATTGAGATCCAAATGTCATTGAGCTTATAACTGTACATAACTACTGTCCAAAATATATATTGTATTGATATACCCCAAACTCTCTAAGTTTAAAAAACATTTCCATCAACTTACTCTGGGCTAAAGCTTTCCACAGTTACAGCATTGATGAACTCTGCAAAGGGTAAACAATGATTTATCTGGCAATATTTCACATGATTCCTTCAAACTTTTTTTTTTTTTTTTTTTTTTTTTTTTGTGGTACACGGGCCCCTCACTGTTGTGGCCTCTCCCGTTGCGGAGCACAGGCTCCAGATGCACAGACTCAGCGGCCGTGGCTCACGGGCCCAGCCGCTCCGCGGCATGTGGGATCCTCCTGGACTGGGGCACGAACCCGTGTCCCCTGCATCGGCAGGCGGACTCTCAACCACTGCGCCACCAGGGAAGCCCCCTCCAAACTTTTTTATTTAACTCAATGCTATCCCTGAACTCCTGTCTAGCTTTCTGGGAAGAAAATGCAGCAGAATCACCTGCTTTAAGGTTAGGCATAGCTAAATGTTAACCATAAATAGTATGTCTTACAATCCCCAAGTTGCTATTGATTTTCTTTTGGATTTTAAAGCCATTTAATTAAAGAGCTGAAAGCAATGTAATATTGCATAAGTCAAACTTTATATAACATTTGGTCCTTTGTTTTGGCCTCTCACTTATATTGATCACCTTACCCATGAATAAATTAGTTGGGGTTAAACAAATGTATGAACCACGTAAATATTCACTGGCAGTTCTGCCTTGCCCCCAGAGTACTCCTAGAGGTGGGCAGCACATCCCAATTAGACCCTGGGCACAGTGCTGCACCAAAGCAGTCATTACATGGGAAGCTCATTACGTGACTCCCCTTAGCAAGCCTGCTTAAGGGCTTTCCTACTTGGTCCTCACACCCTTCTCATGGATAACGGGTCTAAAGGAAGTTACATGCAGGGTCCTCATCTGCTAAGCTGGGGTCCCATGGGACAGTGGGACCAAACCAGGATCCAGACCAGGCTGCTGGAGTGAGCTGGGCTGTGACAGGGCACAGGCGACGTGACTACTGTGAAGTGTAGTGGAAACTCGGGGAGGCGTTATGAAGAATCTAATCAAGGGGGGACTTTAAGTAGGACTGGCAGCTGATAATGGGCCCTGGGATACATTACTCGGTGGCCATGGAAGGAATTATGAGTGGACAACAAGGTAAAGGGGGTCCAGAGGTACCAACCAGAGAACAAAAGCACAGAGGGCGAGACAGGATGGAGTTTCAGAAGAGAAGGAGCCCAGTTAGCAGAGTGAAGGTACAAGTTAGAATAGCTCCGGCACTGAGAATCACTTGATGTTGAGCTACTGATTTAACAAAGTGTGTTTACAAATATCTATGCCTTCTTATTCATTTTATTTCAAACACTCATACTGCTTTCTGTGCTTCAGTCACCTTTTAAAATACTCACAAACATTTATTTAGAAGCTGTAACAACCCTTAGAGGCAGATACTAGTATTATCCCCACTTTATTAGTTAGCAAACTGAGGCGCAGGCAAGTTAAGAAACTTGCTCAAGGTTACAGAGTTAGAATTTATTATTTTAAATTTTACCTAGAACACGGTGAGTCTTTTCAATTTGCAAACAAGTGTTCATTTCAACTCCATAAAATTATATATCTAATATATTATTCATTATTGTCTACAATCTATTGCTCAGTTTATTTTTTTCTTCAGAATGACTATTTTTCAAGGATTGGATATTTATTTTGTGATCCACATATCTATTGTCTTTTTGTTCATGTTTTTATTTTGTCCTTTTCTCTGCATTTGAAGAAAGTATTTCAAATTTATCTTTCATTTCTTTTTTTTATACCTTTCACTTCTCTTTTTTCCTTCCATTGCAGATTTTTGTTTCAATACTGTATTTTTACTTTCTCAAATTCCTTTATTTCAACCAGTCCTTTTTTATCTCTACCTTCCCTTCAATTTGGTCTCACCTTATGACTGCCTATTCCTTAGATTGAGAACAGGCCATCTTACATTTTATTAAATGCATCTAACAAGGGGGTTCTGAAATTGTCTTCTAGTTTCTGGAGTAAAATTTGTTTTCTAAGGTATCTTAGTCTGAGTATTTTAGATTATTCTACTTTCTTGGAGGTTTAGAGAAACAATATGTGGAATATCCTTCCAGCCACCATCCCCCATGCACACACACACACACACGCACGTGCACACGCCTACACACGTGCACACAGTCCACTTGGGTTTAGTCACTCAGATATACATCCGGAGTAAATATTGATGTGTATAACCTTGAGTCCAAATTCTGAGACCCAACACAATTCAGTGTAGCTCTGGTTGGTGTAATATGAGATGTTTTGTTCTTGATGTCAGTTTTCCTGTCACACCACAAAATTAGGACAGGCTGTAGCTCTTCTTTGAATAACTATAGTACTCAAATGGCTTCTCATTGCACAATATATTGTACAAAAGAAATTCTAGGGGAAAGAGAAATATGTGTTCACACACACACACACACACACAAAGAAAAAACCTGGCCAGAGGAGAAGGAAGTATCTGATGGATGTGGTGTGCCTTGGGGCAAAAGATTTTTAAATTCCTTCTGATTTATTTCATACTTGGAAAAATAAACAAACAAAGCCACAATCCATCAGACCAGTGATAAGGCACTAGATGCCTTCTTGCTCCCACAGTCCCTAAGAGTTTAAAGTCGAATGAGTAGATACTACACTTGCTCCTTCAAAAAGGAGGTCTATCCTGTTACTGTAGCAGATGGTACCATGCTCAGTATCAGAGTAGTTTTCAACAGTGAGAGGATTCATGCTGGCTAGTTCATTACATACATATCTGTTCCACTTCTTCTTTTGGGCAATCAGGCATATGGGAAGTTTAGATTTTGACAATGAATCTTGTTGAATGATACATATAAAAAGATATCTTGGTATCAAGATAGCGTGTTGGTCAGGTAATGACCTAGTAACAGAAAGAAATGTCTAGGAAGAGGACTTCATTGATCATACTGTGAACGATATTCTATATTCTATCCTTGTCCTGTTGGAATAGTAGCCTTAATGGTATGGAAATTCTTGGAGTGACATCTCAAAAACAAAAACCAATTTGGATGAAGAAATACAAAAAGAGGTCCAGATGGCTTTTGTTGTGCTCCCCATTGTAAATGAGGATGGCTGTCCATAGCAGCCAGAGTGCATCTGTTCACCATTTTATTCAATTACTTAATTAGAATAATGTTCTCTCCTTAACTGTCACTGTTTTAATAAAACAATATCAAAATAAAGTTGTTATTCGATATTTTCTAAGTAGAGCTTAAATGCATAGGAGGAAAGCATCATCCGTTATTTCACTGAGTCTCAAATACATGTCCCTCTCCCTCATCCTATAGAGTTAATTCTCCCATCAGATGTGTAAAGTTTCTGTTTAAGCAGAGGAAAATCTGGGGCCAAACTTCTAATGTTATCCCCTCCAGCAGATCTATCACTGTGTTGCTGAGGAGAGAAAGTTGGCAGCAAGGAACAGCATGACTGATCACATTGTTGTTTCTTTAACTCATATAAATCCATCTCACATGCTTTGTGAGAGTTGTCCACTTGTTAAAATAGGATATAAATAAGCAAGCCTAGGAATGGAAATCCCCTGGTAATATGGCAGATATCCAGAAAAACATTGTCTACTTCTTCAGAGTTGTGACACTTTTCAGAAACCATTCTGCATCTCCACAGTTAAATGCATTTATAAGGTTCTTATGAGAAAAGATCTGTCCATCCTAAAAGTTAAAAACAATTCTTCAGCAGCGAAGCAAGACTGATAAACTCTCAGGAGCCCTCTGAATGCAAACAAAAAAAAAAAAAAGAAAAAAAAAGAAAAAGTTGCTGCATCTTCCATCTATCATGGGTGGGCTATGAGCTCAGGATCTTGAGACCTACAGACGCATAGCGCTGAAAGAGACCCCAGAGTCCATTCAGCCCACATGCAAACTCCCTGGGATGCATTTTAAGAATACTGATACTTTAACCCCACCTCATACTACTAAATCCAAACCTTTCAGGAAGGGACTGGATATCTGTATTCTTTAGACGCCCCCAGGAGATTCTAATGTGCAGAACCACTTGCTTCTGGCCAAATGAGGCAAAAGAAGAATCGGGGAATTCAAATCACCCGATTGGAGAAAGACCATCATAGGGGATGCAGATGGCATACACGGGCATCTGAAATATCTCCCTATCCAAGCTGAATGCAAGTTGCACATGTTAAAAAGAAACGATGATGGGGCAGTTCAAAGCAACAACAACAAAAGACTACTTTAGTGTTATTTAGAAGTGCATAGAAGGCAGTTTAAAGTCTCTTTCTTTCAGTTAGGAGCTGTTGATGAGAAAGTTGCTCTCAAGGACCAAAGCAGCCCAGAAATGTGTGTGTGCCCTTGAAAGAATCAAAGGCTGTAATTTAGTAAAAGTCAAAACAAAACAAAAACATTAAATTTTACCTAGATTATTTAAATTCTTAACCCTTTCTCTGATTTTTATATTTCCTTTATATTATTTAGTATAACCATTTGGAATTAATAAGTAGTTAATTCTATGATTTCAAGAGGATATTTCTTTTGGTGGAGAAAGCCTGAGTGGGTATTAGAGAAGCCGGGGAATGGGGAGCATAGGGGACTTACTGGGCCATGGGGGTGGGGAAGGAAGCAACATTAAGAATTCATTTTTTTCTTTTACTAAATCCAAGAGAAAAGAGCCATGGTGTCAAGGCTGAAATTTTGTTTTGGCCCCCTCAGCACACACTTCACAAATGGTGCCTTTCTCCTAGACCAACTGCAAGTCTGCAAGGCCATTAACTGCCCTGGTAAAAGTTCACAACTACTGGGGCTTCCCTGGTGGCGCAGTGGTTGAGAATCTGCCTGCTAATGCAGGGGACACGGGTTCAAGCCCTGGTCTGGAAGGATCCCATATGCCGTGGAGCAACTAGGCCCATGAGCCACAACTACTGAGCCTGCGCTCCGCAACAAGAGAGGCCACGACAGTGAGAGGCCCATGCACCGCGATGAAGAGTGGTCCCCGCTTGCCACAACTAGAGAAAGCCCTCACACAGAAACGAAGACCCAGCCCAGCAAAAATAAATAAATAAATTACTAAACTCCTACCCCCAACATCTTAAAAAAAAAAAAAAAGTTCACAACTACTGCCTAGAAGCTTCCAGAAGCAAGAGATCAAGGAGACCCATGAGTCAAAGTGGGCTAGAAATTCAGGCTCCAAGTCTCAGGCTCCCTCCAAACCTTCTGACCTGGGCTGCTGCTACCCACTGGGCCCCAGGGAGGCCCCATACCAGCAAGCTCTGCCATCTGTTCAGAAGTCCCACGTGGGACCAACTACCATCTGTATTTCAATTTCACCACTTGGTCTTCTGTATACGTTTACCTGCATTCGTTTGTACAAGAGTTGATTGGGATTTATTTGATTTTGATGAATAACTGACTTGTGGTTTAGTCTTAGAACTAATTATGCCAGACAGCTCCTAAAGAATCTGTCTTCTATGATTCACAGCTGACTTCATAGGAATTTAGCCCAGACATAAATGTAATAAATCCAAGATTGATCTGAGAAAGACTACATTATTCATGTTTCTCTCCGATACTTGACATAAGCCTGTTTTCTGTTGAGGATGCCGGTGTATCCACTGTAACTTGTTTTTGCTCTGAGCATGGCTTAAACTGTACTGATGCCCCTCCTCCTTGGTGACTCACATAAGACAGTTCAACTGCCCTGAGCCAAGCAGGATCTATTATGGCCAATGTCCTCTCTGGCTAGAACTGCCCGAGCCACAGTCCTTGGCTCAGAGAAGTAGTGGTAGCCCAGGTCTTGTACAGAGCTGGTGACTCACTGAAGCAGCACTGGCTCCTGACCCAGAGGCTGGGCTCCCATGGCTGGCCAGCAAACCACGAGAGAGCCTATCATGAAGGCACAGCCAGTAGAGGTGATAGATACTGACCAATCAGAGCAGCAACTTACTGCCTTTGAATTAGCAACTCCAGAGAGGATTGGCCAGACAGGAACAAATTGAGCATGAAGCACTCCCATGCAAAGAAGCTTAGACCTCACGAAAAAGAGAATGTATGGGTCCCAGAGCTGCCCTGAGCCCTGAACAGACTCCCAGTCCCAGAACCACTCCACCAGCATTCCACTCCAAACCCACCTTTTCTCTGTATGGCCTGAGAAAATCTCTATTCCCTACAACTATAGATCTCAAGCAATGGAATGAATTCTAGACTTGGAATTGTGACAAACTGGATGAGAGTTCTAGTTCTGTCATTTACTAGGTAAGTCAACTTGTTTGATTCTTTTGAATTTGATTTCCTAACTTGTAAAAGAGGAGAAATGTCAATTACCTGGTCCCAATGTTAAAAAGTGGATGTGAAAAAATTTTTATATGAAACTTAGAACAATGTCTTGCACGTAGGTAGTCAACAAATGTTAGATATTGTTTTTATTGTGATGATTAAATAAGATAAGAACTGTTTCAGGCACACAGCAGACACTAATACATGGTAATTATTAGCACAGTCTCTACAAATAGACAGGCTCTAAAGCAACATCTCTATCATTAGCAAAGAGTTATTTGTTACTCAAGTTTTCTCTTTAACAAGTGGAAACAAGGGAGGAGGGTTGCTGAGAAGCCCACAGCCCAGTGTTCTGCTGGCAGGCATGGTGAGAGGCCCCCTCCTGGGGAAGAAGCCAACATGTGCTGTCTTACCCACTTAACAGAGAATGTCCTATTGCTGTCACTACCACTCCTTCCTACTAGAAGAATAAGTGTTATTGATATGAAACAATTTAATTTAAATCCAATCTAACTGCAATAGGAATATCTATTTTCAGCAAGACTCCCAGCCAACTGAGCTAAAGAATGCTAACAAATTTGGGAGGAGATCCCTAGATAAAGAATGTCATGAAAATTTGGCCTCCTGCTCTGAATCTGTTACACAAGAAAAGTTGGGAAAGGGGGCTGGCGGAACCTGATGGTCGCCACTCAATCCCTCAAGTTCTGACAGAGGCCCCCCCTGGTCTGCCCAGCTCCAGCCTCCTGTGGGTGTAAGGAGGAGGGTAGGTGAGTGAGCTAAGACACGAGGCAGAGGAGTCTATGGTCCCTTCTCACAGAGTACTTTTGCTGTGTCTGTGGATGCTGTTCAAGCTCAGAAGAAGAGGGGCTACAGATTGGGAACATTTGCCAAAGGATGAAGAGTAGGAAGGAGCTGAGGCTTGGAGTACGACAGAGCGAGCACAGTAGAAGGAGAAAAGTAAACCTTTTTAATGTTTATGTAAACATAAACGGTAAACATTGATAGACTTGATTCATTTATTAAATCTGTAGCCTCTTTCACACTTTGGGCAAGTTGCTTCTATAATTTTACCTGTCTGAACCCTGCTAAGATATTTTCTGATCATTCAGCTTCAAAAAAGAAAACGGAGAACCAGAGCCAGGCACCTTATAAAGTGCAATGAGATGCGCTAACCGTCCATTGCCTTGACCATGAGAACAATGCAAGGGGAGTAAGTTGATCATGACCTAACATAGCCTGTGTTGGCAAAGTTGGTTTGGTTCACACTTTTAGCAATTTTTCAGAACAGTGGCTATTATTAAACCAATCTGGATTCTTTTCTGTGTTATCATAGTCTCTTAGAGATGAAAGAAACATTGGAGCAGTGTTTTACAAGCTGTGTTCCACAACAAAGTAGTTCCAAGAAATATGATGGTACTACAAGAAAAGAGGATTCTCTTTGTCAGAAAAGTTTATGAGATCACAATGTCCGTAAGGATATTAAAGGCTTTAGAAGTCCTACAGTAAAAAAAAAAGAAAAGAAAAACCAAAAACTATGAAGCTTGGTTTAACTCAGCATTTCCTAAACTTATTTGATGAAAGTATCCTATTTTCATGAAGCACTTCTCTAAGACCATGCAGAACACGATCCACATAACATTGGTTTAAAAAACACTGCCTTCAAGTGTTTTGTTACCAAAATATCTGGTCCTGTAACCCACTCAATTAAAAAACAGCTTCTTTAACATCCCTGACAAAAAGACTTCCAGTTCACACTCTGCTTAGCCATGTCCCATGACTAGAAAGACTTTACCTCAGGGGACATCTAGTTCCACGTCTGAAAAATGACATGACAAGAGCATGGAAGTTGGAGTTAGAAGACCTGAACTCTAAAACCCTACTGGCCATAAGCTTTTCTCCTCTGAGCCTTGGAGTCTTTCTGTGTAAAATGGCCATGATGACACTACCTACATAAAACTATATAAAGTTTTATAGTTTATTGTCTCTACTGGTATTCTACTAGTAGCCAAGAGTTGCTTCCTGTAACTTTGTTTCTGTTATCCTTATCTTGTCTTCTGGAGACAAACAGAATTGAGTGAAAACTGTCCCGGTTTCACATAGTATTCTGTCAGTTAGATCACAGTTACATTGAACTTCTCAAAATTCCCTTTTCTGGGATATACTCAGTTATTTAACTACAGCTTGTAAAATAAGAAAACATAGTACCAAGTTCCTTCAAAATCATGGGAATTTGCTCTGCAGATACAATTGCTTAAGGCTCTTCCTAATATTTTTTTATCAGGGATTAAACCTAATGTTTCAGTTTTGATCTCACACCAGCAGAAAAGAGTATCACTCCCACCATGCACCAATTAGTAAAACTAAGTTTAGGTTCATGTATTAACAGTCTTGGGCTACGTAGGGCTCCACTGATCTTGTGGTCAATTAAAAGCAAAGTCTTTCTGGCAGAAGTGCTACCAAGCTGTGTCTCTCTGGCTTGTTCAGTTGAGTATTTAAACCTAAAAGCAGTACTTTACCCTTTACCTTTTAAAGGTCAAACTTGCTGGTTTCAACCCAGCATCCTGGCCTCTTGTTTTCCTCTTTGATTCCAATGTGAAGGCTGTGTCATCTGCAAGGCTGATGAGAGCCTCTCTCTCTTACACAGCCTCACCCAGGTCTTAGCTAAAAATGTTGATCAGAGGCTTAGCAGCAAAGTCAATTCTCCAGCAACAGCAGAGTGTCCTCAACTGTCAAACCAGATAATAGTGAGGAAGTTATGCCATTGGACACACACAGGGAGAAGGGAAACTGCAAACTACTGCCAATAATCCACTCTTCCTGAAAGTAAATAGAAACAGTCTTTCAAAAAATCTGCCACAATGAAGTTGAAGATATTTTAAGTTTCTCTCCTTCAATAGTAGGCAAAAAGAATGCCTGAGATATTGCTTCTTTGTATTCCTATGAACTTTCACTGTGAATGTCAAACAGAATAAGCAGTCATCTGCACTGTCTCATCTGAAGGGGCGCAAAAGACTTTTATTTGTGTATTCATTCATTCAGTCAGTCAATAAGCCATCAAGCATATATTATAGGCTTGTTGTATTCAGGAAATGTAGTGAGCTCAGGACATTTAAGATAAAGCATATCTCTGCCCTTGGGAGCTTAATCATATAAAGGGGGTAATAGAAACTCAAATGAGTGCAAGAAGCGTTAGAGAGCTTTACCACCTATTAGAGTTTAATAAGGTGATATAAAATTAGGATACAATAATACATAGTGTATCTATATATCTTATATCTAAATGTATTTCTACATCTACATCAATATCGATATAACAAAACAACACGGGAAAAGATTATGGAAGTTTTCATTTAAAATCTCAACAGATAGAACAGATGATCTCTGAAGCAACAATAATAATGTGATGTATTTTATAAAATAAAACTATACAATGTTTTCTCACCAAAGTCACACACTTAGTAAGTAGTAGTAAAAGACTGAGGTGTAGGCCATCCACCCCCGAGACTGCACACTGAACTATGACTTTATCCTATTTCGCCTTCTAGAATGACAAAGTTCAAAACAAGGATTCATTCTCAGTGGTGTTGAGGATATTTGAAAGCTCTCATGAACTGATAGCGTGAATTCAAATTGCATGGTTTTCGTAAGACAGTCTCCATATGAATTACAATATGAAATGTGCATGCCTAACCTATAAAATACTCAAAAAGGGTGCAAAGGTATTTGCGCCACGATGGTCATTGTAACATTATTTACAATAGAAGATTAACTAAATAAATGTTGGTGTAGCCACTTAATAGAACTCTATGCAATCATTTAAAAAGACAAGAAAAAGGCAAAAGTGTAGAGACAGAAAGCAGACTAGTGTTGCCTGGGGTTGGGGTGGCCATGGGCATTGACTGTAAGCAGGCAGAAGGGAACTTTTAAGGGTAATGGAAATGTCCTAACGCTGAATTATGGTGATGGTTGCACAACTGGAAAAATGCACTGAAAGATTATCAAGCTGTACACAAAGTCTGTAAGATTAGACACCAAATTATCACCAGGAGGTATCTCTAGGTATGGAGATTATGAGGGACTTTCACCATAAACATCTTATCGCTAAGTGTTATCATTATGAATTACTTTTGCAATCAAAAAAAGTTCTTAAGTAATCCCTATCTCATATCAATAAACAATATTATATATAATTATGAAAATTCACTTTCCCAATAACAAGATAAAGATGACAATTCATACCACTATTTTTTAATGAACAAGGCCCAAGTATTAAAAATAATGAGATATGATCACTATTATTGATGATGTCTTGTCTATTTGAAAAACCAAAGAGAATCAACTAAAAGACCATAAAATTTTAATGAAGTTAATAACAAGGTTAGTTATGAAATAATTGTTCAGAAATCAGTATTTTCCTATCTATTAACAATAATTAAAGAGAAAATATAACAAAAACAGAAACTAAGAAATAGATTAACTCAATAAGAGATGTATAACAACCTGTATAAAGGAAACCACAGACTTCCTGGAGGTTAATGAAAGAAATATAGAATAAATGCTATTTTCCTAGATAAGATGAGAATATTTTAAAGGAGTTGATTATCTGCATAAGAATAAAGACGACTTTTCTAAAATCAAAGCAATCGATGTATATGAATTAAGTATTAAAATTTATCATATAGTGATAAATCTTAAAAGAGGCATTCACATTCAAATATATGACAGATCAGAGGAGCAAAATATCATTTCTCAAATATATATGTGAATAAATCCTATGGTAAAGATGATATTTCAAATTAGAGGAAAAAGGAAGATTTAGTCAATAAGTACTGTGGGACTCAGCTAACCAGTTAGAAAAATAAAGTTAGATCCCCTCATCTCACTTTACCCGCAAAACAAATTTGATGTGGATTTAAAACCAGTCCAGGATTCCAAAGGCAATGTCTCTGGTTAAAAAATGCAAATCCAGTGATAATAGTCCTGTGAACACTGTGGTTCTTAATGTCATGGGGATCTAACCTAAACATGAAGATCAAAAATACAATAAAAGTAGAAGCATCCAGACCTTAAGGAGAAACAATCAACCGTCTCCAGCAGTGTGGGATACTGAAAGGACTGGATTTTTAAATCCGACAGATTATGATTGAAATCCTGGCTCTACCACTTACTGGCCAATCACTCAATCTCTCTCCTTGCCTCAGTTTCCTTTTAGGTAAAGTAGAATAAGTAAAAATTATAATATATTTCACATTAGATATTAGAAGTAAATTAAATAATCCGTGCAAAGTACTTTGCTGTCACTTAGATATTAAACTAATATACTCCCTATCCATCTGTATTAGTCAGCTTGGGCTGCCATAACAATATACCACAGACTGGGTGGTTTAAACAACAAGAATTTATTTCTTAAGATTCTGGAGACTGGAAAGTACAAGACCAATGTGCTGGTCAATTCAGTTCCTGGTGCAAGCTTTCTTCCCGACTTGCAGATAGCCGCCTTCTTGCTGTCTTCACTTGGTAAGGAGAGAAACTGAGCTCTCTGGTGTCTCTTCCTATAAGGACACTAATTCCAACATGAGGATCTCATCCTCATGATTTTATCTATCTCTGTTTACCTCCAAAGGTCCCATCTCCAAATACCATAATATTGGAGATTAGGGCCTCAACATATGAACTGGGGGGAGACAAAAACATCAAGTTCATAACACTCTTCCACCCCCTTTTATCTCAAACTATTTGCAGGACAAGAAATGCTTAGCTATGATTTTTATTTTGTTTCCCTAAAACTTAAGATGATAAGAACATTCAGAAAAACATTCCCTGATTTATTCATCAGACATTTAATAAGCACCTACTTTCTTCCAGATATTGTACTAGGTACTGAGGTTATAAAGATTAATTAATCAGACAGCCTTCAAGGAGTTCAAAATCTAACAACTGCCTATTGATAATGTCTCACTTCTTCCTTAAAAATGACTATTTCCCTCCCTTTTTATGACAGTCTTAATGTTAAGAGCTTTCATGTTCCTCTGGTCATTTCCTTCTTGGATAAAGCAGCACAGGTAAGCAGGCGGCCTTTATTAACTCAATTGAATATATAAAGGAAATAGGTACTTAGAATTTAAGGGCATGAAATAGTATTCGTATATGCTCAGCACTAGGGGAAGAGATGAAATGAGAAGAGTTCTTTTTAAAGTCCATGTGTTTGAATGTTTTTCCTTTCTTAACAGACTGTATTCTCTAAGGGAGCAGTCCTCTTTGGATTCTTCACAAAATTAAAGCAAAGAATCTTTTCTAAAAATATTTACTAAAATAACTTCTCCAATTGATCCTCGAACAGCTTCATGAGCAAGAAGTAACTCTCCTCTTTATAAAACTGAAGCTTCATAAAACTGAAGTGAGAAAAGGTCATAATATCAATGATAACAAGCCTTAACTTGGAAAACAATATTTTATCAGTATCCAGCCATGCCGCAGGCCATTCCTCTTCAAAGGAAAGGTTTTCATTCGTGTTGTGTATGATGCAGCACACAAGAAATAGGGAAATCCCAGGCAGTAATTACTGAAGCAATTATCACTGATTGTTTCAGGTAAAGAAACGGAAGTTCAAACCATCAAGTGCCATATAAAAGGTGCCACAGCTGAGGTTTTTGTACATTTATTTAATGTTTCTTTTATTTTTTATAAAAGCGATACTAGCTCATGAAAAAAATAATCAAACACTAAGAAAAAGTATAAAATGAAAAAAGTAAGTCTTCGTCCATCTCTCGCAAACTTTGCCCTACTATCCAGAGGTAGGCATCCTAGCCTATTCCTTGTGGAAGAGCAGGCAACTAACATCAATGTATATAATACCCTTTTTTAATACGTAAATTGGATTAGCTAATAATAATATTTTGCATCATACTTGTATCAGTAGCAAAATACTTTGGAGAGCTTTCCAGAACAGCACATGTAGCTCTATCTCATTCTATTTAATGACAGCTCATTTCCATAAGAGTCCAAAACGGGATTCGTTTTTCCTGTCTCTTGGTAACCACTGTCCTTTGTACCATGCAAGTAACTCTCTTAATAAATTCAAGAACTGAATTGAGAAAAGGTCATAATATCAAGCTCAACAAGACTTGACTTTAAGAACAGTACTTATCAGTATCTGTCCATGCCAGGGACCACTCCTTTTCAAAGAGAAGGTTTTCATTCATGTTGTTTATGAGGTAGCACACACAAAATAGGATAATGCCAGGCAAAATCCTCTCTTTCACACACATGGCAAAAATTGAAAGACACAACCTGTTTACTGTCTGTGTCAATGCAACACAAGCTTCAGGTAACTTTTCCTCAGACCTTGCAGCTCAAGATAACTATCCTCAAGTTCATAATAATAAAAATTAAAAGAACAAGAGAAAAAAAAATAAGGTTTCTTCACGCTGGAGATACAAAGACCGAACAAATCTGCTAGTTATAATTCTGAGCAAAATAGTTTGACAGACATAGACTTTAAAAGACAATTTCTCAACATTCAAGTGTAGCCAGAGGTAACAGAACATTCTTTTCCCAAACTCAGTCAGGGCCTTCAAACGCTGCCTTGTTCAATTCAAAGGGTGGAGTTCCAGTTACAGTGAGAACAAGAGAAGCAGACAGAATCCCGGAATGCTCAGAAACATGCAACTCAGTAGGTTTGCTAGAAAAGAAACCTCATTTAGGTAAAAAGGTTAAAACTCCTATTCAGCAAACATAGGTTTTTCTAAGAGTACGAAACCCAAAGTAATCATGTCGCCTAATCAAATGGGTGCCCTGTTGCTCTGTAATCAATGATAATGAATGGATTTTGTAGAGTAGAGTATTTATAAGCCTTTTCAATGCAGGAAAGCCTTTTCAGTGAGAGGCCCTTTGCAGCCTCTCAGAGGAGGGCAGAAATGGAGAAGATGCCCATCTTCCTGCCTCCAAGGTCTAAAGGCCAACAACGTTCATTAGCTATTTACCTACCTGTGTAGAGCCACATTCAACACAAGATGCCATTCTACAAACCTCACCCACATGGAGACATGCTGAGAAAGAAAAATTAGCCAAAAACAGCCAGACATTCAAACTTAAGAAAACAACAGAGCTAAAAGGAAAAAAAATAGTGATTTAATTCATTCAGGTGTCACATTTTTATTACGTGCTTTTTCCGACAGGCACGGTGTGTACTAAGGATCTGGCTGTAATAAAACTCAATCTCCGTACACAAAGAAATCCCAGTTTAGAGTGGGAGACAGAGATGTAAACAATTAACCATTCAGTGTTATAAACACCATGATGAAGAGAAGTCACGGAGCCATGGGAGGAAAGAGAGCAACTCCCTCATCTTAAATGATACATAGAATAAGCACAAAGAGAAACTATTTTTGAATCCTCACTGGGAAACTGATCACAGTAGTTGACTGAGGAGGGGAAATATCTACTGAAAGATAGAACTAGAGAGACTTACTTTCATTGTATACATTTATTTTTCAACCTTTGAAATGTGCACACTTTGCATGCATCAGCAATTCACAAATTAATTAATTAATTTAAAATAAAATGGTGGGTAAAAATGATTAAAGAAATTAATCCTTGTCCAGGGTAAAGAACAATAACTATCTAATATCTGTTTATTCACAGTCAAAAAAAAAATAAGAATGCATTAGTACCCATGATTAAATGATAATGCATCTGAATTTTTATAAGCATGTTTGAAATTCAAAAACTTGCATTTTATAACAAGGTCCCATGTTTTCACGCAATCAAATCATAACCTTAGCAAACTATGATGCTGTTCATGGTGTAAACTGGTAAACCACTTGATAGAACAGTTGGACTTTACTGAGTAAAGTTGAAGATATGTATCACCCATTTCCAGTTCTGGGTAGACACTCAAGATGGTTCTCAGTCTTTAATGTATGTCAGAGGACTAGTTAAATCCCAGACTGCCAGGCCCCACCTCCAGAGTTTCCAACTAAGTAAGGTCTGGGATGTGACCAGAGAATATGCATTTATGAATTCCCAGGTGATGATGTTGCTGATGCAAAGGTCACACTTTGAGAACCACTGCGTTAGAGATAATCACACACGTGAACAAGGATATTCATAGCAGCATTTTTCATAATACACCAAACTGGAAACAACCCAATCACTATCAGTAAAAGAAGGCTTAAGTTGTGGTAAAATGGTACAATGGATTACCACATAGCAATAAAATAAGCTGCAGCTTCCCACAATAATGTGAATGACACTCAGAAAAACAATATGTGGCAAAAAAATGCAACACAAAGAACATATTCAGTATGATTTCATCAGTATAATGTCCCAAAGTAGAAAAAAAAAATGAAACTACTATATCATTTACAGATGCAAACATAGACAGTAAAAGTATAATGCAAAGCAAGTAAATGGTTATCTCATGAGTCAGAATACTGGTTACCTCCAAGGTGGAATGTGGAGTTATGATTGGGGAGGGTCATATGGAGATCTTCCGGGTGTTGGCAACGCACTGTTTCTTGACTTGGGTGGCAGTTATCCCCGTATTGGCTTTGTAGTTATTTGTTAAATCGTACGTATGTGTTTAATGAACTTTCTTTACAAATGTTATATTTAACAATAGAAGAAGGGGAAAATATATCCAAAAGGGAGACAGTATTAAAAAAATGAGTGAGGCAGGAAAAGCTTCATAGAGATGCTGAGATATGAGATCCAATAAAGGAAGTTTAAATCTTTTTAATTAAAAGAACTACTATATTTGGATACATGAAAATAGAGTTGTTAAAGAATTTTTTAAATATATTATTCTGTTGATAAGTTAAAATTTTAAATTATCAATTTTATAAAATTCAATGAAAGGTTTCTTAAATTAATAACAATTTCATCCCTCTGCCAACTCAATGGGAATAAAATTTTTAAAATAATCTATTTTATTACTGCTTTTAAGATAAAGAAAAGTTTAATTGATTATAATTAAATATGCTTTAAAGCCAAGAATCAGGCCATTTTCTGTGTTGGGTAGGTTCTAGGTGCCAAATTACAAATGGAAAAATCATTTCTGGGATTGAATCTTTTCAGCAAATGATTACAAATCAACCAACATTTTGTGATCCAGCACAGCCCTCTCTCTTCTTTCCCAGAAATAGACAAGAGTTCTTTCCTTCTCAACACATAATCGTCACTTTAATCCATGAGAGGTAAAAGGTTTTTCAAAATATCTACCTCTTTAGCCAAAGTTTTTAGATGAGTTAAAGCACATCTGTTATATTGGTTTAGCCAAAATTTTTGTTTTGTTAATGAGTACGTTGTTCAATAAATTTCTTGGTGAAAATGAAAAACATCTTTTATTGTTATGTAAAACCGAACGAACTTTTCGGCCAGTCCAATATTTCTCAGTTTCATTTTGCTGAGTGATTCCTATTTGCTTCTTAGGGGCCCCATCTTGAAGTAGAAATTAGTGTTCCTTTTGACTCGTGTATCTATATAATGATGTCTTGATTATTTCTAAAGTTAATAATTACCTCATTATTCTAAAGACTGACATGATGAACCACATAGCCCTCCTTCTAAGCTTCTCCAGTCTGGACCTTCTCCCGACTCAAGAAAATCATAAGTTGACCCAAAAGTTGTTGGTCTCTAAAAATTCAGGGACCAATACATCTTTCATTCATATGTGAGTTCCCACAAATCCACTATTAAATCCATCATTTTGGGTAGAAGAGTAACTCCCTCTCTCATTTTCAGTTTCTTCCTTTACTCTGGATCCTTCTCCCAAAGAACAACAAAAATATCACTTACATCCTTTACCCCTTCTCCACTATAAAGCTTCTCTTAATGCTAGTCCACATCCAATGTTACTGACTCCTCCAAGAAGCCTCCCCTGAATTGGCTCCCTTCTCTCCGGGAGGAATTATGTTTTGCCTCTCTGTGTTCCTATGGCACCTCTTACTGGTCTCTTTTACAATACCTTCCCAATGTATTGCAATTACTTAACTTATATGTCTGCGGCTTTCACTGCTCCTTGAGGGAGTGGCTACGTTATATTCATCTCTGAATCTACATGTAACACAATAACTCATACTCAATAAACACAGTATTGGACTGAACACTTTCAACTTTTCCACCATCTTAAAATATCTTCTTCCGGCAAACGTAAATGCTGATAGCAGACCTACTACGTGTAAGGTACTTTCTTAGAAATCTGGGGGTGCCATCATGGAGATTTAAAATTAAAACTGCCACTTAATAAAATATAATGCAAAGGATAAAAAGTGTTATAAATGCTGAAATAGAATAATGAACAAAATATATGAAAATGCTGAAGAAAGAAAAACCTTTTCAATTAATGAGCAGAGAAGGATGGAAAGGGAAGTCTCCAGGCAGAAAGCAACAGCACATAAATGACACTCTGCCTTTCAACCCCTAATTACCCAGGTTTGAATTACTTGGAATTATTTTTTATTCCCCACCTCATCTCATACAGTCAATTGGAAACTCCCAAACGTTCCTTTTTTGGTAATGGCCCCTATATCCACCACCTCCTTTGCAACTGCACTCCTATTGCCTCATCCATGACCTCTGACGTGAAATGAGCAGGTGCGATAAGCTGTTAGCTCATCTCTTTCTTCCTTCTTTCTCTACTTGATCAATATATCTTACACGGTCTTTCAGGATTATCCTCAGTGTGGAATTCTAATCCTATCATTTCTCTGCACAAAAGCCTTTAATGACTCTCATTAACTACCAAATTAATTTCCAGCTCCTCAGAGCCAAAGCACAGCGCAACGTGGCTAAAACCACAATTTTAGCCTTATCTCCAGCCGTATCCTTACTTTGACCCTGTGCTTTGACCAGACTTGGCTGTTCAACATTCCTCAACAGTCTCTCCATCTTTCTGCCTCATTTCTCTTCCTCTACCTGCTGTGGCTTCCCTACCCGTTTCCACTAGTCAAAATCCCTGCCCACTTGTAGAAACGGCTAAAGGGGCTCAAGTGGCATTTGCTGGATGTAGCCTCCTTACTGGCTATTTTTTCTACAAAACAACCCGTGTGATCTCTTCCATTCTGAATGTCTATGGCATCATTCTTTGGATCCTGTGTTGTTTTCACTGCCCCATTGATGTGGACTCATAGAGCTATGTAGGGCCTCCCACACTCTACAAAACACACCCCCTTCCCCAATCCTACCTCTGCCTTATGCCTGGACTTGCTTTAATAAGGAATTAAATTTTTACTTGAGAGCAAAGCAGCACCTCATTTCTCTCAAGAACTCCTCAAGCACCTTGCACAGGGTCTGACCCTAAGAGTCTTCCATTCAAGTTCAACATCAAAAAATGGATATTACTACAGAAACACACCCTCATGGCTAGATGAAAACATGTAAATCTAAGATAACATTTTACACTATTGTTTTAGGGAAGAAATGTAGGTATCACTAGCAGGATGGGATTTGGTGTTATTCACCTGTGTTCCCCCACGATCCTTATGCCAAGTTGGCCGTGGAAAACATCTGCCTAGTGAAAGTACACAGACTAACAGTAAGTCTTTAAAGACAAATTAGTTTGGCAGACAAGAATTCTCCTTAATTCTTGGAATAATTTAAAAATCAGAGTCCAGCCAAGATGAAATGTTGATCTGAGGGGCAGCAGCTAACACCAGGATGCCAAGTGGGAACTGGGCAGCCTAGCTACCTGGGTATTTCTGCTGGTGAGGATTATAAGTCAAGATGGCTCTGCTTTTGTCATCCACACCTTGCAAGCCTTAAGAAGTTAGAAACAAACTGAGAAATGTAGGAACCTTGGACCCCCTTCAAACCAATATTCCTTAAGTATATGTTCATTTTTCTAGTGGGAGTAAGTAACTTTTTACTAATAAGAACTATACACATAAACAGATTTAATTACTAATCCAGTTCTAACATCTGAAGAAGAGTCAACTTCTGGAAAAAAGAGTGATCAAAACAGTTCCCCATTTTCGTAGAGTTCCTGTCCTTATAGTTTTTCCAAACAAGACACAACCTGAGAGGCATATAAAGATTTGGAATTTAGATAACATAATAAATCATTCATTCCCAATAAACAGAAGCATGGCCTGCATCATTTGGTTTCAAAACTTCAGCTGACTCTGAATGCCAAGGATGAATGCATGTACCACGGGTCAAAACGATCAAAGATCAATGATCAATGGAGCTATTATCCCTTCTCCCACTTAAAGAGTGATATAAATTTCCACTGGATAGTATTTTCAGTGTCAGTGGGAGTGGGAATACATTTAGCCATTTTATTCTGAGGATGTTTAAAAGCCTATCTCTTATATACTAGTGCTCCAGAAAACTGCCCAGCTGGCCTTCCCTGTGAATGGCGCTCCTAAGCAGATACGAGTTACTTTGTGTGCAGTCATTGAAGACTCTCTCCTCTCCTCGGTTATTTTCCAGTCTCTCTATGAAGTGAAAGCTTTATTCCTTGTTAAAGCAATTTCGTTCATCAATAGACAGGTAGGTGGTGGGGAGGCCCGACCTAGCCTGTGCTCACTACATTAATGCACAAGGTTAGAAAAAGCTTTATGTAACTAATACACCTTTTTCATACCTGTACATCTGTTCATGTTTGTACATCACTTCTCAAACAAAATCATGTGTGTGAGAAGAAAGATAGAAGTTGCTTGCCAGGACTTCCCATTCTAGACATTAGATGGGCTATAAAGTAATCAATGTAAATTACAGAACGTCACAAAGGTGTGAGCCAAATCTGCACAACCCCCTCATTTTAAAGATAAGAAAATCAAGTTCCAGAATGGGGAAGGCACAGTCATCTGATGACACAATGCGTTAGTGGTAGAGTAGTACTCACGGCCTCAGAGATCCATGTTTCCCCCAGCGGTGTTGAGCCAGTCAATAAATCCCTAGGAAGACCAGGAAACCATCTTCATGACATAAATTAAGGGGCTGATTCATCTCCCATTCACAGTCTGATGCCTAAAAAGCCCCCATCAAATTTCTGAGGGAGAACAAAAAGGGAAAATTGGTGGTACTATACATATATGAGTGCATACATTTTAGATCCTTATTTGATATTAGACTAAAAACAGGCAGAGAATGGAGCATGAGGACCCTTGGAGACTGAGAAGCCAGAGTGAATACCATCAGAGACATAAGAAGCTCTGAAAGAAAAAGGTTGGCAAACACTGGAAATAGGCTTCACCTACCCCAAAATTGAGGATGGAGAAGGCAACTCTGCATGTACATGTAAATCCCACCTGGAGAAAAACAGCCAAAGAAGCTTGTAACAGTTTTAGGGGGAGAAATTGTTTTTAGAAATGATATGGAGTTTATACAATTTCGCAACTTGGGTAGTTCAGGAAAGTTCTAGAACAGGAACCTATGTGGCAATTTCAGTGGACATTATCCATCTGTTAGCCTAAAGTGAAAGGTAGCACAATAGAACAAAAAAAGAGGAAAGAGAAAATGTAAGATCAAACAGAGACAAACACAATATCCATGGTTGAGAGAAAGGTGCTAACAGTGCCTCTCCTGGCTGCTCTACCACATCTGCCCTAGTGCTGGCCCTCCCCATCTGGACTGATTCAATTCCCACCTCCCAAGCAATACTTTTGCCTCCAGCTTGAGCCTAACACTGATGTCAAAGGGCTCTCAGACCCTTTGTGCTCCAGTGACTTACTCATTGCTCATCCCGCCTCTTGAACTCCCCAAAGCTAACTCCCATTTATCTTTCAAAGACCAGGTCAGCTGTTATCTCATCCAGAAAGCTTTCTCTGATCCCCCAGTCTGCCTAAGAAGCCCCTCCTCTGTGCTCAGATAGTACCTAGGTTTACTCATATCTATAACCATACCCAAAACGCTATCCTACAAACCTTGATTCACTTGTCTGTCCTTCTAATTAGATTGAGAACAACTTGAGGGCGGGAACTCTCTTCCTTTCCTTGGTATCCTTCACACTTACCACAAGGCATGGCACATAGAAGCAGTCACTGAATGTTTCCTGAATGAAAGAATATTCCTAATGTTAAACCTGATGATGTAACATATCTGCTTGCGAGTTCTCCAGGGCCGATGATACAAGAAACATCCAAATTCCTTTGCCTACTGTACTATTCAAGGTTCTCCATGGTAGGAGTCCAGGATATCTTTCCTAAACCAGGTAGCCTGGATAAGCTGATGTTTCCATCATAACTGAACTCCTGTACTTCACATAAATTGTCTGAATATTCAGCGCAACCAGTGGGGAACTCCCCTTAAGGCATTTCTACTACAGATGAGCCAGAGTGACGTAATGGCTGTCCACCAACAAAGGCTCAAATAAGCTGTCCAACACACAAGGTGCGGCCTTCAAACATGCTGATGAAACAAGGCCTTAATACTTCAGGAAATCACAATGCCTATTTCACAGCAATGCACTTGAATCATTTGTCAGTAACCACTGGCTTACGCAGAGCCTGGTAGGCATCCAGATGGTCCAAGCTGGACTAAGTGCCCTGTGTGAGTTTCAGCAGAAGAATGTCTACAGATCCCTGATGGGAAGAGAATCTTCTCACCCACTACTACCCCAGCCTTCTCCACACATACCTTATCATTGTGCTATCTTGAAACACGGGGTTCTATGCCAGGGGATTAAATTTTATTTTGATAACCTATAGAAAGTTCATCTACCTGGCCCCAGGGAACAGTTACAAGGGGCGATCAGAAGTGGTATGTAATTTTTCAGCAGTATAACTTAAAGCCTCCCTAATGGAAAACAGGGACCAAGAAAGGTCCCAAATGACTAGCCAGGGTGCTGTTGACATAGATGTGTAAGCTGATTATAGCAAATAGAGAATCCACTTCCCAGGGGCCTCACTTAGAAGAGGCTGAAAGTTAGTGCTGGAAAGTGAACTCTGAACCTGAAGCCCTCTCTATTTATGACCCTGACCCTTAACAGATAGAAACACAAATGTGCTTGCCTTTCCCATAGCATGGTCTCTACGTTCACACCCAGAGCCTTTGCACAGGTTATTGACTTACTTATCTGCTTAACCCAGTCTTTCTCATCTGTAAAGATCCACTTAAGAGGCCAATAAGTCTCTCCTTATTCCCCAGTCAGGCTTGATTACTTTCTCCTCTCAAAACCCTGATGAACATCTATTCAGCACTCACGTCTTTACCCCCTGCAGTACAGTCTTTGGAGTTCATATATTCCTCCCTTCTGGACTGTGAGTCCCTTAGGGCAGAGAACACTTTCATTTCATCTCTTTGCCCTGCTGCTCCCTAGAGAATAGGGCCTGCCTAAGAGTAGGGACTCTCTTCCCGACGGGCACACACCATACTAGCCTGGAGCAATGTTCTGAATAGCGATTTCCTAGATGAACAAGGTTCACGGAGAAAATTAATAAAAGAGAAAAGCCTCCTCTGACTCGAAGCCAAGGTGGCCACTCTCTGTCTCAGGAGTCATAGAAGTGTTTATAAGGCAGACATGATAATAAATGATCATTCCACCACTAAGACAATCACAGCTTCTAGGATTGCATAAGTGCCTCCTTTCAGCAACATCAGAGGGCCAGCCTGGACAATGCCACTCTACATAACGATGGAAAACAGATGTTTTTCTGTACTTGGTCCAGTTGGATCAAAGTGTTTAGATGAACATCCAACCATTCCTAAAGAGAAAGAGAAGGATGTGTTGGCAGAAACATGGTATCTAGGGATAAAGATCTAAAATTTGGCTTTACCACTTAACAGCTTCTTAATTCTGGCATATAAGTGTTTATCACTTGTAATTTTCTTATGAGGAGTCTTTTGCCATCTTTGGTCAGTAGGAAGTTGATGACTACTTTCTAGTTGTTTTTTTTTCTTTACTAAAAAATGTAATAAATACAACTTATTTTCTCTGTGTTTAACCCTGGCATTATTCTATGTTTGTATATGTTGCATCTTCCTTATTGCTAATTTCTGAGCAGTATGTAATTTCAGTTTCGATTTGTTCTCTGGACAAGTGTTATTTGGGAGAGTTGGCTTTGTTTCAGTATAGTTTATCATTATTGGGGACTGGAAGTTTTGGTGAACTTATGTTATTATGTTCAGTTTTATTTCATGGCCAGAGGGTTGGGCTTACATCAGTTAGGCATTTTACCACTTACCAGCTTTTGATTGTTAAGATTATTTCTTATACAAGGGTGGTGTTGAGGGGAGCCATATTCTCTCTTCTGGATCTGTGAAACCTGGTTTTGAACTAGTGAGAGAAAAACAAACTCATAACCCACCATGACAAGAAGAAACCACAAACATCTCTTAACCCCACCTACCTTTGCTTGAGCCACTTTGCTTTGGTCTGTAGACTATGAATCTGTTAAAGTAGAAGCATAGTTTCTACAGAATATAATGGCTAGACTCATACAAAAGTGATGTCTGGAAGCAAAATTTATTCAGTAATGGAAATACTAGTGCTCTATAAATTCCTATCGTTTAAAATTTTAAAGATCCTTTTTTTAACATCTTTATTGGAGTATAATTACTTTACAATGGTGTGTTAGTTTCTGCTTTATAACAAAGTGAATCAGCTATACATATACATATATCCCCGTATCTCCTCCCCCTTGTTTCTCCCTCCCACCCTCCCTATCCCACCCCTCTAGGTGGTCACAAAGCACCGAGCTGATCTCCCTGTGCTATGCGGCTGCTTCCCACTAGCTATCTATTTTACATCTGGTAGTGTATATATAAGTCCATGCCACTCTCTCACTTTGTCCCAGCTTACCCTTCCCCCTCCCCGTGTCAAGTCCATTCTCTACGTCTGCATCTTTATTCCTGTCCTGCCCCTAGGTTCTTCATAACCATTTTTTTTTTAGATTCCATATATATGTGTTAGCATACAGTATTTGTTTTCCTCTTGCTGACTTCACTCTGTATGACAGACTCTAGGTCCATCCACCTCACTACAAATAACTCAATGTTGTTTCTTTTTATGGCTGAGTAATATTCCATTTTATATATATATATATATATATATATATATATATATATATATATGCAGCACATCTTCTTTATCCATTCATCTGTCGATGGACACTTAGGTTGCTTCCATGTCCTGGCTACTGTAAAGAGAGCTGCAGTGAACATTGTGGTACATGACTCTTTTTGAATTATGGTTTTCTCAGGGTATATGCCCACTAGTGGGATTGCTGTGTCATATGGTAGTTCTATTTTTAGTTTTTTAAGGAACCTCCATACTGTTCTCCATAGTGGCTGTATCAATTTACATTCCCACCAACAGTGCAAGAGGGTTCCCTTTTCTCCACACCCTCTCCAACATTTATTGTTTCTAGATTTTTTTGATGATGGCCATTCTGACCGGTGTGAGGTGATACCTCATTGTAGTTTTGATCTGCATTTCTCTAATGATTAGTGATGTTGAGCATCCTTTCATGTGTTTCTTGGCAATCTGTATATCTTCTTTGGAGAAATGCCTATTTAGGTCTTCTGCCCATTTAAACATTCTTAGCAAAAAATGCCAACAGTATCGCATGTTGATTTGACTTCAACATATTCACATTATTTTGTTTATGAAACACCAAGATAATTCATGATGTTGTTTTCAATACTGTTGCCTCCTTACCCTTTTCTCTTTCTTCTCCAGATTTACTTTTTCTCGTTCACAGCCTATTTAGTGCTGGCACCCTGTCTGCTATCCTGCTTTTTTCAAATAACATTTGAAACCCAGCAGCTTCCTAAGAGGCTCATCTAACCATGTGTTTATGTGGGCCACCTTTCATCTGAGCAGCTCAGGCTGTCTCAAAGACATTAACTCATGGCTTTCCTGGGACATGCTCAGTAAGTCATAATTATATCCACCCTGAATGGAGGACTGCTCAGAATGCCGATGACTAATGGAAACTTACCCAAGAAACCGGATGAACTTGGACTGAAATGAAAGTCTCTGACGCTAACAGCCTGGGCTCCACACTAGAAATTACAATTTTCTCTATTAGGGTTTGAAGTTCTCTTTCCCTTTAAGTTTAGAATCATGAATTTTTGAGTTGACAAAAACCTTAATCCCTATCATTTGTTATCTCAGACGAAAACAAAGAGTTCCAGGAAACGTGAGAAATGAAATAACAAGTGCTTGAAACAGAGTAGGTCTCTCTGCTATTGCTTATAGATTTATAATTTTCTTCATGGATCCATGGGGTTTTTTTTGGTCTTTTTTTAAACCATCCCCTCCTTTCCTCCCTTTCTCTCATCTCTAGTACCTGTCAGATGGTTTTACACAAAAAATTGTTTATTTTACCTTGCATGTACAAAATACAACACAACATAAATTCAGACTAATTATGTGCAAAAACCATTTCAATGACTGAGAAGAGATAGTAGAATCTCTTTAAAGAAATTCAGTTTTGTTCCGCTTAGACCCATAGGTAATTCAAATTAAGCTATTAAAATGCTCCCTAAGAGATACATTCTTTGAAGTTAGGTATTAGAGATGGCCACATTTTAATTATGAGCCATGGGTACTGTAATGCTAGGTCTGCACTGCTAACAATATCACTAATCACATGCATAGTAATGACGCACATCCGTGCATCAGTTTGCAGTTGACAAAATGCTTTCAGGCCTATTAGCCCCTTGGATTCTCCAACTCCCATATCAAGAGAGGAAAGGACATCATTAATCCCACTTTACACACAAAGAAACTCAAGGTCCATACGGTTAAATGATCTACTAAAACCAGACAACCAAGAGAGAGGGTAGGACCAGGAGCTGAGATCTGCTGCCTCCACACCCTTGTCTTTTCAGTAAACGGCCCCATGCTTTGGTTCCAGACCCTGGCATAAGTTTCCCTGCTAAGACTGTGCTTCTCGAGGACAGGGGCTGAGTCATAGTCACCCCTGTACTCTCCACAACTCTACACTGAGGTTGTGCTCAATAAACGTTCTTTACACTAAATGTAATTGCATTGAAAAATTGGATTAAGTTGTACCAAAATCCCTATGGCCATCCTTTGGGTTAATACTGCCTTATTTTCATAAAATTCCTGCATTAAAGGGGCTGAGTAATGAAGCTCTTCCTGCAGGGCCAACTCTGCAAGGAAGAAGCCTCCTGTGCTCTGGCTCCAGGGGAAGCCTGGCAGGGCTCCAGCTTCCTTGACACCTGAGTCTTCTCATCCTCTAACGTTTGATTCAAGGCCTACCTCCTCCAGGAAGCTTTCTCCACCTCACCCTTCCTAAATCTTTTCAGATTCATGTGCCCCATGCTGGATACTTAACACTCACAGCTTTAATTAAAACCTACTCTACCTTCCTCGTCAAACAGACATCCACAGGGACCAATTTTAATTTCTCTGCCTCTTCCCAGCATTGACCAGAGTAGCATCTCATTTTTGCTAGGTTCCCAATAAACACTGAATAATAGCTAATAAGACTCTGGGTTCACTAGGTTCTGAGTTCAATCTTGGCCAGATGTTGAAGTGATCCTACTTCTAGCCTTACCCCAGCATCTCACATCTCCTTGGACAGCCCAGGGTATGCCCTCTACTTGGCTAAATACACAACCAAACACAAAGGGTCATGGCTCCACCTCTGAGCTGCTGCTTCTTCCTATCTGTGGGCTTTGAACAATAAAGCACCCTGCCTGTTGCTACCTTGTATAGTCTTCAAACTCCAGACAGCTATAGTTGGTTCTGCATGCAGCAAAGAGAGAGCCCCTAGTTCCACTGTAGCCATGCACAGAGTTCCCTGAAAGCCAAATAGCCCCTGTATGGCACATCCATATGAGTGGCTAGGGAATGACGTAAACTCACAGTACTCTCATGTTCTTTAAATGGCTCCACTGCAATGCAGCACTCAGCCTACTCGCTCTCTAGGAAAGGGTGGCTCAGCTCTCGGTGGTGTGGAAGGAAGTGCTGAGAGCCCAAGGAAAGAGCTAGTGCTGAGAATACTGTGGCAAAGTCGTGATGCTCACAGCTTAGGCTCTTAATGATGCAGCACTGACAATGGTAATCAGAGACAGAGAGACACAGACACAGAGGCAAAAGGGCAGTGGAGAGAATGAGGGAAGCAGAGTAAGAGAGGGAGAGAGAGAGAGAGAGGCTTAGCAAAACACAAAGGGGTAATGCTTGCTGAGAAGTTTCCAAGTGAGTTCTACAAGTTTCCAAGCCAGTTGTCTGGTAGAACCTTGTTCTTTTTGCTACTCCCTCACAGGGAGAACTGAAACCACCTATCCATGTAGCTAAGCTATATCTAAAATTCCAAGAAAAAGAAATCCCAGGAAAGCAGAGCTGGAGCTTAGCTGCAGGAGGCCAGTTTATAAACTACCTCTAAAAACCCATCCCTCTCCTTTCTCCACTCCACATCCCCAGTCATTTCCTGTTTTAGGGTACCTTAGTGCCCTCCTCCTCCCCCAGTATGAAACTGGATTTCACAGAAGACTGTCCACATTTGTCAGTAAGGCTCTGAGTGACCCATACTTTCCTACCCCACCCCACCCTAAGAAGGTTGATCATGTCAAGCCTGATCGCTTAGCATGGGACATTAGTCTCTAGCCCATGAGAAAGAGACTCCAGGCCTGGTCTGCAAGCTACAGTCCGTCTCTGTCTGGGAACTCTCTCCCGATGCTTTGGGTGCTGGGATTGTTGTCCCATTTCCCCGTGATGGGGCACTGGAGGCCCTGCTCCTAAGGATAACACAGTTCCTGGCCATTTATCAGATTTTCTTGCAATGTGATTTCTTTTTCTCCTGAGGTCATTTCTTGGCCATTTAATTTTTTTTTCTTTGCCCTTCTAGTTCTGCAGGTATTTATTGGGCACATATTGTAATTATAAACCCAGTTTCAGTACAGGGAGCAGAATAAGAGTTCGTTGTAAGCCAGATCTAAAATGACAATGTGGGGTGTGCAAGAAACTCACGAGCCTAAGAGGCCAGGACCCCACACCTCCAGTCTTTGGTGAAAACTCACAGCAACGGAAAACTCACTCAGAGCCTGAGTGCTAAGGAGCACAACTCTGAGACATCGAATTCCAGACGTAAGTGGCTAGAGGCAATCGCATCCCTCATTTATAATTTATACTTAAATAACCTGATACAGCTTTTAGATGAACTGGGTATGGCCTACAAAGATGCCTGTGTGAAGGGGAGCAGAGTAATAGGTCAGCACAGAGCCAGGCCACAGCCTAAACTAAGGTAACACGGTTCTTAAAGGAATAGTTGGAAATGAAGCAGGGGACTCAATATGGCCCTGACATACTGTCTAACAAGACACTGACATTTTAGCTGCAACTGCAAGAATGACAGGAGTTCACCAGGCAGTAGAGGGAGAGGTAAGGCAGGATGTTCTAGAAGAGGGATCAAGGATTGAGTTGTGCTCTGACACAGTGGAGGCTGGAACCCAGAGTGCACGGGTATCTACATTCCCAGGCCTTGGGAATCCATTGTTGGCTCGATTAGAAATTACTGAAGCACCTGTACTTTTCCTTTATAGCAAGTCTCATGGTTTGTAACTATGTATTTGTAAGATTTGCTTATATTTGTCTCCCCCAACCTCTACTCTATCCAAAACCTACTCCAGAAAGGCAAAAATTCCAACTGTTTTGCTCACCATTGTATCCTCAACACCTAACACAGACTTTAGTACTTAATGGGATTAACTAAATATTTGACAATGAACAAATAAAAGAGTGGACTACAAACTCTCTGAGAGCTGCTCTATCAGAGCACTCAATGCTGTATATTAATAAGGCATTGGTATTTGTTTGCAATTGAACTAAATTAGACATCAATTCATATTAAAAGTACCATGGGCTATGCACACAGTATTAATTTTATGATGTTTGAAGATAACTATTTTGTGGATTGGTTTCCCCTCACCTAGCCCCATTTTTCCCTTCTGTAGGATGAGACCCATTTGGAATATATATGCATTTTTTAATCTTAGATAAAAGGCAACTTCCTTAAAATGTGTTCTAAATCTCACCAATGTGCACTAAAAGTAGTAAAAGGCTAATGATTCACCTCATACGCTGCTGGTGGGAATGTAAATTTGTGCAGCCACTGTGGAAAACAGTATGGAAGTTCCTCAAAACACTAAAAATAGAACTACCATATGACCGAACAATCCCACTGCTGGGTATATATCAGAAAAAACCAAAAACCCTAATTCAAATACCCGCACTCCAATGTTCACAGCAGCATTATTTACAATAGCCAAGATATGGAAGCAACCTAAGTGTTCACCAACAGAAGAAAAGATAAAGAAGATGTGGTATATACATACAATGGAATACTACTCGGCCATAAAAATCAATGAAATATTGCCATTTGCAACAACATGGATGGACTTGGAGGGCATTATGCTAAGTGAAATTAGTCAGACGAGAAAGACAAATACCGTATGATATCACTTATATGTGAAATCTAAAAAACACAAGTAGTGAATATAACAGAAAAAGGAGCAGGCTCACAAATATAGAGAATAAGCTAGTGGTCCCCAGTGGGGAGAAGGAAAGGGGGAGGGGCAGGATTAAGAGGTACAAACTATTAGGTATAAAATAAGCTACAAGGATATATTGTACCACAAAGGGAATGTAGCCAATATCCTCTAATAACTATAAATGAAGCATAATCTTTACAAATTGTGAATCACTAGATTGTGTACCTGTTAAGTTATATAACATTATACATCAACTACACTTCAATAAAACATAAATATTTTTAAATTAAAAAGAGAATCCAATAAGTAATTGACATTGTAATTCCATTAATATGGGCCACTCTTGAGCCTATATTTTGGAAAAAACAGGACGAAGAATTAGGAGAAAAACATAGCAGACACACAAATCACTCTATAGTTTTTGTAACTGCATGCATAAATAACATTTCAGCCTGATAAAAAAATCAAAGGCCTTCTTTATTTAGTCTTAGAATCTATCCTTGCACATATATTGAAAAAAATAAATTAGTTAAGTTTTGCAACTGTAAAAAAAAAAGGGTAATTGTTCAGAAGAATACAGTGGGGATATTGACACTCAGTCCCCACGTTAAATATGTGAAACTTTAGTACATTTATGATTTGGAAAGACCAAGAGATCCAAAAGATGCTCTTGGTGCAAAACATAAGGATGCAAGAGAAAATTCTCTCTAAGGCAAATCTGTATTAGAGTGCGCTGGCCTGGGGAGAGGGGAGGAAATAAAGCAAGGCTGATTTCCACTGGTCTCCCTCCTGGCTCTCGGCCACAATGGCATGGCTCTACACTGGGTGTTCGTTACCTGGATATGGGCATTGAAGTGTTTCCTTGCCCTCCGCAATCCATCTACATAATATGCTTTGGAGGCAATTCCCCACTATAGATGTCACCAGCTCCCAGTGAAACAATACAGTCTCATTCTCAGAGACCTCTGCTGACTACTGAAAACCTTCTCTAACTCTGTATCTCTCAGGGATGTAGGGGTAATGCCACATATCTGTTCTGGTCTTTACTTTTCTGATTCTACTTGACAATCTTAATAGCTCCTCCCAGCAGGGAAGGCCAAGATAATTAACCAAAGCCCAGAGAAGTCTAGGTATCGAAACTTCCCCATTTTGCAGATGAGGAAACTCAGACAGACCTAGAGAGGTTAACTGACACACTAAGGTCACCAAAAGAGAATGAGAACACAGATCCCTGCCCTTAAACACATGCTCCTTCTTTTCTCCTCCCCTGCATTTTCTCCTTTCAACAGCGTCTCCTTATTAACATTTCCCACCTCTACACTTTCTTTCAGTTCCCACTGCCATTACACCACTTTGGTGTTCACATTCTTTCTTGTGTTCTCAATACTTTGCCCATGTCATCCCCACCACTTCCACCAGCAGGCTCTTCTCCATTCAAAATAAAAAGTTATCATCACTGAAAAGCCAGTGCAAAGCCTTTCCCTTCCATAAACCGTCACAGTACACTGGCACAAGAATCCTTTCTATCTCTAACACCAAAAGTCTGGACCCTTCTTTGACACTTTGCATGAACTTTCTTTATTTCGTATACTGTTATCCTTTGTTAAGGGAAATGCTTCTTCCCCACTCAGGGTAAATCTTTCCCCCCCAGAAAAGGAGCTTAATTATTGATATCTCTCTACCACTTATTCACTTCTCATCAGGGGAAAGTAGCAAAGAATAAACTCATAATTATAGACACAGTTCCTCTCTTTTCTTCTTGGAAATAAGCTCTTCTACAAAGAGTGGCTCCTCTCTGTTCCCTGGGGTAAGAGGCACTGCATGGCTAAGAGTGTAAATCTCTCTAATTCTGGACTTCAGTGTCAGGTCACCTACTGGGAGCTATGTGCACCTCAGTCTAGCCTTTATCTACTAGAAATAAATGTACTCTATTGCCCTATATGCATTATCTTTGGTATGTTTCTCAACTGGTCCACAACTCAGAGAGGAAGGGAGGGAATTCCTCTGGATACCACAGCATTCTATATGGATATTTAAGTCTCACTTTATCATTTAATCACTGCTTTATATGCTTTGTCTCTTCATTGCTAGTGTGAACTCCTCAGAGGCAAGAACAATGGAGGGTAATTTTTCATATCCCCCCAGAGCACTCAGTTCCAAGCTTTGCACATAGCAGGTGCTCAATCCACTTCTATTCAGTGAAATATTTGTTGAAAAACTGTGATACCTCCCAGCAATCAAGTAATTTTTCTTAAAGTGTTTTCACCATAATTCTACCACATATAAAGATCCGTAACCAAGGAAACATCTTTCCCATTGCAGCTAAAATGGGTCCTTTCAGTTTTAAAAAATCTCCTTCCATAAGTACTTATCCTCCTCCTCCATCATTTCTCTGACTCTCTCTGCATGTAGAAATAAGAAAAAAATTTTAAAACACTAATAAGTTCTTGCAGAAGGACAGCCAGCTAAGGCATGGTAGCTCTGATTACTCTCTCTCTCTTTTCATTCATAATCCCTAAGAAGACATGCTTGCTTTCAGACACAATGACACCTAAAGTTGGTAGAGCTTAGAATTATTATTTTTCTGCCAGCAGACCCCCTGTCAGTATGACCTGGATGAGTTTGAGACAACCCTAGAGATTCCCAGTTGCAGTGTTTCCTTCTTCTGTCTCAGGCTGTTCCAACTCATCTCCCTGGGACTGACTCTTCCTCCTTCTGTGTCCACTTACCCAGAGCCATACTTCTGTATCACCCCACCCTGAGTATGACCTAACGACTGTGATTTTTCTCTGCCTTGCCCCTTCTGGGAATTTGCTACCACTTCCCCACGCCCCAGTTCTGTTACTGACATATTACCGTAGTTCACCTAATTTTGCCAAGCGATTTGGCCCATGTGTAGAACCTCTGAGTAGTCTCCACTAGGACCTTTTTGTATAAACAGTTTAATTCCCCAGCTTCCATTTGACCTGAGGCATTTCCTCTAATTCATCCTCTTTCCTAACCTCAATCAACCCATCATCATCATAACAGCCTGGGTCTACCAAATGTAGTCCAAAATATAAGATCAGAGTGTGAAAGAGAAAAGGAATTTTTAAGATGTTCCAGTCTGACCTTTCCTTTTCTTCATTTTGTAGATGAAGACACCAAGGCACACAGAGGTTAAGTTACTAAAGTGAGCTAAAGGCAAATTCAGGAGTAAACCCCACTACACCTGAGAACCAATTTTATACTCCAATATTTTTAAAGAAATAGAAAATAACACAACAACTGATATTGATTTACCATTATTGTATAAAAGAGAACTGCCAAAATGATACAGATTTCTCACAAACCAATACGTCAAATTCAAGGTATTTGCAAACTGAAGATTGATTTTCAGCAGTTTTTATGAGATGGATATTAAACTATACACAACAAGGCTGAATGTTCTATCCTGTGAGACCAACAATTCAGTCTTTTAATAGTAGATAGCTGCAGTAAGAGAAACTCTAGAAGCCTCCAGGGTCTAATATTCCATTAGGAGTATAAATAGCAGTTATCGATCTGAAAGCAAAAGGATTTCACCATAATATTAAAGGAAGAAATACTCTACAAAATAACATCAAGAGAATTTAATAAAAAATATGACTCTAAACAAAAAAATCCAAATCCTTAAACTTAAACAAATATGTAATAGGTTCATAAAAATAGGACAAATCCTACCTCTACCATAATGAAATCATTTGCATTGATACAAAGAAAAGTCTATCACCCTCCAAATGCAACATTTTAGACATATTCTGTATCTTGTGATGACAAGTTATAAGATTTATAACTTTACCAGCATGATGTAAACCAAACAATACCCCTAAGACTAAAAATATATTTACACTAAGAACACTGCATAATTTTGCTGTTAATTTCCCACCCATCAAACCAAAAACTGTGCAAAATAGTTTGTCAATTCAGCTCTGTGTTTTCATCAATAAATGACACTTGAACTATTCATGTATTTACTAAAATTCTCACAAATTTCACATTGATAAGTAATGTTTCAATTCACAACCATAACACTTTGCTGTATATGCAAGAGAGCGACAGAGATAGGAGAGAGACATATATTATCCATGAATTTGGGCTCTCAGATTCAAATACAGCCATCTCATTCCTGAAAATAATTGTACCCTGCTCCCTATAAGCTCTCCGTCTTCCTGAAATGGGAGATAATGGCAGCACTGTTGGGAGGTGACTGGGCACTGATGATTTGTCAGCACTCGGGGAACGGGTTGGCTGAATCACTTAAAAAGAGTACAGCAATTTGTCAGGCCAGTGCTTATAATGCAAAGGGCTCTCTGCATGCTAACATAGAAGCTTGTCACACAAACCCACCCCAACTTTAAACCAATAAGTAGTCTCTCACTTGAGCCACTCACTGAAGAGGGCAAAAATGGGCCAGGACTCTATAGAACGTACATTTTTAAGGTGGACTATTTAAAATCTACATTTGCATTCGGGTTGTAAGATTTTGACCTTGCCAGTCACTGCTTCTTCAATAACTGTAGATGGAATGATAATAAAGCCTGGCTCTCTTTTGAGTGTTTGAATAACATTAATAATATATTTAATCCTCATCTAATTCTTAGATGAGAGAACTGGGAAGAGTTTTCTTAGATGAGAGTCACAGGGAGGCTAAGAAATTTGTCCGAGACAAGTGGCAGAATCTCAATTCCAGCTCAGGCAGTCTCACTCCAGAGCTCTTATCACAAAGTGCAATGCAGGTGAATCGATAAGGAAAGAAATAAAAGGCTGCCCAGGGAAAATGACATTTCAGAACAACCTCCTCAGATTCTCAGGACCTTCGTAAGTGTTTTTCCAACAAAATGTACTCCCTCTTACTCTGTCTTCATATCTGTAATGGCTTTAATGTCCTCGGAGTACCAACTCTGAGATGTCAACTCCCCAGTTCTGTGCCACAACTTAGTTTCCCAGAACCTTTCACAGTCCTGTAGGATATCATACCAATTCAGCCCATTAAAGACATTATATTGTTCTTTGGAAAAAATGTCTATTCAGTTCTTCTGCCCATTTTTCCAAAGAGGAAGTGCAGGTGGCCAATAGGCACATGAAGAGATGCTCAACATCACTAATCAACAGAGAAATGCAAATCAAAGCCACAACAAGGTATCACCTCTCACCTGTCAGAATGGCTATCATCAAAAAGAACACAAATAAGTGCTGGCAAGGATGTGAAGAAAAGGGAACACTTGTACACTGTTGGTGGGAATGTAAATTAGTGCAGCCACTGTGGAAAACAGTATGGAGGTTCCTCAAAAAACTAAAAATAGAACTACCATATGACCCAGCAATTCTACTCCTGAGTATATATCCAAAGAAAACAAAGGCACTAATTCTAAAAGACCCATGCACCCCAATGTTCATAGAAGCATTACTTACAATACTCAAGATATGGAAGCAAACTAAGTGTCCATCGATAGATGAATGGATAAAGAAGATGTGGCACATATATACAATGGAATACTACTCAGCCATAAAAAGAATGAAATTTTGCCATTTGCAGCAACATGGATAGACCTGGAGGGTATTATGCTTAGTGAAATAAGTCAGACAAGAAAGACAAATGCTGTATGATATCACTTATACATGGAATCTAAAAAATACAACAAAATAGTGAATATAACAAAAAAGAAGCAGACTCACAGATATAGAGAACAAACTAGTGGTTATCAGTGGGGAGACGGAAGAGGAATGGAGGGGCAAGATAGGGAGTAGGGGATTAAGAAATGCAAACTATTAGGTATAAAATAAGCTACAAAGATATGTCATACAATAGGGGGGGATACAGTCAACATTTTATAATAACTATAAATGGAGTATAACCTTTAAAAGTTGTGAATCACTATGTTGTACATCTGTAACTTGTATAATATTGTACATTGACTATACTTCAATCAAAATTTTTTTGATTAAAGGAAGGAAGGAAGACATATTGATGGAACAACATAGCAAGTTGTTCAAGAAAAAAGTGTAGTGTTTGGTGGACACTGTTGGGTAAAAAGGCAAGTTACATCACACATAGGTGTTCTACTTGGATCATTTTACCAAGTAATTTGAAAAGCTGACCACTCTAGTTGGGGCCTAGGGCAACAGAAGATACTCAGACTGGTCCTGACTTCAGAGCAGATAGCTCTGATATATGCCCTTGTAACTCAGTGCATCTTTCAGACCAGAGTCCCTTCAGTTTTGGAGAACAGCTATATGCTCTACAACAAGTAAGCAATCTTCTTTTGAGAAATAGTTCTCAACTCACTACTGAACTCACAACAGTGAGAACATGAGCCCTCCTCACCCATGAATTTTTGGACATTTCAGCAGGACATTGGATCATCACAGAGTGTGATATTGACTCCAAAATCCGGGGGGAACTACCCTGTTCTCACCTGAATTACACAGAAAAACCAGAGTCCTGTTCATTTTCTAGGTTTGTGTTTTAAGTGCCAATCTGTTGCTTAGATAAGAAAGCATTAAACTTACTGTTCAGCATTCTGTGGAAAGTACAGGGTACCCTCAACTACATAACGCTATAGCTCTCCTTCTCTCCAACATGAGCTTCCTGTCCTGCAACTGTGTTTTCTTTGCAGCTGCATTGACTCTGTAAAATCAGCATTGTCTGCTCACTGGATATGAGAACATTGTTATTAAACACTCTTTGGTGTATTTTTAAAATCACACACTTTCTTTCTGAAATTAAACTAAAACCAAAACCCCATTTCGTATCATTATGACAATTCCTGTGAAGCCCTATTAAATATGATGCTGCAGAAGCAGGAGCTAATGATAATTGCTCTTTAATGGCATCAAGTTCAATTCCATTGCAAAGAACTCCCTCCAGAAATTATACCCCCAGCAAGCAGAAATATTTGAACCTGCTAGCATTTGTAGCTAAGTAATATGGTTAAAATAAAATTGTTAAATGGCAAAAGCGGTATCCACGGCATCTTAATAATCCGCGTTCTAACCATTTGTTCGTTGGTTTGTTTTAAAATCTTGGGATGCTTTAGTTATGTACACTGCCTACCACAAAGGGGAAAATGGGACCAACTTCACAGCCTGAGGATTCCTAGTGGTGTTATTATTGACATTACTAACAGTGAGACAGGCTGGGACCTGAGACCCTTTGCTGCAGTGCTGCAATGCTTGCACCTGGACACACCTTTCCTGGAGCCACAAAATACAAAGAAATTATATGGGACTAAAAATAACTGCAAGTATTGCAGTTGGGCAAATTCTGGACAAAAGACCAAAAAACCCAACTGCTGCTTTTGAAGAGCCTGGAGCAAAAGCAGCGTACTGCGCATGCTCCCTGCACACACCACCACCTAAGGGGTGGGCAAACCACCTAAGCTACCCCTCCTCCCTGACCACTGGACACACCCCTACCCTCATCCCATATAAGGACCCAGCTTGCCCCCCACCCCGCCGGCCTCGGGGAGCGAACAAACAAGGGAACCTGCTGTTTGTTCTACCTCCCCCGCTGCTGCAGCAGGGGCCCCAAAAAAGCCTTGCCTGAATTTCTTGTCTGACCTCTGATCAATTTCTACTGATTAAGGAGGCCAAGAACCCTGGTCAGTAACAGTAGCATACAGCATAATTAAGAAAAGTACAGAACGTACAATCCTAGGTGTGAATCCTGGTAACATCCTAACTGTGTAACACCAAGAAAATTACTTAATTTCTCTGAGCTTCAGGGTTAGTTTATGTTTTAAATGAGAGCGTGTACATTGAATGCCTGCCACAGTACCAGACACCAACCAAACAACAACTGTTGTTAGTGTCCTCTGTGGTCACTCTGCTGGCAAAGATGCCCCCAGAGATGCCCTAAAATAGTTCAGCTTAAACTGGGAATAAGGAAGAGGCTCAGCGTGATGGGAAGAACGAAGACGACATGATGGTGATTAGCGGGCACTCTCCCGTACTTATTTCTCGAGGGAGATCTAAAGCGTTCTTTTGGGGCTTCCCTGGTGGCGCAGTGGTTGAGAGTCCGCCTGCCGATGCAGGGGACACGGGTTTGTGCCCCGGTCCAGGAGGATCCCACATGCCGCGGAGTGGCTGGGCCCGTGAGCCATGGCGGCTGAGCCTGCGCGTCCGGAGCCTGTGCTCCGCAACGGGAGAGGCCACAACAGTGAGAGGCCCACATACCGCAAAAGAAAATAAAAATTTAAAAAAATAAAGCGTTCTTTTGTAGCTGGTGGTCAATCCTACGTAACAAAAAGATGGAGCTATGCTAAGGAGGCTTTAAGCCTTCCAGGAAGGAGGAAATCTGAGCTGCTGAAGCTCTGCTGCCTAAATAACAAGCAAGACAGCTGGTGGGAGAGGAAGTCAGGGGAAGTCAAAGAAGAATACATACTGTGAAAATCTGATGCGCGTGTACAGCCACAGTCTGGAGAAGTTTCCAACCTCTACTGCGCTCATTCTAATCACCTGCTCTGACAGCGAAAACCTTTGCCCCAGTGGATTCTATAAAAAGGTTCAGGGAATGAATGTTCTGCTGAGGCTGTGTAATGACTTTTCGTCTGGAAGCAATGGTCAGAAAACAAAGTCTACACTAGAATCAAGCCTATTTCCAGGGATAAAATTGGGTGAGCTCCAAAAGCCTCCAAGTGCTTTTCAGGGGAGAAAAACAGAGTTAAAAGTATTTTTCATCGGCTCAGGTGGAGACAGATATGCACACTGTTTTGTATATAGCCCCTATTTGTGGAAGTAATGCTATGTGCTTCATCCTTAAGCCTGTGGTGACCACTGTGAACAGCATTTTTCCACTTCCATATAAAATAATAAATGGTAATATTTACTGAGCATTTATGATGCTCCAGGCACAAAACTCTAAAGAAAAAGGATAGAATTTGTATGTGAATCAGCACAGTCAAGATATAAGAAGCTCCCCCAGAGACTCTGCAGTAACTGTTTTCTCCTGTCACATGTCAGTACACGTGAGTATCGTTCAGGTTTTCAGGAGGCCAGAAACGAAGGATTCTGCAGTTCCACCATCACAACAGCCTCAAATTATTCAGTCTTTCAGATTAGTCTTTCCTGAATGAAGAGTTTGTTCTCTGATACCAAGCCCTGCAGACATCCTCCTATCGCACTGCCATCATTACCTTGATTTTCCACTCTTTGGCTAGCTGCAGTATTAGTGTCAGCAAGTTCTGTGCATTTTTAAGCTCGTGAAGGGATTGTCATTTCACCCTGTGGACTTGCTCCTTCTTGCAATACTGACAGCTGACTTACATCCTGGTTATAATTAATGACAACTTGCTAGTGGTTTTACATAGCACATTTCATCTCCAGATTACAAAAGGCTCTGTAAAAATTCTCTCCCAGTTCCTCCCAGCAGGATGGAAAGATTTAAGAAGCCAGAAAGCTTCAGTTGCCTGCCCAGTAAACAGTAACAAAAGGAAAAATAGAAATCAAGTTCCTCTGGGTTTAAGCCACTGCATCTATGTGAGGAGCCAGGAGGCCTCCCCATAAAGGAAGAGACATGAAAGCAATGTGTGTAGAAACTCATAGCACAGATGGGAAGAACTGCAATAGTTCGGGTTCACAAACTGACCCCCATGCCCAGAAGACAAAGATAGACTGAAGAAAGAGGCAGACCTCTCCAGACTGGTAGGTGGCAGGTTTAACAAGCAAGGAAACTTACATGTGAAGCTTGTCTCAGGCACCACAAGATAGTAGATCCCTGTGTCCATGCACGAGAATCTTAAGTTTATATAGAGGCCTCACCCCGGTTCAGTCACATATACAGTGCAGACGGTCTAACCAACGCAATGCTCTCTTAAGGCAGTATCCTTGAAATGGCTCTGGGAACTCTGAATGAGAAACACACATTCCAAGGACAGGGGAGGGGATAAGAAACATGCAATTGCCCAGGGCCAGCTCCCGGGTCAAGGAGAGGTCACATCCTCTCAATTACCTCTTCCAACAAATACTTCTCTTTTCTTTGGGCTCTCAATACCTATTTGTGGCTTTGAAACAGATCCATTAGTCAGGTAGGACTACTACTATTCAAGGATCCTGAGAAAGGCTTGGAGAGTTGTTACTAGTTTGGGGTTTTGTGGTTTATTTATAAGCAGGAAGTTTTGTCACTCTTGTTTCAAGATCAACAATAAACAGGGAGAGAGACTCACTTTGTGTGTTTAAACTGAGTTCAAGACCTATGTTATAGGCCCACCGAAACCACAATGACTCCCCAATCTCTCCTTCTTTCTCAAACCCCATCTCAAATGTGTTCTCCAAGATGGAGAAGAGGCTCTTGAGGGCTATTTAGGACAAATTCTGACTCAGCCCTGTTAGCAGAAGGAGGCCAAAGAATACAGTAGAAAAACCTCTGAACTCTTAGAAGACCTGACTTCAAGCCCTGCCTCAGACCTGGCTTTCTATGGGACAGTTTTGTTAATCTTCCAATGGGCTGTCTCCTGGAAGTAGAATGAAAATTTTGTTCCAAGAAAATTAAGGAATATATATATATTTTTTAAAGAATCAAGTTGGGTCAGGACATCGACCAAAATGGAGGAGGAAGACGTTGAGCTCACCTCCTCTCACAGGCGCACCAAAATTACAACTACTTACAGAAAACCATTGATGAAAAACACCAGAACCTGTCAAAACAGATCTTCTACAATTAAAGATATAAAGAAGGAACCACAATAAGACAGGTAGGAAGTCAGGATAAGAGTCATGGTAAAGTCCCATACCCCCAGGTGGCAACCCACAAATGGAAGAAAAATTACAATTACAGAGGTTCTCCCTAAGGAGTAAGGGGTCTGAGCCCCACAATGGGCTTCGCATCCCAGGAGTCCAGCATTGAGATGAGGCCCCAAAACATTTGGCTTTGAAAGTCAGTAGGACTTACTTTCAGGAGACCCAGGGGACTGTGGGAAATAGAGACTCCACACCTAAAGGGTACACACAAAATCTCACATGTTCCATGACCCAGGTCAGAAGCAGTAATTTGAAAGGAGCCTGAGCCAGACCTACTTGTTGATCTTGGAGACTCTCCCAGAGAAGCAGGAGGCAACTAGAGCTCACCCTGGAGACACAGACATCGGAGGCAGCCATTTTGGGGAGCTTGTTCCTCTACGTAGACACTGATGCTGGCAAGGGCCATCCTGGAATCCTCTCGCTAGCTTATTAGCCTCAGGACACAACCCCATACCCACCAAACAACCTGTAGGCACCAGCACCAGAACACCTCAGGCCAAGCAACTAACTGGGTGATGACATAGCCCTACCCACCAGCAGACAGACTGCCTTAAGAACCCCTGAGCCCACAGCTGCCCTGGACACAGCCCTGCCCACCAGAGGGCCCAAGACCCAGCCCCACATTACAGTGTGCAAGCACTAGACCTGGGACCCCCCAGGGCCCTGCATTCAGAGAACTGGGGACCCAGTTCCACCCACCAGTGGTCAGGCACCAGCTGCAGAATCACCAGCAAGCCTGCTAAAGCCTTGGGACCAGCCTCACCCACCAGCAGGTGGACAAGAATCCCAGGATAACCTCATGCCCCCAGACTGCAGACACATCCCACCCACCTTCAGGCCAGTACCCACTCTAGGACCTGCTGGGCCCTAGCCCATTCACCAGCAGGTCAACACAAGCTTCAGGACACCCTCAGTCATGTGTATCAGGAAACAGTGGTCTGACACCAGCTCAGGGACCCCTGAACCCTGCATCCAGACCCTAGGACGCAGCTCTACCCACCAGTGGGCCAGCACTAGCCATAGGACCTCTCTTCACTCACTGTGGGTAGGCACCACATAGGCAGAACACTCTTTGACATAAATTGCAGCAATATTTTTTTAGATCTGTCCCCTAAGACAAAGGAAACAAAAGCAAAAATAAACCAATGAGACTTTATTAAAGTTAAAAGCTTTTGCACAGCAAAAGGAAACCACAAACAAAACAAAAAGACAACCTACTAAATGGGAAAAAATATTTGCAAATGATATGACCAATAAGGGGTTAATATTCAAAATATGTAAACAGCTCATAAAATTCAATATCAAAAAAACAAACAACCTGATTAAGAAATGGGCAGAAGAAGACCTAAATAGATATTTCCCAAAGAAGACATACAGATGGACAACAGGCACAGGTAAAGATGCTCAACATCACTGAACATCAGAGAAATGCAAATCAAAAACACAAAGTGATATCACCTCACCTACCATAATGGCTATCATCAAAAAGAACACAAATAACAAATGTTGGCCAGCATGTAGAGAAAAGGGAACCCTTGTACAATGTTGGTGGGACTGTAAATTAGTGCAGCCACTGTGGAAAACACTATAGAGGTTCCTCAAGAAACTAAAAATAGGGGCTTCCCTGGTGGCGCAGTGGTTGAGAGTCTGCCTGCCGATGCCGGGAACACGGGTTCGTGCCCCGGTCCGGGAAGATCCCGCATGCTGCAGAGCGGCTGGGCCCATGAGCCATGGCCGTTGAGCCTGCGCATCCGGAGCCTGTGCTCTGCAACGGGAGAGGCCGCAACAGGGAGAGGCCCGCGTACAGCAAAAAAAAAAAAAAAAAAAAAAAAGAAACTAAAAATAGAACTAACATATGACCCAGCAATTCCACTCCTGGGTATATATCTGAAGAAAATGAAAGCACTAATTCGAAAAGACTCATGCACTCCAATGTTCGTAGCAGTATTACTTACAATAGCCAAGATATGGAAGCAACCTAAGTGTTTATCAATAGATGAATGGATAAAGAAGATGTGGCATATGTATACAATGGAATACTCAGTCATAAAAAAAGGAAATTTTGCCATTTGAAACATGAATAGACCTGGAGGGTATTATGCTTAGTGAAATAAGTCAGACAGAGAACGACAAATACTGTATGACATCACTTATATGTGGAATGTAAAAAATAAAACTAGTGAATATAACAAAAAAGATAGAGAACAATTATAGAGAACAAACTAGTGGTTACCAGGGGGAAGAAGGAAGGGGAAGGGAGGGTCAGGATAAGGAGTAGGGGATTAAGAGGTATAAACTATTAGGTATAAAATAAGCTACAATATACATCATACAATATGGGGGATAGAGCCAATATTTTATAATAACTGTAAATGGAGTATAACCTTTAAAAATTGTGAATTACTACACTGTACACCTGAAATTTATATAGTATTATAAGCCAACTATAACTCAATAAAAATATTTAATTAAACTTTTAAAATATATTAAAAAATAAAAAAGAACTAGTTACAGGGCTTCCCTGGTGGCGCAGTGGTTGAGAGTCCACCTGCCGATGCAGGGGACACGGGTTCGTGCCCCGGTCCGGGAAGATCCCACATGCCGCGGAGCGGCTGGGCCCGTGAGCCATGGCCGCTGAGCCTGTGCTCCGCCACAACAGTGAGAGGCCCGCATACCGCAAAAAAAAAAAAAAAAAAGAACTAGTTACACCAAAATTAATTAAATCAGAAAGAATTCCTAAAATTTAGAATATCTAAACATCTATATAGAAATATAGCTATATCTAGATATGTACATAGAGAGATATGATCATTTTGGTGCTATATATTTTTTGGTAGAGAAGGATTATCAGTTGAGCATCAAAATTGAATACAATAAAGTGAAACTGGAAAATGAAAAAAATACTAGATAAAAATTATACATTTAAAAAGAGAAAGACAGAAAGAAGATGAAGAAAGGAAAAAAGGAAGAAGGAAGGAAGGAAGGAAGGGAGGGAGGAAGGGAGGGAGGGAGTGAAAGAAAGAAAGAAAGAAAGAAAGAAAGGAGGAAAGAAAGAAAGAATGAAAGAAAGAAAGGAGGAAAGAGAAAGGAAAAATTCGTTCTACTCGAGCTTATTTCCTAGGAGCTATTATGCATATTAGATCACCAGGATAAGAATGTACCAAGCTCTTTCAAGGAAATTGATGGCCACCAGATACAATTTAAAATATGTAATAAAGATCAATGGACAAATTTTATTAAGCATATATTATGTACAAAGCAGTGGGGACTGAGAAGAAAATAAAAGTGTGAAACACAGTTCCTGTCATTCTATATTTCATAAGCTTGCTTAAATAATAGACAAGCACACCCTTAAAAAGTAACTGAAAACCAACCTATGCTGTATAGCATGTGACTAAAAAGAGATTCAAATGCCATAGGAAATATATGAGACAGAAAGGACATAGAAGGGGCATAGAAGTGGTTTATGGAATTAAAGATGAAAGAGCAGGAAAACAGAAAACCAAGGTAAGAGGGTTACTTAAGCAAAGCTGAGGTATTGGGAAAATATAAGGTTCCCTGGGGTCAACTGTAAACCATTTTGTTGGAGATGAAGATTACAAGTATAATAAATAAAATAGAAAATAGAAATGTCAGGTTGTGATTCAGGCTGTATTGCACATAAAAAAACCTCAGTGAGAAGAAATAAGGGAAGGAAAACCTCCCATTTATGATATAAATAAATAACCTAAGCAAACACTTATTAATAAATGTTCAAAATCTACTGAACAGAACTATAGAACTCTTGAAGGACATAAAAGTAGACTTGTACAAATGAAAAGACATATCATGTTCTTGATTAGGAAGACAATGCAAAAGAGATTCTAATTCTTACTAAGTTATACATGCAATGTGATCCCAGTAAAAAAAATACCATTTTTTCTAAAGGTGGACAAGTTGATTACAAAGTTTATTAATCAAAATAATAATATGCAATAATAGCTAGAATATCTCTGAAAAGGAAGAGCAATGGGGCAGGATAAAAGGTGGCTAGCCCTAACATATGGTAAAACATAAAGTCTATTAAGAGTAAAACAATGTGCTATTGCTACATGGATTGAAAGATATATTAATAAAACAGAATTAAATATCTAGAAATAGGACCAGTGGATATTTAGTATTTTAGTATATTTAATAAGCAAATCAGTGGAGGAAAGAAAAATGTTTAATATGCCATGTTGTGGTAACTGGCTATTCATATTACTAAAAAATAGATTAAACTGGATTGTTCCTCACACTGCAGACCAGGACAATTACCCGTGGATAAGGCATTTAAATGTAAAAATTGAAAGCATACAAATATTAGGAAAAAAGCATTGGTAAATTCTCTATAGTCTGGAAGAAGACAAATTTAAATAAGAAGCAACAAAAAGAGAGATTCATAAATTTGATAAACTTTTTTTAAATTATGGCAAAAATAACTCATAAGCAAAGTGGAAAAGACAAATGACAAACATAAATATTTGCAACATACATGACAGGTAAGGATTCGCATTCCTAAAATAGAAAGACAATAAATAGGTAATCATCTAATATACAGAAGAAAAACTCCAATAACCCTATTGAAAAATGAGCAAGAGACATGAATATAGATTTAACAGAAAAAGAAATGCAAATGACCCTTTAACATGGAAATATGCTCAAGATCATTCAAAATAAGAGAGCTGCAGAGCAAAACTACAAAGATACCATTTTCCCCTTTCAGACTGTCAGAAGTTCAAAAGTTTAACAGTATATTCTTCTTGGTAAGGATTTGGAGATATAGTTTCATACACTGCTGATGTGAATGCCAAATGGTACAATCACTAGGTAACAGAATTAAGCAATCTTGCTCATGCTAAATCTGGAGCAATAAATGTTTTGAAAAATCAAGGAAGTTATCAAAGTCTGCTGGAGGTGTATCAAGAGAACTCAAAAGCCAACTTCAAGGAACGCTCAACTATCTAAAGATAGGATAATTTGAGCAGTATAATCAATTAATGTCTTCATGAGATTTTAAATCTTCATATATGTTTTAAATAATTCTAAAAATTAAAAACCAGCTTATTAGTTACCACTGGAGGATATTAGAAGATTCAACACATAATTCTGAAAAATGTTAGCTAAGTTCAGAGAACCCAGCATTTGTCCTGCCTTTCATGTATGAACTCTACCTCAGGGTAACTAAATAGTTGATGATGGAAAGTTTCTCTTTAAAGTATTACAGTTAATTATTAAAGAACAACACCACTTTGCAACCTGTAATGAAATGATGGAAGCAATGATCATCAATGGCTCTGAAGCCATTAGGTGAAAAGCTGATCGGGAACTTTATGACTGGGTCAAGTTGAGCCCTGAGCCCACTGATCTTAACATCAGAAGAAGAAAGAAATCAACTATTATATTCCACCTGAGGTAATGAAACATGAAGTTCTCACAACTATGAGGTATTTGTGCCAAAAATTTGAAGCTAAATCTGATTACACCTCCAACTTTAATTATTAAGTTGAAACATAAAATGGCCAATACTTGACCATTTTGAGCTACAAAAATACAATTACATTCGGTTCAATCAAATAGAGAGGGCAGAGAAGCATGTTAAGTTAAATTTAATAGTGAAGCAATTGGCAAAATCTAGACAGTTCAAATCACTCCGTTTCCTCAACAACAAAACAACAACAAATTTATAAGGAAATTTTAAAAGAGGGGGGAGAGTACTTATAGACTAAAAAAGAACTGAGATTTATTGATGAAGCAGGAAGTGTGGCTCTTATTAAGATTCTGATTCAAATAATCCCACTATGAAAAGAAAATGAGACTAAGAAAATTTTAAAACTGAGTATTTGATGATAAAGAATTACTGCTAATTTTTTGGTACTTTAATGGCATTGTGGTTATTTTTTAAGTACTCATTTTTTAGAGATACATGCTAGAGTGTATTACAGATGAAATTTAATTAGTCTGGGATTTGCTTTAACATAATCTAAAGAGTGGCTATGAGAAAGAAGAGATATGAGCGTAGATGAACAAGGTTGACAATACGTCGTGATTATGGAAGATGGGTGCTGGGTACATGGACGTTCATTAAACTATTCTCTATCCTTTTGTATATATGTATGACTTTTCCCATCATTTAAAAAAATGGGGAAAGTATATTTAGACTAATCATTGGAGGGTCATTGAAAGTCTCTCATCAGGGAAGAAGAGATTCATCAAATTACAAAAAAAAAAAAATGATACACTCACTCTTGTCTTGAATTTTTCTATGGTACACATAGGAGCCCAATATAACTGCAATTCCTTTCAACCTGACTGTTTGAAGCCCAAAGCAAAGGTATCTCCAGAACAAGTGGGTGGCAGACACACTTGCCTTGCAGCTATTTTTTTTTCAAGAGAGAAATGAAAGAAAAAAGTCAACATGCAGGTCAGATCTTTGTGATTCTCTAATGCTCCAACAGATCAGCTAAAAAAAGTTTCCCCAAATAAACTGATGTTGTATAACTCAAAGACAGGAAAGGTTGTGCAAAGTTGTACATGTTTTTAACAAAACTTTAGAAGTGAACCAATTTAAACTACCTGAGCAGAAAGTTAAAATGATATATTACTTTTTTCTCTCTAAAATAAACAGTTCTATATTTTCACATACTCTTAGTAATCCAAGACACATTAACATATTCTCTGTACAAACTTGTTTATGCTGTTAATTTTCTTAAGAAAGATTTCTTCCAAAGATATAAGCATAAACTTAAGTTTATACCTTGGTATATTTTCTATTTCTTTTAGATTTCATACACGGCATCCAAGTATTTTCAAGATTTGATTCCTGCCATCCTTGGAAATAGCAGCTTCATTTTCTGTTTTTCCCCTACCACGCAGCCCTTCACTGTGGTGGACAAACCCAAAAGTGGCCTTAAAGGATTTCTGCCCCCTGATGTCCAAGCTATTGTGTGATCCCCTTCACTTGACCTGTGACTTGCTTCTACTCAATATAACGTAGCAGAGGTGATTGACTAGGTTACACTGTATTACAAAGTGGTGAGATTCCTCACCCCCATGATTAGGTTATGAAATATATATGACTCTGTCTTGTTAGCATGCACCAGAAAGGCTTTCTTGTTGGCCTAGAAGAAGCAAGTTGCTATGATGTGATTGGAGAAGGCCACATGGCAGGGTCTCTAGGTTTTGAGGGCCTTGATCCTATGATCATAAGGATATAAATTTTGCTAACAACTATGTGAACTTGGAAGAGGATCCTGAGCTCCAGAAAGGAATGTAGCCCAACTGATACCTTGATTACAGCTTTGTGAGATATTGAGCAGAGGACTCAGGGTTAGCCATGCCCACACTGCTGATCCATGGAAACTGTGAGGCAATAAAGGCCTGTTGTATTAAGCTGCCAAGTTTGTGGTTGTCTGCTAGGCAGCAATAGAAGATAATATACTTGTGAGCACACCTCCTGGACCCCATCCCATGTTCAAATGGGTTTTTCTGTTTGGAATGACCTCTCTCCTTTATTTACTTCTTATATGTTGTTGCAAATACATATAGCATCCTTTAAGATCTTGTTTAAACCATCTTCTCTGGTAAGTTTCTCCAACTCTTGCTTCTAATCATGCTCCCACCATCAGCCTTTATGTATCTGCAGTTGCCTTAAACATACTATTGTAAATATCCCCTTACTCATGGCCTGCATACTGCACCAGACACTGTTTTTCATTCATTCATTCATTTATTCAACAAACATTTATTTCCTGAAAACAATATTCTACCTTTGCCTTTTTTTTTTTTTTTTTTTTTGGCGGTACGCGGGCCTCTCACTGTTGTGGCCTCTCGCGTTGCAGAGCACAGGCTCCAGATGCGCAGGCTCAGCGGCCATGGCTCACAGGCCCAGCCGCTCTGCGGCATGTGGGATCTTCCCGGACCGGGGCACGAACCCATGTTCCCTACAACGGCAGGCGGACTCTCAACCACTACGCCACCAGGGAAGCCCCTACAAACAGTATTCTAAATAGTATGCTAAGTGCTGGGGAGACAGATTTGAAAAAGTCTTTTCTCAAAAGACAGAGACCAATTTTTATTCATTTTTATGTCTCCTGATGGCTGCCTGTGGAACATAAAAAAAATGGGGGCTGTAAGTGAATTTGCCAAAACATCAATTTTCCAAGGATAGCTTGCTAAATGACCAATTCAATTCATCAAAAGCTGCCAAGCACCTTAAACTGGCTTCTCACAGCCATTTCACTTTGGGAGGCAGAGACAGGTTCAGAGTTTAAGCGTGCAAAACCGAGAATTGTATTTAAAGAAAAGCACCTTTGACTTCTGAGACACCTTTGCATTTTCCAATATGAATCCTGTGAAATAGAGATATTCAGCCGAGTGGAGCTCTGTGGAGAAAAGACTCTAGCAAAAATGAGTAATTTGATCATCTGGTGAATTAACAGCAGTAAATTGGATTGCAGATTCTTCTTCTTCTCTCTTTGGTAGAAACAATAAGAGCAACGGTGAGTTTAAGGAAGACAAGATCCACATGGGCAAGAGTACTTGGAGAGACCACTCTGGAAGATTTAGTTCATAAGCTGAGCTTTGAAAGAGGAGAAGAATCTAAGTGAATGGAGGAGAACTTTGGGAAAAGCTAATTATTTACAAAGACGATGAAGCTACATTTTCATCAGAGGAATTAGGTCCAAATTTAATTCATTAACTATTGGAAATATTATAAATTAATTATTTTATTAATTTATTCAGAGGACATCAAAAAAAACAGAGGACTTTCCTGGTGGCGCAGTGGTTAAGAATCCGCCTGCCAATGCAGGGGACATGGGCTTAAGCCCTGGTCCGGGAAGATCCCACATGCCGTGGACCCACTAAGCCCGCGCACCACAACTACTGAGCCTGCGCTTTAGAGCCCGTGAGCCACAACTACTGAAGCCCGCATGCGTACAGCCCATGCTCCGCAACAAGAGAAGCCACCGCGATGAGAAGCCCGCGCACCGCAACGAAGACTAGCCCCCGCTCACCGCAACTAGAGAAAGCCCACGCGCAGCAACGAAAACCCAATGCAGCCAAAAATAAATAAATTTATTTTTTAAAAAAACAAACAGACATTCACAAAGAGACCTAAGAATCAGAATGTTGAGTGAAAGACAAAATGCTGACCTTGAGGAGAATTGCATTGCTCTTACAATCAGTTTTGGAGGACTTAGAATTAGACACTGGGGAATCATTTATTCTTTATAAGCCCATGTTTATATTAAAACTAAAAACAAATGCAATGATATTCTCCTTAACAACAACGATAAGAAAAGTAGGAATACACCCTCCTTGCTTGTTGTTTGGTCGTACCCATGTCCTGCATGTGTCTCTCATGCGAGTGTTACTAGTTGTTTTTATTGCTTCTTGATCTCATGTCTATCATCAGATCCTTTTTGCTTCACAAAATGAGTTCAAACTATTTCTTTTTTGCTTTTATTTTGCGTTTTATAATTTGGGGAGTTGTGAAATTTGGAACTATGTCTTCTTTCAATGATTGGTAGAACACTTTGACATAACCATTTTGGCCTGGTGTTTTCATATTGTTATAGGAATATTCAGGTTTTCAATTTCTTCCTAGGTAATTTAAATTTTTCTAGGATTTTTAAAATTCCACCTAAGCTTAAATATATTGGCATAAAATTGCTCATAATATCCTTATATTATCTAATTTCTATAGCATATACAGTTATGTCCACTTTTTACTCCTAGTGGTATTTATTTGTATCAATTCCTTCTCTCTCTTTTTATTGATCAATCTTGCCAATTTTATTTGTCAATTTTATTTTTGTCCAAAAAATGACCTTTGTCTTTATTGATTCTCTCTACAGTATCTTCACTTTCAATTTCTATTGATTTTACCTCAGTATTATCAGTGCCTTTAATCTACTTTCTTTGCATGTATTCTGTTTTCCCAACTTTTGAATTTGAATGCTTAGCTCATAATGTTTAATTCTTTAATGTATGAGTCACTTCAAAGTCTATTTTTTTCTTTTCTGGATGCATTTTTCCTAATATGTTTTTAGTTACTGGTTTCTAATATAGTATGATTTGTTTGAAATTTATTGACTCATGCTTTATGGCCTAGTACATGGTCAGTTTTCCTAAATACCTCAGATATACTTGAAGAAGTTTCCAATTATTAGGTGCAATCTTCCATATATGTTCATTAGAACAAGATTATTATTTGTAATGTTCAAATTTTGTGTCTCCTTACTGATATATTTTTGTCTGAGTTCATACACTGAGAGACATATTATAACCTCCCTGTATCACAATAGATAAATCAATTTCTCCCTTGAATTCTGTCAAGTTTTGTTTATGCCTTCTTAAAGGAAACAAGTTTAGAATTATACCTTCCTGAGGAGTTAAACCATTTACTGCTAGTGATGTTTTTTGCCTCAAAGTCTTCTGGTGTTAATATAGCTAACCCAGTAAATTTTGGGTTTGTTTTCATCTTTTATATCTTTTCCATTCCTTTATTGTTTATTTTTCTGTATCTTTATGTTTTAGGTATGATACTTGTAAAAACATATAGCCTCATTTTGTGTTAGTTTTCCAATCTGACAAGTTTTGCCTTTCATATAGAGAAATTAGATCATTTTCATTGATTTGAATTACTGATGTATTTGGATACATATGTATTTAAAAATAAAATACTATTGTATTTTGTGTTATTTCCACCAGCTTTATTTCCCTTTTTCTGTGTTAACAGTCTTTCTAACACATTTTAATATGTACATTTAATGAAGACAAATGTTAGTAAATAAATTTACCCTGCTCCAAACAAGACAAGGATGTGAGCAAGTTTGATACCTGCTGTGGAGGCTATAGAAGGGCACCTCTCAGACCACTGACTGAGGAGCACAACGGCCTGAAGGCCCAGCTTCCATACTCAAAAATCCATTACTGCATGTGCACAGGCCGTGGTGACCAAGTGTGGTAAGGATACCAAGGCAGGTAGGTATATTTCTGGATGATGTAGGACTCTTCCAAAGAAAGATTTTGCTATCTGGCTCAAGAAGTCAGCACTAATCTTTTCAAACTTCTTAAAAACTGCATACAACCTAAGATTATTTTCATTTAGCTCTTCCTTTACAAGGGTCAGAACGTCGTTATGGTCTCATTATTGTCTCATTAGGCTCTCCCAGCCTGACCCCACTTCCCATTTTTCCTCATGGACATTTCCCCTAATGAATCACTTGCGTATCTAATCTTTTGGAATTTGCTTCTCAAATATCTCAGACTAACAAAAGTGGTACCAGAGGTGGTCTAAGAAAACAAGTGGTATGATGAGAATTTGGGGCTGTTTCCGCTACCATCAATTGGGTAAACATGACAGCATCCTGGTTGGCAGGTGGGACACAGACTGTCACTGGCACAAGGTGGTAAAAAACCCTAGCTCAGTATTTAGTAGACTCAGCATTGAATTAGTCTAAGAGCTCCTATACTGGTCTTGCAATCAAACGCTAGCAGCTTTACTTTTGCTTTGTCAATACTATTCCACTCTTTCTCTGTAACTCAGTATTTTCTTTCTCTTTGCCTGGGTTCTTGCCTTGATAGTCTGCCATAATCCTATTTTTTTCTAACACTGAGTCCCCTATTTAGCTCTAGAAAATCTGCTCACAATCCCTGATGATATGGTTTCCATTTACTGAGAAGCCTACCTACCATATGTCTGGTGTTGTTATCACACTAATCCTCACATCTCTGCCAGTAGTTATTTTACCTCATCTACAGCTGAGACTCAGAAATATTCAGTGAATGGAGCGAGGCTGTAGTTTTACCTATGTTCCCATTTGGCTATGCTCATTTGCAAAGGAGATGAGGAAACTTCAGGGGAAAATCTTGAACCCTGAGTAGTATGGGCACATACAAGGTGTGTCCAACAGACAGAGGCCAGTGTTGCCAGAACAAATGTGCAGAGGAGATTATAAAGCCATGGAAAGAAAATTCACCAGAAGGAAAGAATGAATGTGTCGCAGTAAACTCGACTCATAAACCATGCATAAGGACCAGAAGGAAGACGTATGCAAGAAAGAGCATGATAGCTGTAACCCAGCCTAGTCCTTTTGGAGACACACTGGAAGCGTGCTCCCTGGAGAGCAGTGGAGTTATAGATGTTCAGCGAAAGAACTGTCACAGTATTTGCTGAGGAATTTGGGAACAAGGCAATCCTGCTCTGGGAATTCTACCCACTCCACCCACCCTAGCCAAGCAGTCGATAAATAATACAGAAGGAAGGGGTAGTCTCTCATTTTGTAAAAAGCATGGGAAAGGGGGGAAGGGAGTTGGGAATGAGCACAGAAGGGGTAGGATGGGCAGGGGAGTGTTCAGGGGTCAGCACCAGCGCATTGCCAGGGAACTGCACCTGGTGGCAGTGGCAGAACCACCTCTCTCTGGGCAGCAAGGATGTATCAGAAGCAGAACTCCCACTAGAGTGGTACCAGGCAGTAAAGGTTAGGAAAACGTTCATTCACTTATTCAACAAATATTTATTTAAGAGCTACTGCTTGCCAGGCACTGTGCAAGATCCCTCGGTTGACCGGCAATGAGACAACAGAGGTGTTTGAGGCTAAAACAAATAGAATGAATAAAAAGGAGCTGTACTTTGACCCTCAAAAGCCCTTTTGGAAAATCTCACTTTACCAAGCTTCCTTCTTTGGAAATGTTCTAATATAGTCTTGATCTATTTATCTAACATAGTCTTGATCTATCTTTTCTTATTGGATTATCAGAGACTTTTATTTGAAGGGATACTAATATTTTATTGATTATATGGATTGAAAATATCCTCTCCTTGTCTGTTATTTGCCTTTTACATTTATTTATGGCAGAAGCAGGCATTCACTGTTTTGTGATCTAATAACTTTATACACGTCTTTGTTACAGAGCTAACCTCCTTGCCCACAGCGTTTCTCCTTTAAGGCTATGGAAACAAGGCTAGACTTGGAATTGGGATATCTGGGTTATGACAGAAGTCTTCTAACATTAATAGTATGTGACTTTGGGTAAGTTTCTTAAGACAAACATTAAATCCTAAAACATCAGACAGTCTGCTGGGTTTCTTATATATGGTATCTGATTTAACCTTTACAACTATTTGCCTATTTTTCAGAGAAATAAAGCGACTTACCCAGTGATACATAGCTACTTAATGACATCCTTGGGAATCAAATTCAAGTATGACTCCTGAATTTATGTTGCTTTCTTCTCTTAATGTGTGTTTCAGGATTCTCATGTGAAAAATCACACACACTCCAAAAAAAAAAAAGGAGTAAATGGAACTATGATCCCTAAATCCCTCACTGCTCTGAGATTCCATGATTCAAAGCATCTATTAGAAACCAATAACTATGAGACACTCTGGAAAGGGACTACTGATTCTAAAACCACTGGTCCTGTAGAAGAAGACAATTAACAGCAAATGACAATGGAGTGACTGATATCTTGATTTTAAAAACCATGCAAAATTGACTTTGAACAGGATTACCCCATAAAGATAGAATAAACTTTTTTTCTGACAAGCTTTACAATTGCACTATGAAAAGTACTTGATGTATAGCAGCTATATATTATTGAAAATCACTATTCACTAAGAACTTTACCTATACCATCTCCTTTCATTTTCAAGAGAAACTCATGAGGTATTTTACTCTCCATTTTAAAGATGAGCAAACTGAGACATAGCGAGGTTATATGACCCCACAACTAGTAACACCCAAACCTCTCTCCAAACCACCACCCAACACCATGCAGCCCTGGACTTCCCCTTGTTAGAAATCTACAGCCAGTATCAAATCTTTGCCAAGTGAGGTTCTCTTCTTATAGCAACTTAGTCTTTTATGACATTGTCATCATTGAAGAATCTCATTAGATCTTCAATATTAAGGGAGTCTTCTGAGTTAGCAAAGTGAAAGAAAGCATATCAGAGAGAATTACAGGTCTTTCACAGAATGAAAAGTCTATAAATAGACTTACTAACCACTTAAGGAAAACTTTAAAAGTATTTTTATTGCTGACTTTTCAAAAAGGAACCTATGTTGAAAATTTAAGGCTGACATTTACTTGTTGAGCAGCTAAAGTTCTCTTTTTCCTTTAAAGGGTCTGCTGAAAAATTTGTGTTTCCTACTTCTCTATTAAAGTTCCTGAACCTCACTTAATATGAATTCCTGTGAAAATCAGAGTTACACATTCCATAACATGGTGGCATTTAAAACTCCCTCATAAAGGACTTATCTCTCCTAGGGCTCGTGAGCTAATGAAGTGTAGAGTGGCTATAGAAAGCTCCATGGAAAGCATACATTCCAAGGAATAGAAGGTGAAGAGGAAAACAATGCATCCAGAAGAGATTCTAATTACGACTTCTAAAGTTAGGCTTGCAGTATGCTTTCAGAGCCAGGAAGACTGTGGGTGTAATGCGACGGCTAGCTTGTATTGTTTGTACCCCTCATAATTAATTATTGCATAGGAAGACTTACCTACACCAAGGTGACCAGATGATAGTCTAGGTAAGTACGATTGCCCTTGAACATCCCTCCAAATAAAGTCTAGATCAAAAAGTGTAGCAACCACTGTCCTGTGTTTTGCTGCTTTTTGCTCAAGTGTATTTGGAACCTTCATTAAGCTATTTTGGAAACTGTCAGAGAATCATCCTGATTTTACCTTATGAACCACAGTCACAGAACTTCTGAGAAGCTTTTGATCCCCTATGACATTTGTTTTCGTGTTATTTTTTCTAATTCTACCTTTAAGAAAAAAGGTCTGTTGTGGTTCTCTCAAATGCCGAAAGAAGGAACAACACTCATGATGATGTTGCCTAACATTTACCTTCTAAATACCAAGCTTAGCATATACACAGGGTGATAGGGCATAAAGTATCTTCCTATTATATGTGTGTGTGTTTTATATTCTTTTATAAAATGTCATGGGGTGATTTAAAATGCACATTTAAGTACTATTTCCCAAGAAAATGTAAAATTCTAAATATAGAAAAGTTGAGCCCTGAACAGAATTAATCTCCCTGAAATCAAATACCTTTTAAAATACAAAAAGACTAACTGTCCAAGCCATCACTGACTCCTTTCTTCTCCATCATATCCAATATCCACTCCATCACTGGATCAGGTTGGTTTCACCTCAGAAATATCCAGGGGGCACACACACACACTCTCTCTCTCTCTCTCTCATCTTTCATTAGGACTATTTCAACAGCTTCCTTACTAGTCTTCTAACCATCTGTTTCAACCACTTTAGTCCATTCTCTCTGTAGTATTACCAGAGTAGTCTTAAAACTGATGAGTTTGTATCCCTGATTGATAACATTTCCTAGTTCCATATTGCCTATATGATTAAAAAAATACAAAATTCTTAGTGCAGTGTCTCACAAAGTGTGATTCTCAGAACAACTGTATCAGAATCTTCTAAAGTCCTTACTGGAAAAAAAAAAAAAATGCACATCCCCGGCCCCAGCCCAAGACTACTAAATCAGAATCCTTGGGTCTGAGTTCAGTAATCTACATTTTAACTCAGAAAAAATAAGTCTCCTGGAGAGAAGAGAAAGCATAAAATATTTTAGAAGTTTTGGAAAATTTCAGTATCTGGTAATATTATGAATGAGAACTCCTAAAAATCATGACTGAAAAATTCCTAAAAGTACTAGATAAAGGAATGAGGTAATATGTAAAATATTAAAGGAAATCCATCCAGTCTAGAAAAGAAAAGGAATAACATGGATCCAAAGATGTGAAACAGAGTAGCAAATCTGATCGTAAAGTTTCCATAAAGTCAGACCCAAGTCTCAGGAAAAAGGGGAATTGAAAAAATATATATAGCAAACTCAGAAATAGATAGCAAAATTCCTTTTCTGTCTTAGCCTTGGTTCTGAGAAGAAAGAAATAAAATCATTTTCCCTGAGTATTCATAACCACTACCTGGCTCCTTATGTGAGTTGATGCCTTAAATTCACACTATGTGCTTGGAGAAAAATATAAAGGCAAACTATTTTATTTTATAGTAGACCCAAATCTGCAGCATCCCCAAAGGCAAATCTCTTTCAGATAAACATGGAGTCAGTTCAAGCAACAAAGAAGTCCCATAAATACATTTCCAAATATGAACTACCAATGAAAAGCTATAAAACACACAAGGAGACAAAGAAATATGGTGAGAGTCATCATTTACAAAAAAAACAGAACACAGTTCAGAAAGACTTTAAACGTATATGCTAAGAGATATAGAATGTAAAATAAATGTTTACAATTAGCAAAAAGATTACGGTCTATAAATATTATTTCTCACTAAAAGGAACAGTGGTTACTTGGAGAATTGGCTGAGCCAGATCTGGAAAATAAAGTATAAATGTTGATCTTGGAACATCTTGTCCTATCAGAAAGCAATGAAGCTTTAAAGGCTAATATAGCCTCTTGTCAAAAAGACTCAGGGAATAACTGAAGAGGCCCCAACTGAAGAGGCATACAACTGGCCAATAACTCCCAAATTTATATCACCAGCTCAAAGTGCTCTCTTAAACTTCAGACTCATATATAAAACTATCTACTCAGTATATCCACTTGAAAAATCTCATATATATCTCAAACCTAGCATGTCCAAAACGAACTCTTGAATCTTTCCCCAAAATCTGTCTCATCCACAGTCATCCCCACAAAAATTATTGCATAAAACCTTCAAATGACTCAAGCCAAAAACCTTGGAGTTACCTTGACTTTTCCCTTCTCATTTCTTATGCAAATTCTTTTTTTTAAAATAAGTTATTCACAAAAAGAAAACCAGAATCGACTGATGACTCACCACTTACATTGCTACAGTGAACCAAGCCACTATCATCTCCTACCAGGATTATAGCAACACTTGTCCACTGTAATCTATTAAGCCCAATATCAAACAAAATAAAAGCCAATGTTTTTACAATGGCCTAAAAGATCTTACCCATTCTGCTCCCTCTTACCTTTCTGGTTTATTCTACTTCTCTTTCCCTCATTTACTCTGCTCCAGCCATGTTGGCCTCCTCGCTTTTCCTTGAACACACCGTAGGGCCTTTGAACTATTTCCTTAGCCAGGAATCTTATTCCCCCAGTTATCCCCTGGTTAATGTGCTACCTCTTTCAAGTCTTTGTTTAAAAGTCAGCGAGGCCTACTGGCACCCCCTCCAACTTCCAATCTCTATGTTCTATTTTTTTCTCATAATACTTATTATCTTCAAACACACTCTAATTTACTTTGTGTGTTGTTGTTGTTGTTTTATATATATTTATTTATTTTTATTTGTTCCTAATTAGATTCTAATTGGTTAGTAGTTTCCCACTTAGTCCCAGAGAAAGAGGGGAGTACCTGACCTATATTTAGTGACTACTGTCTCTGAATTTTTTGATCATAGGAATGATAAAATGGTTTTAGAAAAGCAATATTAGTAACTATATCCAACATTGCACGAAAAATGTGACCCTTGCAGAGAAGATCACAACTTTGTTTCTCTATAATACTTGAATTTTTAAAGACTTTGGAATGCTTTAGCTAGCAAGGATCAACAAGGGAAAGTTCCACCCTCCATGTGAAATGCCTGAGCCAAAATGATTTCAGAGTATAGCATATCCATTCTGTGGAGTTACCTGCTCAATAGGAGAGATGAAGAATCCAACCAACCTTTTAAAACAAAGGATTAATGTCAGGACTGCTTCTCTGAACGTGGTCTCCACTGTGAGAGTGACTTGGAGTTTCACCTTAGGCATCAAAGGGGTATATGTTCACTCCTTGAAATAAACCCTCTAACTGTATTCCTGTCCATTTAAAATGTATCCATGATTTACCAAGCCCCATACAAAAGGAATTTGGCAAGTCACACAACTTTGGGGATAAGAACCTATTTATATCAGCTGATAGCTTTGCAGGGATTTAAGAAATACAAAATAAAATAAACAGGATAGTGTTGATTTACATGGTAAGCATTAATAATGCTTATCAAAGGTTGAGCAATGTGTAGCCTTAAAAGAATGTATTACAACTTTCCCACTGGGACACTATGTATTGTACTGCATTAAGATGTTTAAGGGAGACTACACAGATACACATTTAAGATGGAATGTTGATTACAGTCAACAAAGAAAAATTGTAAATGTAAAACATTAGATGTCTCAGGATTTCCTTTGTAAAGATTCTCTGTGCCTTTTCTTTTTCCACATTTTAAGTTGTAATTTTCTTAGGCCACCTCGTTCTTTCCCCTTTGACGCTAAGTAATGACATTACAGTGCTAAGATTTGAAATTGCACGTGCTCCTAAATGCTGGTGAAAGAAATCTCAAAAATACAAGAAAGAGAAAATGTTTCTCTCTCCCTACTGGTGCAGAAAAAATATTATTCTGCCTCATACAGCTAGTTCTGATAAAATGGTCAATGGAGAACATCTACAAGTATAAGATCGATACACCTTATACTTTGATAGATGTATCGATCTTATACATCTATCAAATATGTGTGAAAAAGTGTAATCTGTTCTAGGTTAGGTTATTGAAACTGTCCTTAGAAGTGTTATTTGTACAAAGGAGTCTTTTGGGACACCTGGACTTTAAAGTTTATTGTTCTGCCCTGAGAAATATAACCTGTTAGCCTTCCAAGTTTGCGATTCTGATTGTGAGTATTTCAATGATTATTTGCCCTGGTCATAATATTCAAATTGGCCTTATAAATAGTTGTGAGGTTTCTATTTTAACAGTGCTCCAGAAGAGAACTTTTGGAATTCCCTTTCTTCTCCATTTATACATAAATGTCCCAATAACACCATGAAAATGCGGAATTCTTCATTCAAAGGGTTCAAGACTCTTTGTCTCATCAATTAAATCTAGTATATCCCGGGGCATTCTGAATCACAGTAACAAACATAAAAATCCTGAGACCATATAATTTTTAAAATGCAGAGGGAAGATAATCCTTTTTAGCTAAAAATATATTTAGGGAGGACATACTTAGCATCTTTCTTGTAGCCTGGAATTTGACCAAAAAACCTTGAACTTCTCTTTTCCTTTTAACTTGAATTTCCAGCACATATTTGCAAAACCATGTTCAAATACAGCATACCAGTCCCTCATGGGAATCTCCTGATTTACAGATGAGCAAATTAGAGAGCAATGAGGTTAAGTAAGAATGTCAGAATCACACATAAAGCAGGAAAAGAGTAAGACATTAAGCTGCTAAGTACTAATTTCTGGGTGTGTGACCCAGCAGCTGCTTCTGAAGGAATACAATTAGTTCCATATGAGATTTTATCTAGCTATTAATGCCTCAATTCTAGTGCTAGGGGAAGAAATTCTGAACTGTTTCTGAAATGTTATAGAAACAGACATAGTTAAATGGAAGAGAAAACCTTTGCTATATTACTCATAATGAGTCTTTTTCTAGATCACTCATAATAGCTATCATTTTACTTTGCTTTTCTCCAATTTTACTCAGAATTATTATTAGTTCTCTTCCCCTTACAGAACATCTCAATTTTACTAAGATTAACATTTCTATAAGCATATTGCCATAAAGTGGATTTTGTTATCCATGTAGCATTGTTGATGCTTTCATAAAATGACATTTAGAAGGAGAAAATACAGGTATATAATGAGGTGGAATAGGAAAAGCACTTCAGTCCTCAACTAGAAGAAAACTTAAAAAAAAAAATAAAGTGATTAACTGTTATTTTATTTATTCTTTCTGTTAACTACAATGAGGAAGGAAAAGATATGATTAGTTAAACCAAACCCATATTTCAAGTAATCAAGGAGAGGAATGAGAAAATCAATTGTCCAACCAACTGATAAGAAAAGCAATTGTGTTTTCAGATGCTAATTTGACCTTATTAAGCCAAAGCATTCTTTCAATAGTATGACACAAATTAGGAAAGGCCCTTGTGGAGTGTGTCTAGGAGCTGAAACAACAGACACAGACAGAAATAATCATGATAAAATGTTCTGTGACTGGAAATAGTGCTATCATTGAAGAAAATACTACAGGAACATAGAGGAAGAAAACATTAATTTTTGTTTGGGGGTAATGAGGCAAGGGTGAGAAAAGACTTCAAGGTGATAATGTTTTCTACCACCTTGTCCAAATTATCCCTTGCTGTGATGAATAGGTTAATAGAAAAATTACTTATAAAACTATGCATTGTGGCACAAGTAGTAAGCTCTCCTCTCATCAAGATTTAACAAAGTTGGATGGTTAAACTGTACATTCTTTTACAGTTACAGCCTGCTGACTCAAGCAGAAACTCCTCTATCAAAACCTCTTTTGTCTGGCTTTAACCTATATTTCTAATTTTATGTTTCAGCAAGTCACTTTCTACTTACTACACTCCAGAAAACCAGAATATTCTTGAATTTTCTCCCCCTGTATACAATTTTACCATTTTCTCTGTCTAAAATGTCCTTTTCTAATTTTACTTTTGTCTGTCATAATTATCAATCTCTCATTCCAGACTTAACTCAAATGCTATGTCATCCATCTTTCTATTCATCTGTAGTGGGTTAAAGACTCAAATTCTTTGTCATTCCCCTACCAAGAGGTGGGATCTATTTATCTACTCCCTTAAATCGGGGCTGAGACTGACTATTTTAGCTAGTAGAATACAACTGATGTAATATTGCATCAGTTTTGGACCTAGCCTTTAAGAGAAATGGTAGTTTCTTCATCCTCTGTCACAGTATGCTCCCTCAGAGAAAAGCCAGCTGCCATGTGAGAACTCCAACGGCCCTGCCATATTGTGAGGAAGCCTGAGTTACCCATGTGGAGCGGCCACATTTAGAGTGAGATGCTCGGCCAGGCCCAAGCGGTTCCCAACATCCCAGCTGATGCTCTAGACGTATGAGTGAAGGAGATGTCTTGGACTACTAGCCTAGTTGAATCTCTAGATGGCTGTATTGCCAGTTACTACCTGACTGCGGCCCTGGGAGAGTCCAAGCAAGAATGGCTCAGCTGAACTGAGTCAGCCTATAGGAAAGTTAGAGAGAATAACAAACCGTTGTTAAAAGTCACTAACTTTTGGAATGGTTTGTAATACAGAAACTGATCATCAAAATACTATGCAAAAAGTGTATATCGAAAAACTATGGAAGTAGTAAGAAGATCAGTGGTTGCCAGGACTTTGGGAGGAGGGAAGGATAAACAGGTGGAGCACAGGGGATTTTTAGGGCAGTGAAACTCTTCTGTATGTTTCAATAATGGTGGATACATATCATTATACATCTGTTGAACACAGAATATACAATACTAAGAGTAAATCTTAATGTAAACTATGGACTTGGGGTGATAATCACATCAATATTGGTTCATTAATTGTTTCCCAAACAAATCCTCCATCCCATCACCTTCACAGGGTGAAAGCATTCAACTAGAAGAGGCTAACTAACATTGAGGGTTTGGTGAGTTTTACAAAGTGTGATGATAGACTTAGTCATGGAAGAATTTTTTTGTGGAGAGAGTGGGGAATGTGGTTTTAAAAGGTTTCTAAAGAACTCAGAGCGATTTTTTCTTTTTTGTTTATTCTTTTTCATTTGGTATTTAACGTTGCCCCTGACTTTTGATACATTTAATTTAAAGTACATGTTTCCTAAATTATAACATTTTATTTTCTATGCTTCATCATTTTTATGTTTTTTACAAGTTGTATATAATTTTATAAGAGAATTGTTATTTATTCACATTACTGGTAATATGAAAATATTTAAAACTTCATTGGTAATAAAGTTTTAAATAGGCTCTTCAATCAGGAATATCATTTCTGTATCAGCAAAATAAAACAAAAATTTATTATATACAATACAATCTGATTTGTATTAATTACAGAAAATATTACAACTAAGACCAATCTAGATGAATAAAATCAGAATATAAAAATATTTTAGTTTAAATTTTTTAGATTAACATAAACATAGTACTAGTAAATATTTCTTGTATTTGATTTGCTTAAGTAGGACACAGTTTTATTAAGTTAAGCTTGTCTTAATATGTTTTTGTTTTAAAGTCTCTAGATATGTAACTATAATCAAGTTACTTAGTCATGAAGATGATAATATTTACTTCTTAGGAATTTAAAAGAAGGAATGTGGACAAAGTACCTAACTGCCTGACAGACAGTAAGGTTAGTAATAATGAGAGCTCTTCAATTAAAGTGAGCTTTTAAAAATTAATTTACATTCTGCTCTCTCTTCCAAATCTGCCATCGTTACAAATGCAAAACCTTTTTAGGCACTTCACAAAAAGGTTTACAAAGGACAAACAAGCACATGAAAAAGGGCTTAAAAATCATCAGTCATCAGAAAATGCAAATTAAAACTACAGTGAGCTGCCATTACACCCTAAGAATGGCTAAAGCGAAAACAAATGTTGGAGAGGATGTGAAGCAACTGGAAATCACAAACGTTGCTGGTAGGAACGTAAAACAGTACAACTTCTTTGGGAAACTGTTTTGCAGTTTCTTAAAAAGTTAAACACAAATCTACTCTATGATTCTGCGATCCCCCTTCCAGGTATTCATTCAAGAAAAATGAAATATATACCAACCAAAGGCCATGTACAAAAATGTTCATAGTAGCTTTATTAATCAGAGCCATCATCTAATTCAAGAGTAAAAAACCTTGGTATATTTATACAGGGAAACACCACCCAGCAATAGAAAAGAACAAATGATTGATATACACAACAGATGAATCCCAAAGCATTAGGCTGAGTGAAAACCTAGACACAAGAAAGTATGTGCTGTATTATTCCATTTATATAAAATTCTAGAGTAAGCAAAACTAACCTATGCTGATAGAAATCAGGTCAAGTGGTTTCTTCCCTGGTGTGTATATTTGAATGGAGAGAGGAAAAAGGGAGTGGGGAGGCTCTCTCTCTTCATTTCTAGAACTGCCAGAAGTCTGTAAATTTTTTTTTATTATGTGGAGAAAGGTGGATGGGTCTTTTCATAGTAATAGTTTTATTTGTTTTTGTGTATGAGGACTCTTTATTAGGTTTGGGCTTATATTAATCAATATTGTTAATTTCATCCTTTAACATTTTAATATAGTAAAGTTTTCCTTTTAGTACCATATTTGGCTGCATTTCCTGTAGTTTGTTCTCTACTACAACTTATTCCTAAAATGTTGGTCAATTCAATTGGGTTTCTTCTTTTAACTGGGAGTAGTAAGAATTGTTGTTGTTGTTTTCTTTTATCAATTTAACTTTCTAATTCTTCTTTGGTTGCCCTTTTTAGTTTTACTACATTGTGATCAAACAATTTGACCTAAACAATTTCTAATTTTTGAAATATATTGAGGTTTTTCTGAGACTTAACATACGTTCAACTTCTGTACCTGTTCCATAGGTGTTTAAAAGAATGTATATTATCTATATATACTTATTTAAACAAGTTTAATAATTCTTATTCAGATGCTTTATAACCATATGTATATTAGACCTGTCTGGGTCTCCTTTTCATAGTACATTTAACAATGTTTTATATTTCAATTATATGTTGCCTGATGAATAAAAATTTGTGTCTGTTGTATCTTACTGGTAGATCTTGAAGTTTGTTGATATAAAATATGCTTATTTGCCTCATGTAATGCAATGTAAGAAAGAAAACCACCTCAAGACATACAGCTTAATGGGATTAAAACTAAGACTGTCTTCATAACATTATTATTTGGCTACCTGTATTAATATGTTTACTACTCCAGGGTATCCAAAAGAAGTTGCCCAAATGTATTTTTCAAGTTACTTATTTCAAGCACAACTGGATCTTTGGAAAATACATAGCAAGGATAATCTTGGACAATTTCCTACATATAATCAATGTTGAGAAATGAAACTAGTAGACTGAACTTTATTCCTAAAGTTATGGAGTTGAAAACTAAAATTTAAAGATGATTCTGATGTCATATTGTATAAAATAAACAAACACAGGGCTTCCCTGGTGGCGCAGTGGTTGAGAGTCCGCCTGCCGATGCGGGGGACACAGGTTCGTGCCCCGGTCCGGGAAGATCCCACACACCGCGGAGCGGCTGGGCCCGTGAGCCATGGCCGCTGAGCCTGCGCGTCCGGAGCCTGTGCTCCGCAACGGGAGAGGCCACAACAGTGAGAGGCCCGGGTAAAAAAATAAAATATAAAAAAAATAAACAAACACAATTATGTAGGACTGGATCTATTATTAGACTTCACTGTTTTATTCTTTGGCCCTGACATATTAGGAGTCCTCTGTCCTGCCCATTATTCCAAGAGAAGTTCTCAGGATTTTTACCTGGAGGAAACCCTAGCCACTGGCTGCTTTGTATAAAGATGGCTCTCCTCTGTAATTAATCATTCAATCAATTACCCTGGTATTGCCCCAAGCACCTTTTTGATTTATACTTGATCCTGAGTTGAGTGTTTCTTCAGGATTCCTCTGGTAAAAACCGTTTTCACCTTTGCAGCCGGTTACTTCTATCCATGTCTATGTCTTTTCAGGTTATAATTTCCTTTGTCAATCTGACCTTACCTGCTTTCCATAAATCAAAAATTATGCAAAATATCTTAAATATGAAATACAGATTTCCAAATGGATATGGACGACTTTCTTGCTTTTCAACACTGTTATAGAATACACACACCCACGTGCACATACACACAATTTCAACAGGACCAGAGGATTTTAGGAGGGACCTGGATCTTCAGAGGGACCTGAATAAGACCAACATCTTGGCTAAGTCAAGGAGACCCCATTCATATTATGTTGGTTTTGCTTTTCATGAGACTGTACAAAACAGGACCTTAGAGGAAGAAAGCACGTATGCTCAGTCTACCATCTTGAACTTGATGTATGAATCGTCCACTGGTCTTTTAAATGGGTCTTTCTTCCTTCTTCATGCTAGTTATAATTGTTTTAGAAGTCTCAGAAAATCTCAGAATTGGTTATTTCAAAATGTGTACAACTCTGGCATCTGGGTTCTATGTAAGATCAGCAAAAATCTTTTGTAACTTACTATTTCTAGATATGGTTAAATTAAAAGAGGGATATTAAAAAAATAAAAGAGGGATATTAACAGTTTCCCAGATGGGGGAAAAAAGAGATTGTAGGTTTAAAGACAAATAATTATAATTCTCCAAATGTTCCCATGTATTTGCATTTGCTTGTTGACTGCTTTTATCACTCAGTAAAACTAATGGTCTTCTGCATCCAAATACAATAGAAAACAATCTTTACTGAGAAAAAAATTTAAAATATGAATTGCTATGCGGTAAAGTCTTATTGAAACATTTTGGCAATTTCTAATTGCCAAATTAGAATTGACTGAGGCCTACTGGGACATGAAAACAACATTTGCTGATAGCAGAATATATTCTAGATAACAACAGGACTCAGTGTTTTGGCTTTAAGTATTTGTTAATTCAAAATGCATAATGCCCATTTATAAATGGGTGCATATACATCT